>NC_035107.1:188235549-188568049 GCF_002204515.2 Aedes aegypti | reverse complement strand
GTTTTGTAAATAATTTGTAAGGTTCTCTGTATACGACACAATCAATCCAGAGTTTTCCAGACAAATTTTCAAAATCTTCCAGATTCGCGTCACGAAAAGTGGTTAAATTTTGACTGTTAATAACATACTAATGCCCGGATAGATTTTCGAGATTCTTGCACCAATCGACTGGAAATCTTTCTACGAATCGACTCCAATGAAGAAAACTATTGATTTCCATGACTATGCTCTTGATAAATGGGTAAATATCGAGACATCTCTTATTTTCCATAGAAAAGCACATTTTTCTTGCTGTTCTAAGGTTTTGACGTTTTGAAGCTCACATGTACCGTGAAACGGGGTAACTTTGATAGTTTTTTCGAAGAAAACTTGAATATTTTTGCATGTTGTTTCAAAGATTTACAATTTATATTTTTAAAACAAGTACTGGCATCCTAGCTATCGATTACAGTCAATAAATTGCCAAAAGATTTATTTTGAATGGATACATATTTTTTCATATAATCGAAAGTTGGTTTTCTGTTTTGGGGTAACTTTGATAATAGAGTATGATTCGAACAAAATTGAATGAATAACGAACATTTGTAGGGCATTGCATACCTCTAGGCGTTTAACGTTATATGGAAATTTCTGACTTAGATTACAAAAATGGTTCCAGTTTGTGAAAATGCTTTTCGCTAAGAGATTTGAGACCGTATTCAAGTTCTATAATAACTAGGCTGTCAAAGATAAGTGGCCAACTATTCAAAACTACATCAAATAGTGATCATAGAACATATTGTTTGTAAGCGTTTCAAAAATGCTAAAATTGTGTATTTTTTAAAAATTCGAATAAAAAGTCTAAAATGTTCTTGATTCAAATGAAAACCGCTCTTACATGAAGTGTCATACTAATATTCTTTAGTTTTGCATTCGTTTTGCTTAACTGATTAACAGAAATTATGATATTTCGTTTAGTATGTGGTGGGTTAAGCATTATCAAAGTTACCCCGTTTTACGGTATACGACTTAACACGTGTCAAATGTACAAATTGAAATTGAAACTGCGAAAATAAACCACGTGCTCCAGTGGGGATTAAACCCACGACATCATTGAGCGATATATTATACACATTCGTTATTCAAAGGGAAACGCCCCCTTTCGGTCTTCTTCTTACTCCTCTCTACTCTATCGTGTTCAGTCGAAGCCAGCCAAACTCCAATCTGCCACGCGCGCATCAGTCAATCGTCGACCAGCAACCGTTCGTCGCTGCTGCTGCTGTTTATTCACAAGCTATAAGCTGCGGGTTCCGTCAAATCGCTTATCATGGCCATGGGCATCCAGCTAGCCCATCAAATTCGTGGAGAACGCGTCCAGAAACCTTGATAATTGCCATAGGAGGAATAAGCAAACCGTTGAAAACAATTATGGACAGCGAAGCACAAAATTACCGATATCCTTTTAATTTAATCGTCTTCGGTATTCTTTTAATGTGTTTCTGTCTAACGATGGAATGAAAACCCAGTTCGATCGACGGTGACTACCCCCAACCGTCCTTTTCAGGGCGACAATTTTATTTTGTAAATTTGTAATTTTCCACGTGCGTGGACCTAACGTTCAATCGGAATATTTGTTTGGGGAACAAGAGTTACCGCTCATGCTTCTTGAACCAACCAAATAATAACACGCAATGTCCATAATATGTCAGAATTGGCATGCAACAAATAGTATGAAAATAAGTTCGTGAAAGCCAGGAAATAGAAGAATAGAAGAAGCTAACGTTATCCAACGTCAACTTGTCGGTTGTATCTCGGGAACAACCTCTTACTTTTTTTTTAATTTCGGCTGTACAGTTACCCCACAGTTATGGATCAACTAAGAGTAATTTCTCAGAACAAAATATGATTAAAAATCATGGTGACGCTGTACAAAACAAAATTGCTTCCCTGGCACTGCAAAATATAGTTGTTTTTGAGAATACACCTCAAAATTCCTGGTTATTTACGAAAAAGTGTCGATTTCGATAGAAATTGCAAACGATGTCCACCCCACAGATGTGGATCAGTGGGAGAGGAGGATCCTTATTATGGATCAAATCGACTCATATTATGGATCAAAACACTATAACAGCAATTTATCTGCAAGGTAAATGAATGGTGTGCTAGTGAAAGCATACGTTTGAGCGTTTGTTTCGGAATCGTCTTATCTTTGATTCATAACTGTGGTATGAGTTTCAATGCCCCACAGTTATGAATCAACGCTTCTGGGAATACGGATGGCATTTTATTTCCTACGAACGGAAAAAAATGCCTTAGCATATTATAATTGATTGGGATGTTGTACCGATTTATGTTTCACGTTAGTAAAATTAGTTCTGCGTAATTGCAACTATATTTGATGAGATATTTCCGTTTTAATCCAACTCTGATCCATATCTGTGTGCTATACATAACTGTGGGGTGACTGTATATCAGCGATGTAGTTTCCAAACAAAATATGCAAATTTGAATTTGATTTTCCATAGAGATTGAATAAAACCTTATTGAAAACCAGTGCCATTGATAGCGTACTTGTAAAGTATCGTTAACATTTCTGAGAGCATAATGAAAATGTTGAAAATGTTTAAATTTTTGTAATATACATCTCCACTTAACTCATCTCACTTAAGTGACCCATATCGAAACGTTAAAGCAAGAGTTCAGCAAAAACAATTATGGAACCTTGTTCTATAAGTGTTTGAAATGATATCATTGAAAAAATATCACGATTTCGTTGAAGTCGATTTTTTGGATTTGTGATCTATGGGGGAACTACTGTGCGTTGCAATCATTGCAGAACCCCATCGAGTTCCTCACGATTCCCCATCCAAGAAGTAGTCGAACGCTCATACGAGGGTTTCGATATCGTCAAAATTAAAGGAATCTTCGTGTGAAGCCGCCACTGGAGCAGTACACCCAGATGTTAGATGGGCTAACCAACATGTTGATCGGTTGTACGTCGGTAATCATCGGAGGAGACTTCAATGCTTGGGCCGTGGAGTGGGGTAGCAGACTGACCAACGCGAGAAGGTACAGTTTGATGGAAGCTTAAGCGAAGCTCGACGTAAGGCACGACGGTCTCGCTAGCACATTTCGCAAAGACGGTAGGGAATCCATCATCGACGTGACGTTGTACAGCCCGTCGCTGATCAAGAACTTGAACTGAAGATTGAACAAAGAACACATTGACCATCAAACGATCGACTACAGTGTTGGCCAGAGAAGTTGTGCAGTATGACAGAGGAGGAATAGAGCACGTAGGTGGTAGATAAAGGATTCTGACACGGATATTTTCGTCGAAGCATTAGGAGCAGTTAGCGACAACAAACATGGAGCTGACAGAAGCGTTAGATCGAGATCGTAAGACGCAACTTTGCCGAGAAAATTGGAGCCAAGGAATCAGCGGCGTTCTGCTTACCGGTGGAACGACAGTCTTAGCACCCTCCGTGTTGCCTGCTTAAGAGCCAGAAGACGCGTGCTGAGAGCTAGATCGGAAGCTAACATGGAAGAGCGTAAGGTGATTTATCAGCTGGCCAGAGCCGC
The DNA here is from genome assembly GCF_002204515.2 of Aedes aegypti. Lineage (NCBI taxonomy): Eukaryota > Metazoa > Arthropoda > Insecta > Diptera > Culicidae > Aedes > Aedes aegypti. Next base: position 188,564,488 of record NC_035107.1, on the reverse strand, counting down.
GTTCAAACGGAAGCGACGAGCAAAACAAACTGCTACAAGGAGTTGTGCCGGGAAGGTGACGCAAATCACTGGGGCAACGCCTATCGAATGGTGATGGCGAAGATCAAAAGCCCAGTAACACCATATAAAAAATGGCCCGACAAACTGAAGTTGATAGTGGAAGATTTTTTTCATGCGCATGCTCCCATCGCATGGCCGCCCACATCGCACGGTGACGTAGATGGGTATCGACAGTTTCTAACGCTTCTAACGAGCTGATAAAGCTTCCTGTCCAGATGGTATCACTAACGTAGTGCTAAGGGCAACAATCTTGGCGTTTCCATCTTGCTCCCTAGATAGATGGAAGGTGCAGAAACTGATGTGGTTTCCTAATCCGGGAAAACCGCCAAGAGGCCCTGCTTCATATATACCATTATGTTTGTTGGATACTCTCAGTAAAATTCTGGAGAAGGTCATTTTCCGCAGGCTGACGATTCACACTGAAGGCAAGAACGGATTGTTGAAAAGGCAGTTCGGATTCCGTACAAATACTTCGACGGTAGATGCTATTCGGACGGTCGTCACGTGCGTGGAGAAAGAATGCAAGCAGAAGAGAAGCGGCAATCGATACTGCGCAGTGGTAACGATAGAAGTTAAGGGCGTGTTCAACAGTGCCAGTGGGAGCTATCGTCACAATCCTACACAGAATATAAGTTCGTCGGGTTTGCAGATGACGTCGTTCTTGCGAGACTGTGGAGGAGGTGATGATGCTAAACATAATTGAAACGTGGGTGACTGGAGTCAAGCTGAAGTTGGCTCATCACAAATCGTAAGTAGTGCAGGTTAGCAACTGCAAGACGGTTCAGCAGTTAGAGATCAACGTCGGAGGACACGCAATCTCATTGAAGTGCTCTCTACAGCACCTTGGAGTAATGGTCGACGACAGGCTAAACTTCAACAGCCACGTAGACTATGCCTACGAAAAAGGCAGCGAAAGTAGTGGCAGTACGAGGCGTCTTCTGGCGACCGTATCATTGTCATTGTGGTATAGAGTCCTGGCATGGGCTGCAGTGTTGAGTACCAGACGTAAACGAGAAAAGCTGCAGGTACGTTCCGGCTCAAGGCTATAAGGGTGGCGAGCGCCTACTGCACTATAGGGCACTTGTAGCTTTTGTTTAGTGTGCCCAACGGACCCATTTGATTTTGCTGGGAAACGTTTCGTAACGGGATTTCCGTTTCGAACCGTTTCCCAGCAAAATCAAAGGGAGCCGTTGGGCACACTTTTGTTTGCTGCAAGCGCCCTATATCTTCGGAGGCAGTGTGCGTTATCGCCGGAATGATCCCAATCTGCATTACTCTGGCTGAGGACATAGCATACTACCAGCAAATGGACACAAGGAATGTGAGGAATACCATCAGATTGGATACAATAGCCCTGTGGCAGCAGGAGAGGAATAACTTGGAGAAAAGATGGTGGACCCACAGGCTCATTTCTAACATGTCGGTGCGGTCGACCAGAAAACATGGAGAAGCTAACTTCTTCCTAATCCAGTTTTTGTCAGGAAATGGATGTTTCCGGAAATATCTGCACAGAATCGGGCACATTGTATGACCTGTCCAAATATCGAGGAGACAACGGAGCATGTTATATTCGACTGCCAGGGATAGGCGAAGCGAGATGATGTCAGAGGATGTCATCGCTGCAAAGGAGATAGCGTAAAGATCAGAGAGTTCCGAGCAAGTGGTCGTCGGGGCGTCTGTGAAACGGAAGCTTCCCTCTCCCGGAAGCAGGACCGACTTCGGCACTCCACCGGCCAGTATCAAAGCCTGAAGAAATGCGTAGCCGAAGTAGGCTAACTCCACCGTCGGGGACTAGGCCGAGTAGCATCGATCGTCATAAACCACAAACTTCGTGCGGTTAGTGTTACCAAGAATTTAGTCGCATCGATCCGAGGAGTATGGGTTCGATTACCGCTTTAGCTCGGAACTTATCATCAGGAAAGAATTCCGACTGTGCCACTGGGCGTTACATGCTAGTCCGTTGTCTAGTAGGGTGCTTTTTTCAAATGGCAAATCGTCTAGTGGAAGCATAACCGTGTTACTGCCTTAAAAAACAGTTTTGGGTCGTCGGGCGCCAGTGATTAGTAAGTCATCCTCCAACCGAAATTGCTGGGTCTACCTTGAAAGGCAACTGGAGCTGGAGCTCGAAAGGCAACAGCGGAGAACGAGTCGTCGTAGAGCAACAAAATACACATGAGTGAACAGTAGCAGTTCAACAGGGCTTTTACGTGAGACCAGCTTAAGAGGAGTATGCGAAAGCCAATAGGGCAAATCGAATAGTTGCAGTGACACCTTAGGAATTTCGTGGTGAGCAGCGTTTTTAAAGACATTAAGCTCCAACAGCGAACTAGCAGAACAGCTAGAAGCTGAGATTGACGAAGTGCATGAGCACAGCACAGGGGGAGGGCTGTGCTCGCTCATGCACTTCGTCAATCTCATCCTCTAGCTGTTCTGCTAGTTCACTGTTGAGGTTTAATGTCGCCAAAAACGCTGCTAACTACGGCATTTCTACGGTGTCTCTGCGACTACTCGTTTTGCCCAATTGGCAGTTGAAGATCTCGCTGGGGCTTTGGACAGCTTTCTGTGCGACGACGCATACTTCCCTTGGGCTGGCCTCGCGTCAGTGCCCTGTTGAACTTCTTCTGGACGCTCATGAGGACTTCGTTGCACAACGACGACTCGTTCTCCGCTGCTGCTGTTCGAGCTCTCCTGGTTGACCAGTTGGATACCGAGGTCGGTCCAGCGATTCCGGTTGGAGGATGATTTCCGGTTCACTGGCACCCCACCGACCCAAAACTAGTTTGTGACGATCGATGCTACACGGCCTAGTCCCCGACGGTGGAGCTAGCCTACTCCGGCTACGCGCATCTTCATGCTTCGATACTGGCCGGAGGAGTGCCGAAGTCGGTCCAGCGATTCCGGTTGGAGGATGGCTTCCGGTTCATTGGCGCTCCGGCGATTCAAGCGGGTGATACGCTACGTACTACTCAGATTAGTCCCGGTGATTTTGCATACAAATAGATTAACCATCTCTCAACAGAAAGAATGCAATGATATGCTACCAAATAGACCAGCAGTAACAATGCATTTTTAAACATATATCAAATTGAATGACTTTTTTCAAACGAAAAAGCTTCTGAAACGACTAAAGGCCACAATTCTTTATTTGCAATCAGCTTGCTTCTTGTGCCATCTAAATTGCGATTATATAACACACATATATCCGCTGGCCGGAGCCGGTTCCGCAGTCATCAAAACATCCCATGGCCGAAACTCCACAAGGTTGGTAATCACCCCGAGAGGGAGCGGTACAGAGCGGGACGGCAGAACAACACACAGACGCCATTACGCCACAAAAGGGAACTAACTAACCATCCAACTCGATTTCATTCGGACCCTCGCTCGTCAGAATAATCTGCTGCTGCTGCTGCTTCTGTTCAGTCAGTCGTTCGTGTCTTGTTGATACACATGCCGTTTGCCCAGATATGGGAATAGGATGGCATATTTTTAGCAAATGCGAGCTGGCAGTTGTCCGTTCCCATAACCTACCAACCCGATCCAGTCCCGATCCGATGAGGGTATGCGATATTATGGGTGATTATGTTAAATTCCGCTCAAAACTCGCAGGAGCAAACGACATAGCTGTTGAGCCACTACTCGGAATCTAAATCTAAAGCCAAACATCAATATAAAAACTAATTTTTAATTGAAAGAGTTTCAGTGATACTACCAGAATTTCAGGAATACGAGCGAAACATTGAAAATAAAACTGAACCATTTAGAGTTCCACATCTATCATCAGAAATCAACATTCTATTAGAAAATCCAGCAGAAATCTAGAAAGCCTTAACATTATTGCACAGAGATCCAGATTTCAGATCAAGCAGTACGTAGGAACTACATGTTTGAATAAGTTTTCATTAATACTAAAAATGTAGTAAACTGATTTTGTTTTGGAGTTGATACTACAATATTTTCGTAATTTCCTATCGACATGAAAAAAGCATATCGCATTCCCCTACGATCCAAGCGAAACCAAACCATCGCCGCGCTCAAGTTCAGTCGGCCAGTTCGCGATTTTCGCACTTGGCAACAGCACGCTATATGGCATGTAGCCTGATCATCATCAGTATCATCGGAGCCGGCCGGCACTTCCCAACCCACTCCTAGAACGGTGGCGTTGGTTGGTTGGATGGATGGTTTTTGCCAACATTTTTGCCGGCTGCAAGAATCAGCTCTATCTCTGATTCAACCGGTCGGGGATGGAAATACTGAATCCAACTGCCGCCGCCGGGGGAGGAAGACCTAGACAGTTGTGGCATAGCATTACGAAGGCCAGGGAGTCAGGATGGCGCGGTACTATATGTGCACATTTACACTTCATATCTTGGCCCTGGCCCGTATGGCCGGGTTCCAATGGGAGCGGACTGAGGCGTTCGAGGGTGTAACCAGATTTTTCATTGGGTGGTGTTGCGAGTGACTTGAGATGACAATAAGCAAAATCAACCAGTTTTGACAATTAGGCATTTCACGGCGATCTTTAGGCAGTATCTGCAGTGATAGATTCATCTTTGTCGATTTTCTCTTCTGGAGATTTGATAGGCAGGACGACTGTTTGGATTGTTTTTTGCTTCGGTACTTTGGTTGCTAGTAGTCATCGTCCGCCGTCATGCAGCATCGTAAAATGTTCCGAAAAATGGTAAGGTTTCGTGTACTAAGCCAAATAAAGAATTGACAAAGAGAAATCGATCACTACAGATTCGCCTGTATGATGCTCTACGCGAGAGATATATTATCTTAAAGGCATACTCTCTAAAACAAAAGTTAGACATAACCGAGCTCTGAAAGTGTTTCCAAAATTGTCCCGAAAAGAATTACAAGTTACGTTCTGAAAGAACTCAAGAGAGAGCATCTAGTTCAGGATTTATGTTTGAAGAATCTGTAGATACGTTTTCAAGGTGTCAGAGCGGTTCCACAGAAAATGACGACTTTTTTTTACCAAATTTCATTTTTATATTTTTTGATTTTGATGAAATGTTGCACATGTTTTCTTTATGCCCAAAAATGCCTTTTTGCATCATCGGTTCCCCATTTTGACTCTAGCCTTACCTTTGAGAAGGGCCTAAGAAAAAAAATCCTTAATAGTTTTCAAAAAAATATAACTTAGATACGGTTTGTCCGATCAGTTTGGTGTCTTGTTTTTTTTTTAAAAAGTTGAATTTTTGAAAATGGTCATAATAAACATTTTAAATGTTGTTCAACTTGTTTTTATGAAAGTACGCAAAATTTACAACAAAAAAGGTATACGGAAAAATCAGGCTAACTTTTACCGTTTTAAAGATACAGCGATTTCAATACAAAATTATGATATAATTTTCAATTTTCAGTCATTTTCGAATGTTTCTCGAGGCTCCTAAGTCTAGAAATTTGTTCATTGTCTGAAAGAGCAGATAATTTTATGAGGCGAAATAAAAAATATGCCCTGTAGAAATTATTTATTATTTTTTTTAACGAAACACAACTTCAACATTCAACATTGTGATGTTTTGATATGTAATTTTCAAGAAAATATGGAACAAAATGTTAAAAGTTAAAAAATAACAAAATAACAAATATAAAGCAATCAATACGTGAAATGCATTTATATCGATTTAAGATAATGAAATATTTCCATTCGAAAACAAAAGCAAGCTTTATGTGTAGAAGAGTAACGTGCCCAGTTGTCTCACACAAATATACCTGATGTTTTCTTAAATTACAGCACGTTGGTATATTTTTGTGGTCGGACAGAAACGTACCTAATAGTTGATTCAAGTACCCATGTTGGTATAAAAAAGAGCTGATGCAGCAAAGACACAAGCAAGTAATAATCAAGTGAAAAGTAAAAGATAGCTTAGAACAATGAAGTATAAAATGAACACCATCAACAAAGGTTGTGTAAATGTGTTTTCAAAAAAGTGTTCAAAAAGTTACCGAAATCTCACGGAAAGTAATATTGCCAAATTAGTTGAACTAGGATTTGCAGATGAAAATCAGCGTAATAAACAATTTAAAATTTGCGATTCGTGTCGTTTACAATTGGCCAAAAGAACAGCACTATCAAGCAGTGATGACTTAACAAGTAGTGAAGAGGAAAATGTTTGCATGGAAGAGTAAACAATAGAAGCATCAGCATCAGCAACTTCAATACAGTCAACGAATTCCAATATGAATATTCCTAGTCAGGAATCATTGGAAGCAACGTCAGCAACTTCAATAGAATCAACGAACTCCAACTTGAATGTTTCTAGTAAGGAGACATTAGAAGCAACGTCAGAAACATCGATTGAGACAACGGATTCCAACGTCCCTGAATACATCCGAAAACAACCAAAAGTTGTGAATTTTCAGTAAAGGCCCAGTTAGCCGCAGCGGTAAACGCGCAGCTATTCAGCAAGACCAAGCTGAGGGTCGTGGGTTCGAATCCCACCGGTCGAGGATCTTTTCGGGTTGGAAATTTTCTCGACTCCCCAGGGCATAGAGTATCTTCGTACCTGCCACACGATATACACATGCAAAAATGGTCATTGGCATAGAAAGCTCTCAGTGAATAACTGTGGAAGTGCTCATAAGAACATAAGCTGAGAAGCAGGCTCTGTCCTAGAGGGGACGTAACGCCAGAAAGAAGAAGAAGATCTTGGAAACGGTAGCAATTAGCAAAACTTTCCCTTTACCTTTTTGTTGCAAATTTTGTGTACTTTCATAAAATCGGGTCGAAAAGCATTCAAAAAGTTTATTTAGACCATATTGAAAAATCAACCTTTTTTAAAAAAAATCATAACTTTTTTGTCCATGATTTCTCCATCTTGACCCACTGTGCAAAAGACTCCATTTTTTGTCTACTTTAAAATATAAAAAAAAATCAAAAAACGATTTTTGAGAAAATGTATTTGAAAGCTTTATTTTTGAAAAAAAAATTACAGCATTTTTTTACAGTGTATATTTATTCCAGATAGTTCCAATAATAACCTAAAACTTTGCGGAAGACACCAAACCGATCCGACAAATAGTTTCTGAGTTTAAATTTTTTGAAAATTGTTAAGACTTTTTTTCTTAGGCCCTTCTCAAAAGTAAAGCTAGGGTAAAAATGGCGAACCGATGATGCAAATAGGCATTTTTGGGTACCGTTTTGACTCATATTCCGAACACTTAAGGCCAAGAGTGACTTCAAATGCATCTTATAGGCATAAATTAGCTGGCATTTGTGAAAATTTTAACTTCGTTACAAAGTCTAACCGTTAGCTGTTGGGTTTGTCGATAAAAATATTTCTTTAAACTTGTTTAGTATTGTTTTTACACAAAACTTTTTTTTTAAGCAACTTTATCAAGAATCCTCTTCTTCTTCTTGGCATTACGTCCTCACTTGGACAGAGCCTGCTTCTCAGCTTAAACAGTTATTAACTGAGAGCTTTCTTTGCCAAAGTTGCCATTTTCGCATTCGTACGTCGTGTGGCAGGTACGATGATACTCAAGTGAATTTCCATTACGAAAAGATCCTGGACCGACCGGGAATCGAACTCAGACGCCTTCAGCATGGCTTTGCTTTGTAACCGCAGACCTAACCATTCGACTAAAGAAGGCCCCCATCAAGAATGTTTACATTAATTTTCAAAATTCGACTTTTGAAAGCATTATTTCAACAGTTTTCAAAATTATTTGAGATATTGCAAGAAATGGCAAACAAATATTGAGGTTGCTTTAAAATCAAAGAGATTGTCTGGCAAGTGCATCAATTCCTAGAAGGCATACTCGCCGTCCGAGGAACTCCATATGCGATGGGTTCGAAACTGAGCTACTCTTGTTACTATTGCCCGTGGTAGTTAACCGGTTCACATCGACTCGGACGCTCGATTACCTACCACCACTACATCTCGGACGGTCATTGGGGTGAGTATGGTTCAAAAAAGGATATGTACGAATTATTTATTGAATAACTATCGCAATTTAACTCCAACAAACTTCAAATTTGGTGTGTATGTACTTCGATGGTACAATAACAAGTGTTCAAAAAATTAAAGCAAAATATTTATTCACAGCGGCATGCATTGTAATTGAAATAATTTGTTTTTGAGAATATGATTGCAAAACCATTCACACTTGAAAAATATTAATGAAATACGATGCAAACAAGACGAAAAGACATCTAAGATGTTTCACCAGTGTTATAAATAAACTTAAAAGTACGAATATACCAATAAATAATAGAGATATGAGAAACAAATATGTGAACCAAGAATTTTCTTGTTTTTTTCCTTAAAATTGTCTTTAAAGTCTCATCCCTATCGCCGCAAAGCCTGTTCAGTTTTTTCAAAGGTGTACTGAACAAGTGATTATTTTAAACCTTCGCAAATATTTAAATTTCTGTGCGACAATCCACGATCAACATGGGCGTAAATAGCCTTCAGACTTGAAGGGAGCCACGGCCCCTTCGCATTAGAGGCACATTTTCATACAAAGGTGTTTATATCAAAACCTGAAAAGTGTCCCAATTATTGGCACTTTGGATTCGCTTTGGCAGTGGTTTTTTTTTAAGTACTGAGTTCATATTCGGCCACAACATGCGTCACATGCTCCTTATTGCAAAGTTTCAGACAATTCGGCCGAAAAAAACCCCATGCCAAAGTGAATCATGGAAGTGCCCAAGTAGCTCTGCACCCTACCCTGTGTCATTTTTATCTTTTTATATTCCTATCTTTATTAACAACATTTTTAGCCATGAGCTGGTTCATCTCGGGACCAACGGCTTTACTTCCCTTCCAGAGGATGCCGTAACTGTAGCCTTATTATATCGTAACTGACTATCTCGGCATGAGTTCTAAACACTACACCATGCCCGTCCCCTGTCAATTTCATGCGAAAAACGTAACTTAAGTAAATATAGGTAAAAATAAAATTTTTCGGTACAATGTGACGTTTTTTACCTTCCTTAGACAAGTGGTTAGACTCCGCGACTACCACGCAAAGCCATGCTGAAGGCGTCTGAGTTCGATTCCCGGTTTCGAGCTGAAATATTTCATATAATATATTTCTCCATTTTGACCGAATCTCACCCCCTAGACCCATTGTCACCCCCATCGACGGTAGTGTTTATGTTTTCTGTAAAACTCGGTGTGTTTTGTGTTACATGCGAAGAAGGAAGGTCAACGGAATATAATAGCGGGTGCATAGCAAGCGAGGCTAAGGCACTAACCGTTGCGCTAAAGATCACCAGAGACAATTATTAAGTTGCTTGGAAGACGTTACTAAAACGCTACAACTATAACAAGCTCCTTAAGACCAAGCCATTATCCAATGGCCTTTGCTAAGCAAGAATTTTTTTAAATTATTTATTAGTGTCATTCCAAACTCGGACTCAAAAGATCAAACTAATAGTAAGGTAACAATCTCGTTCCTCTCATTTTAAGCTTTCTGTTAATGCACAGAGGGGAGACAATATAACATGTCAATATTTTGCCTATGAGGTTTTGATACAATATTTTAAGCTGTTTTACCTAGTTTTAACTTCGAGAAAATTGCTTTTCCTTTCACCGCATGCTGTTCTTCATCAGAATATTGTATTGTACATAATTTCTTGTACAACTACCAGATATTTTTTTCTTCTCAATCGGCAGTTTATTGGGGTTGTGCTACTTTCTCCCGAATATCGATACCCCCAATGTCGTTTCCCCGAACATCAGTTCCGCAAATGCCAGTTCCCTGAAATGCCGTTCTACGCATATTTGTCCCTTAGTTCATAAGGTTCACATAGAACGTGGGGCAAGTAAGCGTAGAAGGGCAGTGAATACCCCGTTTTCTCAAGTGGCTTCCTCGAAATTGTTTTGGCTCTCATAATTATCATAACTTATTGTATATTTCAGGGTGATGAATGATATGCACCCTTCTTTTTTGATCAGCGGTTCTTTTAAGTTTCTCCAAACTCAGCATTTTTTCTTGTTTTCTTTATCGTTTTTTTTCTAATTCACCACTCTGTCTCTGAAGATTGTTTCTCATCCACGGTGTCTTTTTCATGTAACTTTATAACAAAAAAAAAAAAATCAGCATGTCTCAAATTTGGACCGATGAAAGACAAGACCTTCCTCTTTCATTTGCTGCTAAAACCAAAATAATCCATCGGAGGGTCCAGTGCAACTAATTTTAGTTTGAAATTTTGTTGTTTGTAATATCATTTTAAATGCACCGTAAATTTATAAATTTTGGTGAGGTGCATTGTTGAAACGTACGTAGAACAGAAAGTTTTTAGAGATAACTTTCTGTTCTACGTATGTTTCAACAGTTCACCTCACCAAAATTTATAATTTATAAATTGCAATTCAAATAGTTGTAAAAACTAAATGTATTGTGTGCTTCTTGAGCTTATCGATTTGGGAGATTTTTCACGATATATTACTGAATCAAGCTACCTGGATTTTCCTCTTTGTGTAACCTATTTCTTGTTTTGTTCTTAAGTAATACTTTTTAAAGTAACACATTATAAACCCCAAATTCCGTGAAAAAAAATTGCTCTAGACCTCCAGACCGATTATTTTCGTTTTGGTTGCAAATCATGGCTTTCTTGTGTCATAATTTCAGTCATGCCGATTTTTTTTTATTTTGAAATTACTCTACAAAACACACCGTGTATCCATTTTAAGCTGCATCTATTTTGGGGCCGTCCATAAACCACGTGGTCGTTCAAGGGGGGATAGAAGGGGGTGGTTCTATTCTAATACCACGATCCATACGAATTTCAGGTCATTCGGGAGAATGGTTTGCAGGGAAAAGTGTCATTCGGATAACTGGCTTTCGGGGAAATGATATTCGAGGGAACAACATTCGGGTAAAAATTAGTGAGAAGGGACACTTAATTTTCAGTACATGAAAAAGTATTCAAAAAGTCCTGGGGTAAATAAGAATTTTACATTCTTCATATAGGGAGCTGGATCCTATTCTTGGCACTTTTGATTCAAAGCGGTAGTGGAGTTTTTTGAACGCTACTGAGATCATATTTGAATACAATATGCGTCGTATTGAAATGCTTTTTATTGCAAAGTTTCAGATAATTCAGCCGAGAAAAACCCCCCATGCCAAAGTGAATCATGGAAGTGCCCAAGTAGCTCTGCACTCTATAGGATGTTGTTATTAATTTTACAACTGTCTTATTTGTCTGAATGCTCCTGAAAGTTTTTAAAGTAAATGTCACTTTGGTTTGCGAGTGGTAGCATTGATTATTTTATCGAACAGACGGCACAAATAATTGAAACGTATATCGTAATCTTGTAAATATCAAATGCACTAGCCCTTAAGAAGCAACAAAACTTCAAAAAACAGCTTATGATGAAAAGAAGAGGGAACCACTAGTGAAATATTCCAAACCATAATTCCCTGTAAAGCTTTGTAATATAAATCAAATATATAACTGGAACTGAAAAAATTAGAAAGAAAATCGTATGGAATTTACTAATTATAAAATATCATTATCTTATGCTATAACATACGTAAAACAATAGTTGCAACGTATTCTCCTAATGCTTCCAAAACTCAACTAATAATATTCCCACATAAACCAAAAGCTCTTTATTTGAAACCTTCAAGTAGACATGTTGTCACGATGAGAGGGATTCCAATAAATTGGTCAGATGAAGTTAAGTATCAAGGGCTCATGCTAGATAAGAATTTAACTTTCAAAAATCACATTGAGGGCATTCAAGCCAAATGTAACAAATATGTTAAATGTCTCTATCCCCTTATTAATAGAAAATCAAAACTTTGTCTTAAGAACAAGCTTTTGATATTCAAACAAATTTTCAGGCCAGCCATGTTGTATGCTGTACCAATATGGACTAGCTGTTGTAATACCAGGAAGAAAGCTCTGCAGAGAATTCAAAATAAAATTTTGAAAATGATTCTGAGGCTTCCTCCCTGGTATAGTACCAATGAGTTACATAGAATATCCAATGTTGAAACATTGGAACAAATGTCAAATAAAATAATAAATAATTTCAGGCAAAAATCGTTACAATCTTCTATTGCCACGATTAATGCGTTATATGTTTAGGTTAAGTTAGGTTAAGTATATTTAAAGCGTTATTTTTTCTCTTATAAGCAGGTGAAATCAACTCACCTGTAAAAAATCAGAACTGCTACGGCAAATGAAATGTTATATGTTGTTAACAAAATGTTAATAAAATCTTAAATTTGTTTTACCAAATTAGGATGATAGTGTTGTTTAATAACACAGAACACCTAGATATAAGAAATGAATGTAATGTTTGGAATGATACTAATAAAGAAATTAAAAAAAAAAAATAGTTGCAACGTATATTGAAATCTCGTAAATGATCAACGAATTAGTCCATAAGAAGCAACAAAACCTTGAAGAACAGCTTATGCAGAAAAGAAGGGCGAATCTCTTGTGAAGTCTTCCAAACCATAGTACCATTTTACAGGGACAACACATATTAAAAAAAAAAAACTTACTTTATTATCCGTCATGCTGAATATCAAACTGATGTTAATCAGTTAGAAGAATCGTTCATACATAGTGGAGCAGCGTTTAATGAACGCAATTGTTCTTATTTATTGTATGTTTTCTTCTTTCTTGTTCCACGATCCCTCATGATTAAGTGATGTCTTCTCAATTCATGTTTATAAATCTTCAAATGTTAATGTTGATAGTTGAATGCTCCAGAAACTGATTTTTTTTTAACCGTAAACAAGTCATATGTACATATGAAGTTCAACAATTAGAATACTAGAACTAAAATACCCAAAATGGATATTTGAAGCTGGCTCACTAAGTCAACTGGAGATGGTGTCCAAGAGACCCTGTACTTTTTTGAGTGTACCAACAAACATAATCACACATTTTTTCAAACGCTATGGCTCAATTATTTCTCCTATAATTGCAAACTTGATTCGTCTGAAAAAAAAAAATAGGGGATGGTCTATTCTGGGAAATGGTACATTCTGGGGAATGGTTTTCTGGCGAATGGTACTTTCTGGCAAATGGTTTTCTGGTATATGGTACTTTCTGGCGGATGTCATTCTGGCGAATAGTTTTCTGGCGAATGGTTTTCTGGCAAATATCGCACAATCTAAGCTTTTATTAACATTTTCTTTTCAAGGAATCGATCACGGAACTCCACAATTTGATTGATGGATTCGACTGTGTGGTTAAGACACTCGACCAGATTATCCAGGACACCTTCAAGGACTTGCTGAAATTTCTACAACGGAGAATCCAAAATCGCGAGGCTCTACTGGCGAAGGTAGAATCAAGGGTGGTTCAAGTCCTTCTACCAAAACGGAAGCCATTTTCAGCTAAAGTCAGCAATAACGTCGTACAGTCGGATAACGATAAGTGCCCCTCGTGGGCTTCACACGTGTCCAGGCTTTCTGAAGATGTCAATTTTCAGCCGAGAAGTGAACTACTGGGTTCAGAGGCAAAGTTAAAAAGACCAATATTTCAATTAAGGGTGTTGAACAGTCTGGCACATGAGCATTTCGTAAAATCAAGGCAACCATCAAATCTCGAACTTCGTCATACTCTCGAACGATGGAATTTCTGATTTTATCGATGGTCACAGCTTGCCTTCCACTTTCTACAGTTAAGGCAAATAGATGGGATATACCGGTGAACATCGAATTAGCGGATCCGGAGTTTTCCAGGTCAAGAATGGTCGACTTGGTGTTAGGAATCCAAGCTTTCTTCAGTTCATTCCCATTTGGAAGGGAAATTCAGTTGGACATGGGCCTGCCTGTACTCACCGAATCCGTTTTTGGGTTGATGGTGACTGGTGAAATCACTTCGGCAAGTCAAGGTACAAAATACACTTGCAACATGGTACTTTCAGATGATATGGTGGAACTAATGGAATGGTCTTTATCCGATTTGGCTGGATACCTGGCCATTCGGGAATGCTAGGCAACGAAAATGAAGATACAGCAGCGCGACATGGAAGAGAGAAATTAGCAACCACAACCCTTGTCCCAACACAAGATATCATCACATGTATGCAAAAGAAAATCTGAAGAGCTCATCAACAACTGTGGGATCAAGCACCAAGAAATACGTTGAGAATCGTGAAGCAAGATTAAGGTAAACCTGTAGATAGAAGCGATAAGAAAGAGCAAATTTTGTTAAGTAAATTAAGAACAGGGCACGCAAAATTCGCTAAAGAACACATTTTATTATTATTATTATTATTATTATGCTTCATTAGAGACACTTTACCACATATCTGAGTGGCATTCGTGTCTGCACACACATTTTTGAAAATCGTTCACCTAACAGATGCACAGTATGTAACCGTAAATTAACAGTCCATCACGTGTTGGCTGCTTGTCATCGACATCACGCTGAAAGACAGGAGTTTGGGCGGCTAAGCAACGAATTGGATGAAATTTTGTGTAATGATAAAAAAGCAGTGGATAGAACCATTAAATAGGGTCCTAAAGGCCTGTCCCAATTTTAATGCCAAACGCTTAAGTTTAGGCTAAAAACACATGTTTACTCAATTTTTTAATGGTTTTCTTTTGTTTAAGTTCAAAAAACATGTTTTTAGAATTTGTCTCGTAATCAATGCCCTGTGGTGTTTTTGTCGATTAAGCGAACGTCAAACATGATCAAAAATGTTAAGGTTCATTTATGGACCCAATTTTTAAATTAAAGTTTAAATATGATGTAGCCGTTATTTGAGCGGGAAAAATTGCTAAAATAGTTGCAGTAACATGCTTTTTCGTGTCATTAAATAAAAACAAGATTTCATTAAACATTTGAGGACCCAATTCATAAATAAAATAGGATTGTATGATAGAACATAACTTTAAAAAGTATTTCTGAATAGTCTTGGTAAATAAACTTATTTTTACAGAGACAAATGCCCCGTCAGGGCAAAGTCTCTTAATTAAGAAAAAAATGGAAAGGTTTTGGTTCTGCGAGGAAGTGGGAGCCGTCAGCAAATACTCTCCAGATGAAGCGCGCAGCGAGGAGCAGTACGAGCCCACAGTCTAGCGAGATTCGGATGGATGATTGATATAGACATAATCATTTGGCTTCAACAGTCACATATGCAAACATTTTGATTCTATAATTTCTGGTGAACACAACAATTTTTCAAAATATTATCAAATGCATTGTCGTGCTATTGTTTCGATATATTCTCTTAAAAGTATTGATATAAAAAAATTCTTACAAAAGTGATTTTGTATTTTTGTTTCATCTGTGATAACGTGACAAATTAACAAACATCGTTTGGCGCTTACGCCACTCATGGGATCAATTAGTTATAAGTAGTTTTTGCAAATATAAAATTTTGAAAGTAATTTAATAATGTTAGTAGGAATGATTTTTGTCCCGAGGACCCATACATTCGAAGCACTGTGGAACGTGTCATTGCCTTCTACCTTACGATCAAATTACTGAGTTCCCAAAGAGTCATATTCTTCTTTTTCTTCATGGCATTACGTCCTCACTAGGACAGAGTCTGCTTCTCAGCTTAGTGTTCATATGAGCGCTCCCACAGTTATTAACTGAATGCTTTCTTTGCCAAAGTTGACATTTTCGCATTCGTACACAGCAAAAAAATTTCAAATTTACATGGCACGTATTTTTTATGATAATCATATAAAAAGAGTTGCAACTGAACATTCAACCATAATTAATGTAAACTGTCTCATTGCATTCAAAAATGCTTGCAATCTTGAGTGAAACTGAAACATTTCATGATCTTACATCCAACATTCGCCAATATTGCACGCTTTCTTGCATCTTGAAAGTGAAATTGCAAACAAAAATGCGTGGTTTACATGATTCTGCGCTGAATATTTTGTCAAAAATAATGCACATGGATGGATCGACGGCTTGTCATGTCATGTGCATTATTTATGGTTGAATTTTCAGCGTGAAAATCATGTAAACCGAGCCGTTTTGCATGCAACATTCTTCGAGAGAAGACGTTTCGCGTTCAATATTAAGGATTTTTGTAACAATGTTGTATATCATAGATGTGTTTATAGGTTTTATAATTGAATAATACATGAGAAATGGCTTTGCATGATTGTGGCTAAAAATACGTTACGTGTAAATCTAAGATTTTTTTTTGGTGTGTATATCGTGTGGCAGGTACGATGGTCAAGGAAATTACCATTACGAAAAGATCCTGGACCGACCAGGAATCGAACCCAGACACCTTCAGCATGGGTGTGCTTTGTAGTCGCGGATTATACACTCGGCTAAGGAAGGCCAAAAAGTCATATACATGATAAAAGTAAAATTGAAGTCAAAATTTGATTTCATAGTGCATAGGTTGTTTGCCTTCTTTGATTCTATTCCAGTCGATGATTTTTGAAAATACCAAAATCGAACCAGCTAGCGAAATAAATTGAGTATCTATTGGCTTAAATTGTTTATTACTCCCTTACGTACAATTTCAACGTTAAGTCCCAAAAACGCCACTGTTGAGTGGAAAACCCATACCCATGACGGCCGAATGGTCTGCCAACGATGGAAGCTGGTACGGTTGTGTATGTTTATTTATCCGATTATATTCCCCGGAGCATGGCGGAATAGAAAGGGTAAGCCGAGCATGATTCTTCATCCGAGCAAACTCCATGAATGATGAACCGGAGTCAGGCAAGGCCCTGGTCAGTTCTGGATGTTATGTTCCATGGACATAATACTCGACTGATTTATTAAACTTAGTAATGCACGAAAGTTTTGAGGATTACTCCGAATCGTATTTTTGACCACCTTCAGTACAATCTGAAGTAATGTGCAGTGAGAGTTTGATTAGACAGAGCTAAAGATACTTATCCAATGCTATTCAAGTTCAACATAGAGTATGTCTGTCAATGTGATCTAGAACCAATCCTCTTACGTCAAGTGAAGAATCTTCTGTGAGATTCCAGAAACTCAATCTGTTATGAATACTTCGCATTCACCAGAACCTCACTTTCAAAAATTCCAAATCGTTCCTATGTAACTCGTTCCTTCATGCCACTCATGGGCGGAACATAACACATACCGACAACGAGGAAGAGCTGAACCGCGGCAAAGTGAGGAACCTCCTCCTCCACTTCTGCTTTCAACCAGCACCAGGCAGGTTCTTACCTAAACTCCATCGGCTACACGTGCGCTCATCGTTTCCACTTTCCGTTCTAACCATTTCTCTTTCACTTCACTTCAGCTTATTCGCTTATTTTTGTTCCGTATTCTGCTACCTCTTGCCTCTGGGCAAATCGCAAATCGGCTTCGTCGTCGTTGTCGGCGGCTTTTAGCACTCGACACAAGCAGCTTTGACCTACAAAGAACCTTTGAAAAGCGCCTCCCTTTCGTCTCGTTACCACCGTACCATTTTGTTCTTTTCATCCTCTTTCATCCACATTTCACTCTTGATTTCACAGCCTATGTGGACGTAAAATTTTCGTCGTCATCGTCGTTGGCGGCGTTGTCGTCAGCAGTTCGAAACGTTTCGTAGGCTGATTTGTTACTACCGCCAAGTTGCGAACTTGTACGACGACATAGGAACTAAAGAGCAAAGTTATCTCTACACCATGCGCCATTTTTGATTATTGATCTCACTTTTATGTGACTTTGTTAATTGAAAGTGATGTATTAGTTGCATTCACTTGCCCCTTTAGTACCTTTTTTAATTCTCTATTATTATCATTCCAAACATTACATTCATTTCTTTTATCTAGGTGTCCTGTGTTAGACAACACTATCATCCAAAATTGTTAACATTAGGAAATTTTTACAGATGAGTTGAATTCACCTGCTTGTAAGAGAGAAAACAAAAGTTTTAAATTTACTTAAACTAACTCAACCTTAATATATACCGTAAAACGGGGTAACTTTGATAGTTTTTTCGAAGAAAACTTGAATATTTATGCATGCTGTTTCAAAGAATAATAATTTATATTTTTAAAACAAGTACTGGTATCCTAGCTATCGATTGCAATCGATAGATTTCCAAAAGATTTATTATGAATGGATATATAATTTTTCATATAATCGAAAGTTGGTTTTCTGTTTTGGGGTAACTTTGATAATGGAGTATGAATCGAATAAAATTGAATGAATAACGTACATTTGTAGGGTATTGCATACCTCTAGGCGTTTATCGTTACATGGAAATTTTTGACTTCGATTACAAAAATGGTCCCAGTTGGTGAAAATGCTTTTCGCTAAGAGATTTGAGACCGTATTCAAGTTCTATGATAACTAGGCTGTCAAAGATAAGTGGCCAACTATTCAAAACTACATCAAATAGTGATCGTAGAACAGATTGTTTGTAAGCGTTTCGAAAATGCTAAAATTGTGTCAATTTTTAATATTCGTATAAAAAGCCTCAAATGCACTTGATTCCAATGAAAATAGCTTTGACATGAAGTGGCATACTAATACACTTTACTTTTGCATTCGTTTTGCTTAACTGATTAACAGAAACTTCGTTATTTTGTTTAATATGTTGTGGGTCTCGCACTATCAAAGTTACCCGCATTATCAAAGTTACCCCGTTTTACGGTAATGCATTGATCGTAGCAATAGAGTATTGTAAAAACTTATGTTTAAAATTATAATTATTTTGTTTGACATCTGTTCCAATGTTTCAACATTGGATAATCTATGTAACTCATTAGTACTAAATCAGGAAGGAAGCTTCAGAATCATTTTCAAAATTTTATTTTGAATCCTCTGCAGAGCTTTATTTATTTATTCATTTATTTACAGTCTTCGATATTTTAACATCGCACAGACTAAAACTTAATTACTTATTCTAGATTTGAACGCAGATTTACACAAATTAAAATCATACATGTGATACCAGGAGCTTTCTTCGTGGTATTACAGCTAGTCCACATTGGTACAGCATACAACATGGCTGCCCTGAAAATTTGTTTGAATATCAAAAGCTTGTTCTTAAGATAAAGTTTTGATTTTCTATTAATAAGGGGATAGAGACATTTTACATATTTGTTACATTTGGCTTGAGTGCCCTCAATGTGATTTTTGAAAGTTAAATTCTTATCTAGCATGAGCCCTAGATACTTAACTTAATTTGACCATTTTTTTGGAAACCCTCTCATCGTGACAACATGTCTACTTGAAGGTTTCAAATAAAGAGTTTTTGGAATGGTTTGGTTTATGTTGGTAGTTGAGTTCTGGAAGCATTAGGAGAAATCTTCCATTTTTGCAAGTATGAAGAAAATATATCCAAACTTTTTTTGCAATCCACTACAGATGGCACGCAGGCTTTGTCCTTTGGCGGAGAGGCATGTATCATCCGAAAACAAAAAATTGGAACATCCCTGAGGTAACTGAAACAAAGGGCCCACTTGCGATGGTCTACGTGCTATTGGACGTCTTCCGTCCACTCCTATCATACTGATAGGTAAGCCCGATGTCCGATGAAAAATATTGTATAATATTGGCCCAAAATGCTGCCGTGAAAAACCACCTCTAACATGAAGTTTTTTTTTTCTATCTTTAATAACGAGATTTTTAGCTTTGGGCTAGTTCATCTCGGGACCAACGGCTTTACTTCCCTTCCAAAGGAAGTCGTCACTATATTTTTTCGTCATAAGTGACTAAAGGGTGTCCCAGAAAGTATGGGCACGACTTCACCACACTGCCATTTCAGGACAATTGAAGATAAAAATTTGATTTTTACACATTTGATTACTGTACCCAGCAAGAGTAGATTGCGATTTTTAATGAATAATTTAATTATTATTGTGTTGATTACCTAACATTTCTTTGATGTATCTCTTATCAGTCTTGCACTAATCACGTTAATTTTGAGCGACTTTGTTTTACAAAATTTGTTCTATGTCAAAAAGTGCGTATAAAAAAAGAAAGAAAGACACAGACACGTTAATGCTTCCAGTGGGCATTTGCCCTTTGACGGAAGCACCACACTAGACAACGGACTAGCATGCAACGCCCATTCCTCACGAAAAGTTTTCCGGCCTAAGGCGGGAATCGAACCCACACTCCTTAACACGATGCGGCTAAATGCCTTGGTGATACTAACCGCACGGACCCTAACCGATTCCGGCAGTGGTCGGTTTGAAAAGGGTCAAAAACAAATCCTTATATTTACGTAAAAACATGAATAAATCAAAAATTATAGTTGCCTTTCCAAAAGAATAGGGACTTACCTTTCGTAAATATGGAATATATTAATTTTATTACTATTTGAAATACCTGAAAAGCTATAATTTCGTAATATTGTCTTATGTGGACAGAAAAATTCGAGGTTTTTCGAATTTTACCACTTTTTTAAGTGTTCTCCTGCAAAACCAAATGAAATTGCAAACTAAAAGTTATGGTAAAGATCCTCTATACAATGTACTTGAACTCACCACAACGAAAGATTTTGATAATACATATTTTACTAGTTATTTTTCAACAAAAACAAAATGTAGGTTATGGGCTGTCCAGATATGAATTGATTTTCTTAAATCAATGTTTTAAATGTAAATGATTAATAAATCAAACAAATTTATCACAGATGCTGGTTGAAATAGCCAATAGAAAAATACAAAAATTTAAAAATATTTGATTGTTTTGAAAAGTACTAGGATTTTCATTATCAAAATCGTGCCCATACTTTCTGGGACACCCAATATGTCTGAGATGGGATTCGATCCCAGGTCTTCGGCGTGAGAAGACAATTTACACCGTGTCTTCAGCACATAGGCTGCACAGACTGAACGATCACTAACATAAGGCAACCCAGTAGCCCAGCGATGAATTTTTCGTTTGACGAAAAGTTTTCACCGACTGAAGCGAACCCACACCCCGTGGCACTATACGCCTAGATGACTGACGTCGCTAACCACAAGGCCACGAAGCCCACCAAGCCAAGAAGTGTGTGTTCTTACCACTACACCAGGTCTGTCCGCTTAAACAACAGGAATTCTTTCAGATTTGGAGTTCTGATAATTAACCTGAATTGTACGATTTGACAGATAACTATGGATTATTCTAACAATGTATGTTGGAAAATTAAAGTTCTTTAATTTGACAATCAAGCCCTCATGCCAAAACACTGTTGAATGCTTTTTCTACGTCTAGAAGAGCAAGACCAGTATTGCTAGAACGAATCAAATTTGTTACATGTAAAAGTTGATGAGTGGTCGAATGTCCATGGCGGAATCCAAACTATTCATTGACAAAAATTCAATTTTTGTTGATGTGAGTCATCATTCAGACTAACCTTTTCAAAAAGTTTACTGATGAAGGAAAGCAAACTGATTGGACGATAGCTAGAAACTTCTGCAGGATTTTTGTCTGGTTTTAAAATTGGTAAACCATAGCATTTTTCCATTTGTCAGGAAAATATGCTAATTGAAAACATTTGTTAAATATATCAACTAAAAATTATAAGCTACTTTCTGGAAGTTTCTTGATGAGGATGTAGAAAATTCCATCATCGCCAGAAGCTTTCATGTTTTTGAATTTTTTAATAATAGTTCTCACTTCTTACAAATCAGTCTCCCAGGCATGTTCGAAAACGTTCTCTTGATTGAGAATATTTTCGAACTCCTGAGTAACTTCATTTTCAATTGGACTAGTAAGTCCTAAATTAAAATTGTGCGCACTTTCAAACTGCATAGCAAGGTTTTGAGCTTTTTCGCAATTAGTAATAATTTATTTTCCTCTTTCAATGCCGGTATTGGCTTCTGAGGTTTTTTTTTTCAAAATTTTAGATAATTTCCAAAAGGGCTAAGAGCCAGGGTCCGATTGATAAATTTTATTTTCAAATTTTTTGTTTCTTAATTGTGAAAAACGTTTCTTGATTTGTTTCTGCAAATCCTGCCATATAATTTTCATAGCAGGATCGCGAGTGCGTTGAAATTGCCTTCTCCTCACGTTTTTAAGACGGATCAAGAGTTTAAGATCATCGTCTATAATCACGGATTCAAATGTTACTTCACATTTTGGAATAGCTATGCTTCAACAATGGAACTTTTTAAAGTTTCAAGAGCATTGTCAATATCAAGTTTTGTTTCTAAAGAAATGTTAACATCAAGATAAGAGTCAACATACGTTTCATATATATTCCAGTCGGCTCGAAAATAATTGCAAGTGGAGCTGATAGGATTTAAAATCGCTTCATGGGATATTTGAAATGTAACAGGGACATGATCAGAATCAAAATCAGCATGAGTAACTAATTGGCTACAAAGATGACTAGCGTCGGTTAAGACCAAATCAATCGTAGATGGATTTCTAGAAGAGGAAAAACATGTAGAACTATCAAGGTTGAATTGAGAAATATCCTGAAGAGCACTCATCAAATAAAATTCTGCCGTTGGAATTACTTTGAGAATTATTACATGACCGATGGGTTAGTCGAATGGTGCCGAAGCCGTAAGTCTCCCTAGATCATTTATTCCATTTTCGATCTCTTCAGGTGACTTATAGTCACTTGAGGGACCTTTCAAGATGGCTTTGAACAAACGTTCAGTTTTGTCGTCATAAGTAAAACATTGTGCCTCTTCTGTTCAAGATGTTTGAGATAAAGTTCGCGATTTTTAAGAGTTTTCGACAAAACGTGACAGTTTCTTTTCTTTGCGATTTGGAAGGAAACCTTGATTCCTCTAATGGAGTTCAAGATCTCCTGCCTACATCCCCCAAATTCGGAACAACTGACCACGATAGCTGGCACTTTTTGCTTCTTGAATCAAAGAACCTCGGCTAGAGACTGCTTCGATTTGGTGGTCGCAAAATTTGTCTAGAACATCGAATTGATTGCTCATTTCTATGCAATTATCAACATTATCCATTTTACCCTTGGAAGAAAGCGCGCATTCCGGAGAAACGTCCTTTCTCCATTCTTGCCACGTTAATGAAAGTTTCACACCCCACTTTTTTGGAAGGAAGTTGTCAATTCAGAGATTCACTTTGTTTGTAGTTGCAACCATTTTAAGTGAATAAACGAAAGAAGACGTGACCTTCAAAGATTTTTCTTTTCCAAGACTGTGTTCAAGAAGGATTACCACCACTTGCTTCCGCTATCGGGTCCTACGAAAAATCGAAGGCGCTGGTCCTAACAAAGATCGCAAAGGGATCAATAGTAGAGAAAATAGTACTGAATAGTACTGTTTTATTGCTTTAGGTAGTTTTTAAGAAAACTTCCAAGAGCAGAGAGAATTCGTGTACGCCCAGCAAGTAAAAAGTACAAAGTAATCCTGAACCGGATACAGGAGAAGATTAACGTGACTCTGCAGGCGACAACAGGCAGGATTCCGTGCTGAACGATCCTGTGTGGACCATAGTGTAACTCTCCGTACCATCCTGGAGAACGTCAACGAATTTCGAGAGTCCTTATACTTGGTGTTAATTAACTACGCAAAAGCGTTTGACCGGCTCAATAACGAAAATATGTATGGCTCACGTGTAGTGTTTTGCACAACGACGATTGTGCTACTTTTCTACGAATGTCGTTTCCCCGAATGTCGGTTTCCCGAACGCCAGTTCCCCGAATGACGCGTTTCCCCGAAAAGTGGTGCAGTTTAAATACAATACCCACCATAAGTATGGAATCGCGTATTGCAACACTCATACTGAATATTGCAGCACCTTTAGAAGTTTAGCATCACCTAAAATGAGTATTACCTCGTGATTCTGAAGTGCTAGATCAATGTATTTTTGAGGTCATCTTAGTACGTCTTTGAGCCCCTGCGATTTTTTATTTTTGTTGAAAAAACTTTAATCACTAGATTTTGGGTGATGCTAAACTTAAAAGTGCTGCAATACTCAGTGTTGCAACGATTCCATACTTATGGTGGGTAGTGTGCTCTAATACTCTTCGGTAACGGAATAGTGAACTAGGAAGAACGATAAGCAATCAGAAGAAGGAGGTATTTGGTCATTCTCGGCTATATACATACTGCCAACCATTCTGACGACGGTAAAATTCGAAAGAACCGCCAATCAAATAAAGAAGGGTGCATATTGCATGACAGGGTATGTTCACTACCCTAAAATGTATTAAGGTATGACAATATTGTGTGCCCAAGACATTTCGTGGAAGGGAAACGGGATATTCGGGGAACTGGCATTCGGGGAACTGGCATTCGGGGAACCGACATTCGGGGAAAAGTAGCACAACCGCACAACGGCGTATTGTCCGACCCTATCCGGGTTGTAGTTGGAGTGAAACCGCTACTGTTCCTCATCGTACTTTTTCGTAGTTTCGTGATAATTCACTTGAAAGCAGCTAAAGGTTCCTGGTAATCGTTCCTGTCAGCTCCACTGTGTATAGGTCCGGGATATTTCTGTCTAAACAAAGTGCTTCGACGAAAGGGTCGTTGTTGAATGCCTTCGTTTACTTCTGCGGCTCGATAGTAGGGTTGTTTGGAGAGCATGTTTATCTCTGCATCTTTAAGAAGATCACGGGAAGGAATGTTTCGTAGTGATGAGGTTCGATGGGTCACAGTCTCCTGAACATAAACTGAATTCAAAATAAAGTATCTTGCCATCACTAATTAGGAAGTGTCTATAAATAACGTAATGGTTTGAGGGGGAAGTGAGATTTAAGAAGGTTTGACGACTCATATAAAAATATCCAGTTCCCGTTTAAGAAGCCTTACGAAAGTTGGAAAATAGTTCATACACGATAAATTTTCGTGGCACGTACATAATGGGCGATGTCTTTCATTGCATATTTTTTACAAACAAGTTAAACATGAAAAAATCGAGATGTATGAAATAGACTTTAAAACCAAACGTTACGCGTCACAAAAATGAAGCAAACAAAACGTGCAGCATCGCACCATCTGGTCATTTCATATAAGTGTGTACTTGGTATATCTTCTACAAAACCTATTTCCCTGTTACATCACTACCTGCAAAACCAAATTGAAAATCGTTACTACCCTACACACGCTTTATAAAATTGAATAGTCCCTCCGAAATTTGCAACCCGTCTCAGATCACCCACATCATGGAGTGTGAGTTTGCAAATTGAACCAACGCCCTTCTGGCCCTGAAAACTACATCCCAGCAGATTACCATATTTCGGCGAACTGTACTTACATCGAAAATTGACACAGGTTGCGGCCTGAGGAGAAGCCTGGCGCCCTTCTCGACCTACGGCTGACCAGCTTCGGCTCCGTCCCCGGAGCCATAGTGCAAAACTGACAGATTTTTCAGCAGTTCATTATAAATTCCGCACGCACACAGAACGAAGGCAGTGACGACGACGACCAACAGATAGATGCGAGCAACTTTTATGCCAAGTGAATCGAAAATAAAGGGTCGACCCTACGCCCAAGCCGTCCTATACACGTCGTTTTCACTTCTTCAGTTGCTTCCCTTTTAGGGCCCACTGATTTCGAAATTGAAATACGTGTTTCTTGCAGCTACCTTGTGGGTGAACGTGTCCTATTTGAATTTTGTTTTATGATTTGGAAAGGTTTATTTCGACATTTTTAAGAATGTGGTCACGCATTGTTTTGAGACATCACAATTTAAGAAATGCTAATTTCTGTTCATGTCAGTGTAATATTAAGGATCTTCTTATGTTTATGTGATTTTTCTCCTGTCAACATCGATGCTGACACGAGTAACGGGTCGAACGTTTGGCAAATCGTGTTGAAAAATTGGTGGTATAGTTGACACTTCTAAATGATTTTCGAAATCTGGTCGAACCAGCGTTTCAGTTGGTCAGCTGGGTCATTAAGCAGCGTATGGACGTTTCTTTTAAGTGCAGCATAGCGTTCATCCTTACGCCACTAAGGCGACGTGACATACCGTAGAGAAGGCGAATGTCGCCGGTTGCTGCGGCTTTCTCGCCTTCATCGGCTAGAGAACCTGACCCGTTTGGCTACCGTTTCTAGAGCCGAGTAAAAATATATGTATTCAATTTCGTCTTCAGCATTGCTGTACAGACTGTACAGGTCTTAATCTAATGTAATAATATTATCATAGCTTTAAACTTATTTCTACTCACATTAAAGTCAAAAATATTACCATTTAACAAATTAAAGCAACTTCCATCGGATGATTTTGTCCAAATACCGTACGATGCCTTGCGGCTCAGAACAAAGATCGTGGGTGGGATCTCCAAGCCTGAAAAAAAAGTTCGCTTGTCGCAGCAGATCAGGGCACGCTATGTCTGAACCAGACGATTATAAAAATCGAATGTACATCGGATTTTTTCTCCCTAGAAATCAGTATTTGGTCTATATTTTCATAATCGCAAGGTTTTAAAATATTCTATCGGTGAAATTTTTTCCATACTTTTTGTATGGGCTGAAATGCGTCGAAAACGTGATTTTCATGGGATTTTGTATGAAAAATGTCTAAATAGTGGAAAAAATCAAAATTTCACCGATGATATATATTTAAAAATTTTCCGATTATGAAAATATAACCCAAATACTAAACTCTAGCAAGGAAAAATCCGATGTACGTTCGATTTTTATAATCGTCTGGTTCAGACTGGTTTCGGGTTGGAAATTTTCACGACTTCTCAGGGCATAGATTATCTTCGTACCTGCCACACGATATACGCATGCAAAAATGGTCATTGGCATAATAAGCTCTCAGTTAATAACTGTGGAAGTGCTCATAAGAACACTAAGCTGAGAAGCAGGCTTTTTCCCAGTGGGGACGTAACGCCAGAAAGAAGAAGATGTACGGTACTGACGCCCAATCTAGCGCGACTGAATCAAGCGAATGTCGCCGCCGCATACGCGCAGCATCTTGAGGCAACGTTGCCAGACGAAGGCGAACACTATAGAGCCCCTCTTGAGGAATGCCGGAGAACAGTCAAAGAAGCCGTAAAAGATATTACCGAAAGCATTGTCGGATATGTGGAACGGAGATAAAAAAAAAAAACAACAGGTTCGACGAGGAGTGCCAGGAAGTATTGGAGGACAAGAATGCAGCGCGGGCTGCAATGCTGCAGCATGGTACGCGGCAAAACGTGGAACGATACAAACTGAAGTGGAAACAGCAAACCTGCCTATTCCCGGACAAAAAGAGCCACCTGGAGGAGGTGGAATATCAAGAGATAGAGTAGCTGTACCGTCCTTAGGAAACGCGGAAGTACAATCAGACATCCCGCAAAAGCCTCGTGCCACGAGCTGAAATGTGTCAGAAAAAGAATGGGAACATCTTGACGGACGGACGCGAAGTGATCGAAAGGAAGAAGCAGAACCACGATGAACACCCGAATAGCGCAGAGAACACAGGCACAGAAGGTCAGGACAGCGAAGGCGATGGCTACGTCAGCACAGCGAACAGTGGAAACCCACGATGAGGGAAGTTAAGAATGCCATTCAACAGCTCAAGAACAACAAGGCCGCTGGCAAGGATGGTTTCGAAGCCGAACTCATCAAGATAGGCCTAGACAAGTTGGCTGCTGGTCTGCATTGGCTGATAGTCAGAATCTGGGAAACGGAACAGCTACCGGAGTAGTGGAAGCAAGACGTTATATGCCCTATCTACAAAAAGGGCGACAAACTGGAGTGTGAAAATTATCGTGCAATCACTATCCAAGATTCTCTTCTGACATCTATCACCTATAGCAAACAAGCTCAATAACAAGTTATCAATCAGGTTTAATCGACGACCGCTCGACAGCGGACCAGATTTTTTCCGTGCGGCAAATTCTCCAGAAATGCCGTTAGTGCCAGGTCCCTACGCACCATCTGTTCATCGATTTAAAGCGGCATACAACAGTATTGAATTTCCCAGGAAGCTCCCAAGATTGATTAGAACAACGATGGACGGTACGCAAAATTGCGTGAAGCTCTCTGGCGAACACTCCAGTTCGTTCAATTCTCATCGGGGACTACGACAGGGCGATGGACTTTCATGCCTATTGTTCAATGTTGCGCTTGAAGGGCTCATGCAGACAGTTGGACTTAGCAGTCGAGATCTCGTTTCACGCGAGCAAACAAGAGTCGGGCTAATGGTCAATGCGTCGAAAACAAAGTACATGCTGGTAGGCGGAACTGAGCGCGACAGGGCCCGCCTAGGAAGCAGTGTCACGATAGACGGGGATGCCTTCGAGATGGTGGACGAGTTCGTCTACCTTGGATTCTTGCTGATAACTGACAACAATGTTAGTCGGCAAATACGAAGGCGCATCATCAGTGGAAGTCGTGCCTACTTCAGAATGAACTGTGGCCAAGAAAAGTTCACCCCTGCACCAAATGCACGATGTACAAAACGCTCATAAGACCGGTCCTCTACGGGCATGAGACGTGGACTATGCTCTAGGAGGACTTGCAAGCTCATGGGTTTACGAACGCCGAGTTCTAAAAACGATCCTCGGTGGCGTGCAGGTGAACGGTTTGTGGCGACGAAGGATTAACCACGAGCTCGCTCAACTCTACGGTGATACCAGTATTCTGAAGGTGGCCAAAGCTGGAAAGATACACTAGGCAGGGCATGTTGCAAGAATGCCGAACTATAGCCCTGCTCAAATTCGAGGGGATTTTTTACACACTTCCTTCGAAAGGCCTCTTGCTCTGCACAAATCCTTATGGTACAGTCCAGAAAGATGGCGTCCTCCCTGCAATTCCACTATCGCGTGGTGGCTCAACGTGGTTCGTGTCGGATGGCAAATCGTCGTGTGGCGACTCTTGACCTCAGAAATCATCAATTCCTGCCGAGCGGTGTATGAATTTTCAACCGGTTCAGGTTAGCTACGACGTGCTGCATGCAAGCCAAGTCAGCTAGTTGCTCCGTCGTCCTGCAATGTATAAAGCATCATTCCTTTTTGCTTGGGACAGGGTTCTTCTGTACCTACTCACCTTGAAGCACGAATCAATAAATCGGTGCCGTGTGGATTTTTCTCGATGGGATCTAAATTTGCTCTTTGCATCCGCGTGGTCGCGTTTAACGCGATCGTACTGGCGGAGACGAATGGTGGATGCCGAAGCAAAAACCGGTCGACTGTGCTCCGCTGCTATGAGCTGTGTGGATGTGTGAGTAATTCTCTTTTGCGGTTCGGCGTTGCCTTGTTTTGCGTCGTCGGGTGCCAGTGAACCTGAAGCAATCTTGCTGGAATCGCTGCACCGACTTTGTCATCCAACTCGGTAGAGGTCGAGAGCCAGCAACTTGTGGAAGTTCAGCCGCCAATTGGTAAAACGAGTTGTGGGAGAGACACCGTTTTTGACGACATACCGTTTTGTCTCAAATTCCTAACAGACGCATTTGGTTGAAATGTTTTGTTGAAATATGTCAACCAATTACCATGAAATGGCAGTCAATCGCTAGTGAATTTCAACGTCTTCCAATGTATTTTATTCTTCGGGAGTAGGGATGATTCTCTAGTTCGAGGTCAGAAACACTAGCTCAGATAAATTTATTAGCGAAATTATACATTTCAATACGATTTATCCCTGCTGTTCGGAATTTGAATCAAGGTGTTCGGAATATGAGACAGTGTTCGGCATATGAATCAAAATGTTGTTTGTGGCGTCTCACTGGCTAATACGGGAACGGCTTATTAAGGTGGCGCCATTTGGAGCGGGAGCAACTTACAAGCACGTGCTTTCCTTACGATGGTCCGAAGTGAAAAGAGGTAGAGTCTACTTCGTGAACATGCATCTACCCCAAAGAGCTTCTAGTGGAATAGAAGATCATAAAGGGGAGAGAGAATAGGAGTAAGTTATTATTTGCTCTCTCGTGCAAATATCGTTTATAGCAGAAATAACGTTGACAGATCAAACGATTATAGCGGGAATGAACCCTCAGTCATTTCGAGTATTTCGATAGGGTGACCAGTATCCCACATCTTCCTCCTTCCCCAAAAAGATAATGAACTATCCGATAGAAAATAAAGGCATTATATTGCATAATTTATTTTGCAGTTACAGTATTGATAAATACGATGGAGACCATTTTCAAATTTATACTTGACAAACGTAGCTTCCGATATACGCTGGATATTTCTTTTCTTTGGTGGGTTATTCCCTCTGAATCATTGGAGTTTCGTTAATTTCTTTCGGCTAAGCTTAGAGATACATACAATGTCTTGGAGATCATCTCTCATACTTATAAAAAGATGTTTAGCCATTTGTGCCGGTTCGCTGACATTCGAAAACGATGCTGCATTCTCGAATCTCCCCGAAAGTCGAAACTACTTTTCAATAGTCTGTTTGTTGGCACGTTCTTCGCGTAGCAGCATGCAAAAAATTTCCTGCTTGCATTGCGGTCTCCGACTCTCGGCCTTTTTCTTTCGAACCAAAATCGTCATTATTATTGTCAAATTCTTGATATTAAACATCCGTGATATCCAAAAATTCATAATTATTCTCATTAGAGCTCTTTGAATCTACTGAAGGAGCGCGTACATATTTTCTGGCCGACATTTTGTTCAATTGACTAAGGGAAAAAAAAGAAAAAGAGTCATGCTCGGAATTGTTGACAAATCTTAGTTTGGTTACACTTTACAAATAAACAAACTGTCCACTAATAAATTTGAATCAATCTCGAAAGAAAGTATGGCGCAATGTAACAACATTCTCCAAATGCATAATACATTGAAACTACTGCTTTGTCGCAGTGGCTATCTCAGCACACTGGAGCGGTTGACACACCTCGCTTGGTTTTTCAAATAGAGAGTCTATCTCAGAACACAGAAGCGGTTGACACAACACGCTGTTTCCACAAGTGACTGTCGCAGCACACTGAAGCGGTTGTCGCATCACGCTTTTTCCTCGCCACATGAAAAACGGTTGACCCAACACGCTTATCATCGCAGTGGCTGTCGCAGCTCACTGAGCGGTTGTCGCAACACGCTCTACCCAATGGCTGTCACAGCACACTTTAGAAAATTTCACAACAACACGAGCCATCACAAATTGCGACTCATAATTTTTCTTAGTTAACTCATAAGAAGTTTTCCTATCCGGAATTACTGAAAAAAATGATAATGAGTCAGCACAATCGATCTATTCTGACACGTTGTTTAACAAAGAAATAAATTTGAAGCGAAATCACACCACTGGCCCGTGCATTTTTCTAGCATCATTGTTATCACAGTTTTCCATTTATTCTCACGATCACACTAATTATTTTCGATAAAAAAAACGCTGGCAGGATCACCATTGTGGCGTCTCACTGGCTAATACGGGAACGGCTTATTAAGGTGGCGCCATTTGGAGCGAGAGCAACTTACAAGCACGTGCTTTCCTTACGATGGTCCGAAGTGAAAAGAGGTAGAGTCTACTTCGTGAACATGCATCTACCCCAAAGAGCTTCTAGCGGAATAGAAGATCATAAAGGGGAGAGAGAATAGGAGTAAGTTATTATTTGCTCTCTCGTGCAAATATCGTTTATAGCAGAAATAACGTTGACAGATCAAACGATTATAGCGGGAATGAACCCTCAGTCATTTCGAGTATTTCGATAGGGTGACCAGTATCCCACATTGTTAAATACTTTTACGAAAAAACAGTACTAAACAAGTTTGAATAAACAATTTTATCAGCACACCAAACAGCTAACAGTTGGGCTTTGCGAAGAAATTAAAATTTCCCAAATTTCAGCTAAATTATGCCCATTCGATGCATTTGAAGTCAATGTTGGTCTTAAGTGTTTGGAATATGAGTCAAAACGGCACAATTACTCAGACCATTGGGCTAGCTTGCTTTGTATAGACCGTATGAAGTGCTATAAGCACTGGTTTCTTATCGGTGTAATAGAGTAAGGCAACTCAGGGTAGGTTTAGGACAAGTGGTTAATGGTTATATGCCATATAGATGTATACCTTTTTAAAAATAATAGTGTAGGCTTTAGTGAATCGTCGGTGAAGCATGCAAACACCTTACCAGGAATCATCTTGTTAGTCATCTTGTGTTCAAATTTCCCAGTAGCATCCTGATTATGGCATTCTGTCTTTGGCTTACGCTAGAAGCCATGATTTGGGTAATCAGGAAGTAAGAATCTACATGGAATTTGGACCATTGAACCATCCTCGGTACCTACTTAACCGGTGATTAGATAAATGCAACAAAGAGACCAAGTAGACGCGTAAGGCGATGAAAGGCCAGGAGGCACATAAAAGACCACGTGTCAATCGAAAGTGATTTATAGGGTAGTTCAAGAGGATGATAATAATTCTGGCACAAGTCGGATAAGCTTGATGCAGGTTTTTTTTCTATAACCACAGTTGACTATGTGTTTTTCGAAGTGAAGGTTGAGATCGGATTTATGACTCTGAATACCACAGAGCATAAGTTCCTCACTTTTTAGTTAGAAGTTCGATAAATCTGTCAAAAATTCTTGTAGGTTCATAAAATTCAGCTGGATGTGAAGTCAAACTCAATGAGCATAATTGATCATTCTAGAGCTAGGAACTTAATGATTTCAAAAACAGTGGTGCTGTAAAACTGCCACATGATTAATACCTGAGCACTCAATGTCACTCACCTAATAAATTCATATTTGAGTCATTCCGCCTTAATCGTGTTAAGGTGCTAAACTATATAGTACTTCCAATGCCGTTCCGCTTCACACCTACAGAGGACGTCAGTCAACAGAAAAGTGCAATTACTTGCTCTTCCATTGCGCAAATTGCTGAACATGAAGCATGTGCTCGCTTCCCATCTCCCATCCTTCGAGCTAAGAGCTCTGAGTGGGGTCCCTTCACAGTCACCCTCGACCGTGTTACATAATACCCCTCATATATGTATGTGCAAAATTTTATCAGATAATTGAATCTGTAATTCTGCGTTGCCAGGACTGCTAAAAGGGCACACCATTGTCGCTGCTGCTGCTTCTGCTGTTGGAGAGAAGACCAAGGCTCACAATAAATGTAGCGCGAATCGTTGCTAGCTGGTTTGAGGGGTCTCTCTGTCTGTCATAAATAAAAGTCGTCTCCCGGATGGCTGTTGGGCTGCGGCATCAGAAGAAGGGCCTTCTCTCGCACAGAATACGTTTTATTATGTGATCCTTTCCTTGCCTGGATTCATGTTTCCCTCGTGTGGGTCCTCCCCGTCATACATCCTCTATCTGTAGATCATACTTCTTCTTCTTTCTGGCATTACGTCCCTACTGGGACAGAGCCTGCTTCTCAGCTTAGTGTTCTTATGAGCACTTCCACAGTTATTAACTGAGAGCTTACTGTGCCAATGACCATTTTTGCATGCGTATATCGTGTGGCAGGTACGAAGATACTCTATGCCCTGGGAAGTCGAGAAAATTTCCAACCCGAAAAGTTCCTCGACCGGTGGGATTCGAACCCACGACCCTCAGCTTGGTCTTGCTGAATAGCTGCGCGTTTACCGCTACGGCTATCTGGGCCCCGTAGATCATACGCCAACAGCGAATCCCGACGGAGTGAAAAGTTAGCCAGTGATTCGTTGCACAGTGGCTGCACTCCATACAAAAGTTGGTCAAAAGTACAAATCTTGCCCAAATCGTCTTATTCATCAAGCAAACATGGTTGAATAAGACATAAGATATAAGATATAAGAAATGAATGTAACATTTAAAATTATACTTATAAAGGAAAAAAAATAAATGCATCTTCATTTTTTTTAAGGTTTGGTCAGCTTTGGCCCACTGTGCGTTGCCAGGAGCGACGTTTGCGTTGTCAGGAAACACAGTTTTCCATTCCTGCTGCGCACTTTTTCCCTACATTTTCCGGCTCCAAACGGCTTGGCGGTGACTATGGCACCATCGCAGTAGGCCGTCGACGATTTAGTATGCTATCGGGGATTTATGTCGCATTCTGCCCCAGCAAAGACCCATACTCCAGCGTCGGAAGTTCCCGTCGCCGATCGTCTTCTTTCGTCCGTTCCCACTCGGTCTGCTTTTGTCTTTGCTTCAGAGTTGGATGCGTTACAAACATGCGCCTTTTCAATTGCTTAACCTTGACTTTGGAGCTGCTGGCTGCACAGCGTGAGTGTCCGTGCACAAATACATTCGAAGAATTGGCGCGGCCATAATGGACTGCTTGGAAGGCGCTCTTGTTAATAATTTGTAATGTTGTAATTTATCCACCAAATACGCGTTAAGATTTCACATGTTGTTCATTTGCTTATTTTGTTTGAAAGATCATTTTCCCCTTTTTAAAAAATAGTTTTTATTTAGTTTGCCATTTATTTAACTTGTCTCAGTTATCATTACTATACGAATAAGATAACTAAATTATATAAAAATGTCTGTTCCGTATGTTTTGTACCGCTAAGAAATGCATATAACTACAAAAGCTTCTATTTCCATATAATAACACAGTTCGACAAAAAATTAACCTGAGAGCGCAGCGTCCTTCCTTAGCCGCAAAGCAAAGCCATGCTGAAGGTGTCTGGGTTCAATTCCCGGTCGGTCCAGGATCTTTTCGTAATGGAAATTTCCTTGAATTCCCTGGGCATAGAGTATCTTCGTACTTGCCACACGATATACGAATGCGAAAATGGCAACTTTGGCAAAGAAAGCTTTCAGTTAATAACTGTGGAAGTGCTCATAAGAACACTACGCTGAGATGCCGGCTCTGTCCCAGTGGGGACGTTGATGCCAAGAAGAAGAAGAAGCGCAGCGACGAGTCATTCCAATCTAAGGAGTAGATTAAAAACGAAAAATAATGGCGTTTCCATAAATTTTTGTGTTTGTCTCAGGATGTTTTAAACAGTGCTGTAAACATTCGACACTTTGCGCGACGTTCGTTTCGTTGTCATGATCAGCAGTCACAGCACCAGCTTTAGAATGAACGTCAACAATAATAAAAAAAGTCAATTGAATGTCGTCTGACACGATGACATTTGCATAAATCATAAGTTTTGCATAGAATTCAGACATCGGTTCATAAACAACATGAATAGTTTGATCTTGCCTGTTATGTCGAATGTGACATACATACAGTGAAAGCAGAATAGAAACAAGCAAATTCGTAAAGTTTCCTAGCGAAGCTATCATGGTCAGAGGCATTTTTCTTTTCGACATTCGTTTGATCGCTCGTGTTGTGAATATTTATGGGAAGTGCTGCCGAATATCAGCGAAAACGTGTCGACTACCGTGATTGCTTAAAACACTGGTTTTAAAGCGATACTTGGCGTATTAGGTTGATAAATGCTTAGCATGGCGTACTATTGGTACCTCGAGTATCTGTGTGGTCCTCAGCTAACTGCCCAGCAATTCCTATATCTAACTCCTTGTTAAAACCAGGACTGATTCAGGCACCGATCTTAGAGCAGGGCAAATAAAAAGCTGATTTGCCGCATGCTACAAAGCTACAAATACTTTATTAAGCATTTTAATATATATAAAATAAACAAAACACTCACAATTACGGTGATTTCTCCACATTGGAACAGAACCAATTCCATGCGCCCGTTCCGTCTCTTGTTTTCACTAATTATCTTATGTGACTTGGTTGACAAAACGGGGCATGCACGCTCAAAAAAGAATTCTGAAAAACGTGAACTGTCAAAAATACACCATGAACTACCACAAATGGTCACATAAACATGATCTAGTTCACGGTGTATTTTTGTTGTTGACGAGTTCACGTCTGCTGTTCACGGATACGAGCACGGATTTTTTTCTGTGTGGCAGAGAAACATAAAGTACGAACAATAAACATCAACACAAATTACTTCGACACTGCACAGGGGTTCAAAAGCTATATTCTCACGTATTAAAAATCATAACTTTTTTGTCCATGATTTCTCCATCTTGACCCACTGTGCAAAAGACTTCATTTTTTGTCTACTTCAAATATAAAAAAATAAAAAAATCAACAATACGATTTTTGAGAAAATTGATTTTTAAGCTTTATTTTCGATATATAAAAAAATAACAACATTTTTTTCACAGTGTATATTTTTTTCCAGATAGTCCCAACAATAACCTAAAACTTTGCGGTAGACACCATACTGATCGGACAAACCGTTTCTAAGTTATATTATAATGACCGAAAATTGAAAATTATATCATAATTTTGTAATAAAATCGCTGCATCATTAAAATGGTAAAAGTTAGCCTGATTTTTCCGTATACCTTTTTTGTTGTAAATTTTGCGTACTTTCATAAAATCGAGTTGAAAAATATTTAAAAAGTTTATTTTGACCATTTTCAAAAATTCACCTTTTTTTCAAAAAATCATAACTTTTTTGTCCATGATTTCTCCATCTTGACCCACTGTGCAAAAGACTCCATTTTTTGTCTACTTTAAAATATAAAAAAATAAAAAAAATCAAGAAAACGATTTTTGTGAAACTGGATTTTTAGGCTTTATTTTCGAAAAAAAATACAAAAAATTTTTTACTGTGTATATTTTTTTTCAGATAGTTCCAACAATAACCTAAAACTTTGCGGAAGACACCAAACCGATCAGACAAATAGTTTCTGAGTTTTAATTTTTTGAAAATTGTTAAGGTTTTTTTTCTTAGGCCCTTCTCAAAAGTAACGCTAGGGTATAAATGGCGAACCGATGATGCAAATAGGCATTTTTGGGTATAAAGAAAGCATATGCCAAATCAAAAAATACAAAAGTAAACCGACATTCGAATTCAAATGGAACCGCTCTAAAGTGAAATGGAGGTAAGGTAATTCCGCATCTTATGAAAGAATGATCTAATTATCTCATGTTTTGTACTTGGTCCCCTCTGACTTAACGCCGACCAATTAGAAGCATAAAAAAGCTCTTCGTTTGTTCTCAAGAAGTTTTGCGAAGAGTTGGGGTTTATCCGTGGCTCTTCTCAAGGGTAGCAATAGGGATGGCAAAACCCATAGTTGGACTCCATATTGGAATCCAAGATGGCGACTTCCGGTTTATAAAAATCACTTGAAACCCATGATACATGGGTATTTCAGGAATGGGACAAATGAGTCGATGCAGAAAATCGATGTCTTACGCCATTTTGGAATCCAAGATGCCAACTTCCGGTTTGTGAAAATCACAAACGTGTAAAAAGAAGAAGCCTGTCCTGTTCCAAAAATACCTAAAAATTCCAAAATGGCATAAGACATTGATTTCCAGCGTCTACTCCTTTGCCCCGTTCCAAAAATACTCATGTATCATGGGTTTCAATTGATTGTCATAAACCGGAAATCACCATCTTCGAATCCAAATTGACGTCAGACATCGATTTCCGGCATCTCCTCATCGGTCCCGTTCCAGAAATACGCATACTTCATTGGTTCTCGTGGGTCGATCAGGCAGGAGCGTAAGTTGGAATTTTTTTAACCGTAAAAAGAAGGACCGTAAGTTGGAATTTGGATCATGAAAGGAGGGGGCGTAAAAAAAGTGAGCGTAAAAAGAGGTTTGGCTGTACTGTTGAAAAAGCTGACTTAAGGCTGCAATATTCAAGTACTGATCTAACATAAGTAATAAACAATGATTTTTTTTTATTGTGGATGATGAAAGTTATATCAAACGCGTTTAATGGAGCCTAACATGTCATTAGCTTGATTCATCATAGTATTATAGTGATCAATGAAGGTAAGTTTTGAATCTAAAATAATGCCTTAGTCTCTGTTTCTACTACATTTTTTATTGCCTAAAGTAAATGCAAAAAATCAATGTTGTCATTGAAATATTTACCTTTATCTTGGGGCCTTAGCAGAGTGGTTAGAGTCCGCGGCTACAAAGCAAAGCCATGCTGGGTTCGATTACCGGTCGGTCCAGAATCTTTTCGTAACGAAAATTTTCTTGACTTCGCTGGGCATTGTATCATCGTACCTGTCACACGATATACGAATGCGAAAAGGCCAATTATGGCAAAGAAAGCTCTCAATTAATAACTGTGGAAGTGCTCATAAGAACACTTTGCTGGGAAGCAGGCCTTGTTGTGAGGACGTTATGCCAAGAATAAGAAGAATAAGAAGATGAATAACCTATATCTTATGATTGATATGTGTATGACAAATTGGGTTTATTGAATTCCAAAAAAGTGTGGTTAGAATGAAGGAAATCAGAAAAGTCGCGTGCTTTAATCAATGATTTTGCCTCAGTCTTTTGTTAATGACCAACATGAAAAAAGTCACTTTCAATTTGCTGTCTAGGATAGCATAAATATAATATTTTTCTGGACTTACGGATTTTGATAAAGTATGTCCTACCCATGGTTTTGAATGTGGACGCGCCTCTGAGTTTCAGTATAAAATCGAAAGAGGAATAAAAAGGATGTAAAGAATATAAAAAAATAAAAAAAATCACTTTCAAATACCACAGAGAAACTTAATCGGTATACCTTCAATCCAATATATTGCACACCGTCATTAACAATTTTGTATCTATTTCATTAACGATCCATTTAAAACGTGACGTGAAACCGTGTAAATGAAAGCAATCCATTCCCAGAAGGGGGAGGTTATAACTAGGTCACTTCCGTTAATTCCTTCACATTATAAAAGCGATAAATTCCGACGTCCCGGGTTCAAATGGATGTCCCCCATGAATGAGATTCCCCTGCTCAAATTATTTCCCAGCAAACAAAGAAAAATCAACCAAACGTGGCCAAGATGCTTCCATTCCACTAGCGCCCTGTCAACTCGATTACGCTGGCTGAAGGAAATTTTCCCAAAACCAAAAAAAAAAGACGAACAGAATTCACAAACCATCATCCAGCCAACGAAAATGAAAACATGTGTTCGCCGATAATTTATTACCCGCGGGAGCATAACATGTCAAAATATTTTTTTCGCTTTCATTGTACCACGGAATTCCCGAACGAATTTGTTTCTAATGAAGTCGCCGCGACCAAACCGAAAGTGGATCCAGATATGATCCAATGAACGTCGCCTTTATTTTTGGCCCACGCATGTCGCGACTTTCTTTTGCTTTCTTTGTTCTTTAGCTGCTGGTTGACTGCTGCCTGATGCAGCTGTGCATTTGGATGCTTCGGCTTGGAACTCGTGATCGCGATCCGCACTTTATGTGCTACTAGGCTACTGGCTGTTGCTGGTACTGTGCTTGAGAGGTTAGGATTTTATGATCTTCATTCGTTCTAGACGACGATGAAGCGCGGTTGGAAGTCGACATTTGATACGGCTGACAAGCGGAACGAGACCCAGTCGCATGGGCATAGCCAAGGTAGGGCAGAGGGTTCTTCTACCCCTCCCCTTACCTACAAAAAAAAACTATTTCGTTACCAGAAAAACCATTACCCGAAACGCAATTTCCCGGAAGACCATTTACCGAAAGGACCATTTACTGGAAATTTGTTTATCTACAATGTTGACTAAAAATTATTTGGAATGATCACCGAAAATAATGGACAGCGTAGGTTCTTGCTTCAAAATATTTAAGCATGTCAGAGAACTTCAAAATTTATTCATACTTGATCCTTTACATACGCACCATCTTCAAATAGTTGCATTTTAACGATGATTCACCCTTCTTTAGACAAATTACTGTTCTTTCAACTTATCTGGGCAGAAAACCTGGCTACGCCCATGCCCAGAGAGGATCCATTCGCGCTCTCTTCTGGTGGACATATGTCAAGATCCAGGTCAGGGCAATAAGTGCCAGTCGGTGATGAGAACAGTCGTCTTCTTGATGGCGAAGGGCAATCTTGATGGGCGCATAAATGACCGGGCCAGTTAGTGTTTAGAAAACGATAAAATTGCGTGCGAGAGTCCCCTATGGACGGATTGGTTACACACTTGCCGGCGGCGCGGCGATGAGATTTGCAATTAATAGGCCAGTTGTTCTCTAGTCTTGAAACATCGTCGGGCGGCGGCGGCATCGCGTCGGCAGTGAATCTTCCCCGATGACAGCACATGTGTGGTATCCGTGAGAATTTCGGCTGATTCGTTGGGGAAGAATTTTCAAACGAGGCCATTTCACATCTGGATCACTGATCGAGATAGAATGGTATCATTTTCTTTTTTCGAGGGATATCTTCTTATCCATCGTATAATACATGAACGTACATAAGATAAGGTTTGCGAAGCTTCAATTTAAATTGACCACTATCCAAAACAAGTGTTGTTCATCGATTATTGTATAACTGT
Source organism: Aedes aegypti (assembly GCF_002204515.2). Classification (NCBI taxonomy): domain Eukaryota; kingdom Metazoa; phylum Arthropoda; class Insecta; order Diptera; family Culicidae; genus Aedes; species Aedes aegypti. The sequence continues at coordinate 188,524,494 of NC_035107.1, read as the reverse complement.
GAGTTTCCAAACTGTTGACTGGTTTGGTGTTCTCCTTTGCCCCTCTGCAGGTACGATGACGTTAAGCAATTATGTCAAGAAGGCTTCGAAGGATAATCAACCAGCAGGTGTCTTTTATTGTTCCTGAGGGCATTGTGAAGGATTAAAAGGAAGGGTTTCGCTGCCAATTATTCAAGGAAGAACCGTCTCAGATTGTTGGGTCTATTAATTATTCAATCGAAGAGAGCCGCTACGATGCCTACGAATTAGGCAAAGGGCAGCGGCAGTATTATTTAAAAATCCCTTAAATTACTGGTTTCTATTCAAAAGGAGCTATACTAATTGGTTTGTAAATGATTTAAATCAATTGTTTAGGGAGTGAGACACATCCATAATGAGGAAGTATCAAAGCTTCAAAGTTTTAATTGATACAACTCATTTTAAATAATTAAGAGTAATACCCAAACTGTTTTCGGATAAAAGTGAATTAAACATCACAAAAAAATAAGAATTCTAAGAGGGGGGATGGTCACGCATACCTGAAACCACAATCTACGATATTATTGAACTTATATAAACCTTTTTTGAATTCTTTAATAGTGTCATTCCAAATATAACACTCACTTCTTATATCTAGGTGTTCTGTGTTAGACAACACTATCATCCAAATTTGGTATAGCAAAATAAAGCTTTTATTAACATGTTGTTAACAACATATTACTTTTCATTTGCCGTAGCAGTTCAGATTTTTTACAGATGAGTTGATATCACCTGCTAATAAGAGGACAAAAAACGCTTTCACTTTACTCACAAGGTTGATCTTATGACAAAGTTTCGATTTTCTATTAATAAGGGGATAAAGACATTAAATATATTTGTTACTTTTGGCTTGAAATGCCTTCAATGTGATTTTTGTAAGTTAAGTTTTTATCTAACCTGAGCCCTAGATACTAAACTTCATCCGACCAATTTATCGAAACCTCTCTCATCGTAACAACATGTCTACTTGAAGGTTTCAAATAAAGAGCTTTTGGTTTATGAGGGAATATTATTAGTTGAGTTTTGGAAGCATTAGGAGAAATCTTCCATTTTTGCAAATATGATGAAAAAATATCCAAACTTTTTTGCAATCGACTACAGATGACACGCAGACTTCGTCCTTTGGCGGAGAGGCCTGTGTCATCAGCAAACAAGGATTTTTGACATCCCTGAGGTAATTCAGGTAGGGGAAGTGGTGGTAAAATGAACACCGTGCCTTTTACCGGGAAAAAACCAATTTGATTGAATTTTTATCACGCACAGTCGATTTAGAGCATAAATCTGAGTGTTCGAATTGATACGTAGGTCAATTGAAGTGAAAATATCAACAAAAAAGCTAAGATTTTATAAAACCACGTTTGGAAATTAGAACTGACGTAACTTTTAGCTCGGAAGATTTGAGGTTTTCCAGTGAGGTGAGTATCGTTATGATATGATGTCAAATCTGATACCTTTAGAATTCTTTTTGAATGGGTTACAATTATTAAAAGATGTATTTTCGGTGGGGCAATGGAAATTTTCAGAAATATTTGTTTTACTCACGTTTTTTGCATGTTGCTCGTTTTACCACCAACCGCTGTTCATTTTACCCACATAGTGCAGGTAAAATGAACATTTGCATCGCTTTTTGACAGCGATGAAAATATGTAAAAATTTAGCTATTTTAGTCTAAATCCATTGCTGCTATAGATTACAACCCTATTTTTGATGTTGTGCGATAGAACTATACAAATTTCTCGTTTTTCTATCAGAAACAAGATGATTTCCTTAAGGTGTTCATTTCACCACCCCTTCCCCTAAGTCAGATGAGAAAATATTGTATAATATTGTTCCCAAAATGTTGCCTTCAGGAACACCAGCTTTTACAGGAAGTTTTTCAGATCTGGAGTTCTGATAATTAACCTGAAGTGTACGATTTGACAGATAACTTTGAATTATTCTAACAACGTGTGTTGGAAAATTAAAGTTTTTTAATTTTACAACCAAACCTTCATGCCAAACACTGTCGCATGCTTTTCTATGTCTAGAAGAGCAAGACCAGTAGAATAGCCTTCAGATTTGTTGGAACGGATCAAATTTGTTACACGTAAAAGTTGATAAGTGGTAGAATGTCCATGACGGAATCCAAACTGTTCATTGGCAAAAATTGAATTTTCGTTGATGTGGGCCATCATTCTGTTCAAAATGACCTTTTCAATTTGTGCGAAATGCTTAATACTAAGGCGGCATCCATTTATTACGTAACGCTAAAATTGAAAATTTTTGACCCCCTCCCCCCCTCCGTAACGCTTTTTTGTATGGAAATTTTCAAAATTTTGTTTGAGTCGTAACGCTCAAGCTTACCCCCTCCCCTCCGAGCGTTACGTAATTTGTGGATGCCGCCTAATGCAAATGCTATACGAGTTAAAGTTAATTTATGAATTTCTCTAATGAATTTTCCTGAGCGAAATAATCATCACCAGACACCTCGAGAAGGGTTTCCTCCAAAAACATGAAAAAGTAGAATGCAGTGAATATGCTGCTTCATGCTGAAACAGCATTATTTGGATTATTCAGAAAAAAAATACGAATTCTAGGAGTTAAACTTTTTTTACACCACGGTATTTTTTGTTGGACGGTTAAGCTTTCGGTTGTCACGCATTTATCGAAGTCAGAACTGCTGACAAGCGACAAGACAAGCAAGGTTTTCTTACTACATTTGTACAACATAAAGCAACGTTACAACTGAAGAGATTTTTGTCAATAACAGAGGCATGTACTGCTTTATGATATTTTTTTATATAAGCATCGATAATTCGGGGGGGGGGGGGGGGGGGGGGGGGGTTTGTGCTGGATGATTCTGGAGGGTGCCAGGCTTACCCCCCATGTTTCTACGCCGATGATGTTTATATCCCTTATCCTTGGCAACATTTTCTTGAACATCTCTTTGGGTGTATTCTGAAACAAAAAAAAAAAAAAAACGTGTTATTTTTCTATACACATTCTTTATGCTAATATAAGTGACAAACATTCTCAACATTAATATATGATTCAATGCAAACATATTTCAACATTTTCTGCTTATTGAAGGAGTGCTTAAAAAAATCCTCAAAGATATTCTGCAATTGCCCCGCAGTTTTTAGGTCAACAATATGTGGCTAATATATTGCATTGAAGATATCAACAGAAAATGTATTTTAAAACATTGGACAAATGTATGAGAAATCTAAAAATAAATAAAATAAAAAGTGTTCCCATGACCACTTTTATTTTTTTAAGAAATGTATATTTCATTAATGGTTTTAGTTATCAAATCCAGTAGTTTCTGCGAATGCATCTAACACATAAATTTTATCAGCCATTTACTTAAAACGTCTTTTAGATAGCAATTTTATCAACAATTTATTTGAAACGTTTTTAAGATAGCTTCAGGGCCAGGGATGGGAAATGTACTGTAGCAAACATTTACCACCTCTACATTCACATCTTTCTTCTTTCTTCTGCTTCCCAACGTTTATTCAAACCCGAATGCGCAAAGACTGGAGCAGAGTGGTAACACGATTTTTCCGGTTTTGCTCGGTAAAGGCGGCATAAAATTGAACTTGTTTATATGTATCGCAACGGAATAATTGTGCTCTTGCTGTTAGCGCTAATAGATTTCACTTAGTTGAAAACACAAGCGAAATATTATCGATTGAATTATTTAACTTTTTTTCAATCATTCACCTTGGAATGGCTGCCCGAAAACGGTCATAGAGGAAAGACAAAAACAGTCAAGCAGTGTGTGAACCGTTGGCAGCGCAATGCCTGATGGTATTGATGATGCTGCTGCTTTGTGTTTTGGTTGACTGGCAGAATCGATGAACTGTGGCAAATTGTGGTCACAGTTCCCAAGCCTGCTCAGGGCTATTAGATACACTCTTAAAAATAATGAAAATTACTCTGGACGTAATTCTGGTTATGATTGAATGACACATGATGTAAGTGATGGAACGACACAAAAACGTGTCCTTGAAGATGTATTGAACAAAAAATGTAATTTTACATGTTAAAGGACACGAAAACTATGGAACTGTGATCGACATTTCCCGAATCAGACACTTACATATTTGAAATTGGACACAAATTAACGTCATTCGGCTCGCTTCTTTTATGTGCATCCCAAAAGACGTAAATCACATTATTTTTTGGTACTGTGTAGTTCAACTCCTAAAGGGATTTGAAATAGTTTGTATGCCCTCTAACAGAAGCCTTATTAGTAATTTCTAATTATTAATTAATATTGAGTATCACCGTGACACTTTCTGAAAATTTCGATGGATAATTGTTGTAGATGTCATCAAAGACTTTCAAATAGAATTGTTGCATTTTTGTGACATGTGCATTCAGGTAAACTTGTACAACGCATAAAAAGACTATGAGCAGGGGGGCACATGCATGCATGCGCATGCAACGGTAGCCCCGCCCAACAGGAAAACGATCGTCATCATACGCATTCGTTGCGTAGCACACAAATATAAATAGGGTCTACCTGCTAGGGCGAGCATCAGTTTCTTTGCGCAACTCGAAGAGAGCGGACAGCAGCTGCAACAAAAATAGCGGCAGTAGCATCAGTGTAGCGAGAAGAAGTCGAGCCGAAACCGGCTGAAGAAAGTTATGTAGTAATAAAGTGTAGTGAGTAAAATGGACTAGAAGCTTCGTGGCCGTGCGGTTAGTGTCGTCAGGCAATAAGTGCATCGTGTCATGGGGTGTGGGTTCGATTCCCGCTGCAGCCATTGAAACTTTTCGTGAGGAATGTTTCTCGGCTGTACCATTGGAGCATGCTTGTCTGTTGTCTAGTGTTAAGTTACAGTCTGTGCAGCTAAATGGCTAAAGACGGTGTCCGTGTCTTTTTTTTTTTTTTTTTAAAAAAGCTTGTGGTTGGCGTTTTGTTTTCGAGCCGAAATTTCCGTGGTCCGCCAATGGCCTGCATCTCCACCACAGCCCTTGTTAGGGCTAGTCGTTAGGAAAAATATTCACTTCGATTGGTTGGAGCTCATCGCTGGTCCGTCGGTCGCTGCATGGAGGCAGTTCGCATTCACCGATTCCAATGGGGAATCGGCGCTGATCGTCGGACACGCTGCATGAAGGCAGCTTGGAAGCAAGCAGTTTGCAGTCCACTGCAACATGTCGCAACAATAAGGAAATCATTAAAGTATTTCTTTTTTCCAAAAGTAATCTCAATTATTTATTAAATTCCAAAATCTTCATCCATTTCCAATGATCGTGAAACAGATTTCTCATAACAGCCGGATTAATTTCTTGATACATATATTCTATCAAAAGTGATTGGTATTGACTAAATAACAAAACAAAAACGCGTGCACACCCAGTGATCTTCACATTGTACCATTTCGCATTATTATTTTATTTCCATATTCTTTTTTTAAACAATGACATTTTTTTTTAGACAATATTGAATATTTTCACCAATTCACTCATATTTCTGAAACAATTTGGGAATTTTTGGCAGTCCTCTTATTTGATTGATAACCTTTTTGAAGTCTTAAATACTTTACTTTTGCAGGCTCTACGTCCTTCAAGACATGACCTGCACCACAATGTTACGCCAATTAACTCGGTTCATGGCTGCTAAACTCCAGTTTCTCGATCGCCCCACACTTCCAAGATCCTGCTCCACTTGGTCAAACCACCTAGCTCGTTGCGCTCCCCTTCGTTTTGTACCGGCCGGATTTGAGGTGAACACCATTTTTGCGGGATTGTTGTCCGCCATTCTCACATCGTGTCCCGCCCATCGTACCCTTCCAGCTTTGGCGACCTTCTGGATACTGGGTTCGCCGTAGAGTTGGGCAAGCTCGTGGTTCATTCTTTTCCTCCATACGCCATTCTCACATACTCCGCCGAAAATCGTCCTAAGCACACGTCATTCAAAAATTCCTAGCGCTTGCAGGTCCTCTTCGAGCATTGTCCACGGCTCATGCCTGTAGAGGACTACCGGTCTTATCAGCGTCTTGTACATGGTACACTTAGTACGGAAGTGAAGTTTACCAGACCGCAAGGTCTTGTGGAGTCCGTAGTAAGCACGACTTCCGGCAATGATACGTCTTCGAATTTCTCTGCTGCAGTTGTTATCCGATGTTATCAATGATCCGAGGTAGACAAATTCGTCCACCAAATGTTGGTTCAATATTTCTACACATCTTTGTGTTACTTTCAAACAATATAATTCGAAGTGCTTATCATGAAAAATCATAATCGAAACCTCTGGTAGAACGATTTTTTTATGTACAATGTGCACTTGGTCTACTCTGACTGAACTAAAGACCACCGTTCAGTGCGTTGGGGGTCGTCCATAATTGACGTAGCTTTTAAGAGGGGAGGGGGGTCTTCATGAATTTGTGACGAAGTGTGACGAGGGGGAGGGAGGGGTCCTAGCTAATGGACGTAGCATTTTAATTCATGTCGGTAAAAAGAGAGGCGCTGAAAAAAATGACATACAATTATTTTTTATTAAACTTATTTTTTTTTACTTATAAACTTGGGTTATAAAATGATGATTCAGCTACAAACATTCATATGACAAGATTGAAAAAATATCTATGAAATTTTAGATTTTCTTGATAAATGCAATCAAACAGATGCTTTGAAGCTTTAAATAATTAAATAGATATTATATTGTATTCGTGTCTGAATTAATAAATTTGTAAATAATCAAAATAAAAGTTCAATAAATTAATTAAAAATCAATGCTTTAACTACTTGGAGTACATTGTTTTTCCATTTGTTTACAAGGCATAGTGTCAGCCGTTTTAGTTTTATTCTTATTTTCTGTTGGGGCTTTATTTCTTCAAGGAAATACAATATGCTCTTTTAGGAAAATATTACATTAAAAGAAGATATTTATTCCGTGAACTTATGCATTTAATGTTGCAGGAGATCTCGACTCAGTCAACTCATCGATTTGTTTTGATTTATCAATGCTCTTGATGGAATAGCCAGAACATTAACGAGGACAACAGATTCGAGTGTTCTCGAAATTGCCCTATCATTCAATTTTCCTAATAACTCGGTAATTTGATGAATTTTTATTATTTAACTGTTTTAATTTAGGTTGTGTAAGATTACTTCAGTATGGAAACGATAAAGAAGTTGACTGAAATATTAATAGAGATGAATAATTTGTATAATAATTTCTAAAATTTTCTAAGCATTTTAAAAATTTCAAGTGTAATCTTTAATGTATCTAGCAAATGGATTTGAATTTGGATAATAATGACGATGATTTATTTTAAATTAATATATTTTGTTGATCTTTTTCATAACAAAAAATAATTAAAACAATCATCTGATATAACGAAATCTCTGTTCAATATATTGCACCGTAACTCGACAGTATCCAGCTATATCAATCTAATCAAACTTTTTTTTTTCACATTTTCTATAGTAAACTTGTCAACAGAAAAAGTAACATAATTTAGCCTAGGGAAAGTTTACCAGTTATGGCCTTAGTGGTTCCCTATTTCGCCATACGTGATATCTTGAATGCCTTCACATTTTGAAAAATCTTTTGTGTTTTAGCAGTGAAATAAAGGATAAATCTTGATGTTAAAACATTCAAAAAGATTAAAAATATAAAAGTTAGCCAAATTTTGCACATGGCCATAACTGGTACACTTTCCCTATATGAAACTGGAAACCAAAATGATGTTTCTCAAACAGGAAAATGTTTATTTAAAACTGTTTACAAAATTACTTTTGAGCGCTTCTGTATATCGAACTGTAAGATTAGATTATCATTACATTTCAGATAGTAATTATTAATATCAAACATTGTATTGAACTTCTGCATTCCAATTTTTTGTTTCAACCCAGTCACTAAGGAAAACGAGTAGAAAAAAATATAGAGGGGGGGGGGGGGTTCTTGATATGCTACAAATTTTCCAAAGGGGGGTACCAGCGTTTGTGACGAAATGCTACGAGGGGGGAGGGGGGTGTAAAAATCAGTGAAAAAATGCTACGTCATTTATGGACGGCCCCTTGGTTAACTCTGACTGAACAATTTCTAGGAAAATAACAATCATGTAATGATATACAGATTATCAAAACCTTTCGACATCAGAATAGTAAATTTTTCAATAATCCATATCGTCAATCCCGAAATCAGTGGTATTACGACAGCAGCAAAATAAGATTTTGCAGGGTCAGGGCATTGAAGACCAAAAATGCGTTCAGTCAGAGTGGAAAAAGTGAAAATCTTGAGTATCGACCAAAATATACTGGTCCAATAAGCGGGTTTAAGGACATTCCATACATACACCATAGAACTACCATAAACTTCTATCGGGCTCTAAAATCGACTCGAAAAATGCAATAATTAATCAGTTTATTGCTTTTTAACACTTGGTCCGTTCCGCCTGCGCAGAAATTGTTGCAATTTCTGACCACCTTCCTAATAAGGTGAATGGTCAAAATTCAAAATCAAATGCATTCGATGCCGAAAAATCTGACAAATCTCTTGAAATGTTTTTCATTTCCTCGCATTCCTCAGCGCGCTGATCATTTTTGCTGTTTTGGTAATAAGCACTTGGTCCACTCTGACTGCATACTTTTATCAATTTTTATTGATCAACCAAAGAAAATTTATTACATATATCGCGTAGTTTAAAGCATTAATCAAATCTGATCAAAGTGAAATGGAGGTAATGTATTTCCGCATCTAATTAAAGAATAATCCAATTTTTTCATGTATTTATGTGGTCCCCTCTGACTTAACAGCGACCATAATCCCTAACCTTGAACCATCCGCGAGTACTTCGGTTCCCAAAAGCTTTTCTTAAGTATATTTAAATTTTAATATATAGGTTATTCAATATCAAAAATGTAAAAATATATAGTTGCGGCTCCGTTTCATGGAACATCAATAATACAAATAAACGAGTTAAGTGATTAAAATCAATTTTGTTAGGTAATGCAATCATTGTTAATTATAATATTTGAAATATGACCGATATCATTGCATTTACTAGGAAGGAAGAAGATTCTGCCTTCCATTTTTTTCATACATGTATAATTTTTTTTATGAGAAACCCCTTTTACCATAAAAATATAACTGCTCAATTTCAACGTGTCACAGAAGCTGCTTTTACTTTCCTCTTCTCATCAAGTGTGCTCAGCACACCGAAAGGGATAATTACAATGATCCATCCAACTCAAGTGGTCTTCCAAAATGTAGCACACAAGACACATGCATCCCCGAAAAAAAAATGCATGCACGGAGATGTGCTCCGTCGACATTTTTGTTTTGTTATTCGCAGCTTTGAGGAAGTTCTCCTGACCTTCTAACACACATTCCTTGCTGCTTCCTCCGTGCTGCACTTGCAGGAGCCGCGCGCAGCAGAGCATTGGGAAGCCGAAGAGCACGCAAATTCCCCGACTCCTGCCTTCCAACATGGGCACTTATGATGTTTTCCTTACTTTTTTTTTTGTTTCACTCAGCAGGCGATATGTAGCGGACAAGTGGTGTACAATCAACGAGGGGTACAGGTCGCATGTACAAGAGCCTTTGCTTCTACACTCAACAGTGATGCAACAAAGTTGTAGGTAAGTCGGTGTCGTTTTCGTCAAGGAACGCCGGATAAAAGCCAGTAGGACATCGTTCAAAAAGTGTAAAGCTATGTAAAAAGTACACGCATACATGGAGAAGTATTTTTTTTAGGTATCAAAAGAGAACAAAACAACCCTTTTATCCCTTTGAATGAGTTTTCTTGGTACTTCTTTTATTGTCGCTCGTCCTCCATAGAGCGAGATTCGCATCAATGGATGCTCGAAATGTGTACCACCAAATCAAGCTAACATATGCAAATTTTCTCGTGAAATTAGCCGCGGGGTGCAACTGAAGAGTGCTCCTAACCTCAAAACCAACCTGGGCACAAGGAAACGCGTGTGTGAGTGGCTGTTGTATTAGCGTGCCTGAAATTGCTGCTCGAACCATTATTTCGAGTTTTCTTTTCAGATCCAAAAACGGCAATAAATCTTCTGATGGGGACCGCGGTATTTCATCGACAACAGCGGCGATGACGATGTTTGTTCGTCTTCATTTAAAATTAATAACATCTGCAACCGAAACCAGCGACGACGGAAACCCGCTGAGGAACTCCGGGCTGAGATTACATAATGCGCTTGCGAAGCGCCGAAACCGAAAACGCAAGAAGCAGGTTATGTTGATTTAATAAAAGGGAATCCGCCACTCTTGGTTTGGCCTATTGAATTGTATAGAATCGGACGTCGGAGCAGCACATGGATGGTGGTTTTGAAATGTTACCCAAATGTTGACATAATTTGGCGTGCTACCATTGTGAATTTAGGTGTCTTTTTGTTCGAGATGAAAGACGGAGTTTGGCTAACTAACCGAATTCCAGATGTCCACGGTATCACAGTTCCACTAGCACGGAATCGTCGAATGAAGTTGAAATTAAATTACCATAACTTTAGGCAAAGTGCGATTACGCTTTTTTTACAAGGCTAAAATCTGCAACCAGACTCTTGAGAAGATATCTCAGGGAGTGTGGGGATGGTGCACCACTGACTCCCACTAAAACCAGTCCATGCTTTGTATGTAGAATACAGAATGCACATACATTATATTTGGCATCAGACTCATTTGTCCCTGGAACCACCTTACGGAACCACCCAACTGCTAGGTAACATAATTGGGGCCGTACTGGCGTTGGTCCCAATGTGCTCGAAGCACTCATACTCGTAGTTCTATACGTGGTCTGTTTGTATCGCGACCAGTATGACATAATCAGAATTTTACTGGCATCAATCCTGATGTGTCGGTTGGCAGGAGTTTGGGCTAGGGTGCTTAGGTACTTAAAGCGGCATCGGTCGCTTTAACAGAGTTGCATTCGGTGTTTTGTGGTTTTTATGAAGGTTCGTCAGAGCCCATTGTAAACCCCACCATATCCTGGGCAACTCCCCAACTTGCAGAGGTCCTGGGGGGTGATTCGTTGAGCCCATGGATTTTTGTCCCTGCTGCCCCGGTAGATTTTACCTCGTAACGCACCACGTAAAAGTGATCTACCTGCGTTACGATGTATCAGGATTCGAACCAACGATCCTTAGCATGGTCTTGCTGGCTTAGCACTGGGGTATTTTGAACCCCAGATATTGAGATCTTCAAACTATTGAGAATGTTATGTTGATTAATGGAGTTTGTAAATAATTACAAAATTCAATCGGCTCCGTAATACCTTATAACACTTGAGCTAGCACACAATCAGTTAGGTCAGATTCGGACACGCAGAATCTCCACATTGTCCGGCCTGTCCAAATATCGAGGAGACACCGGAGCACGTTATATTCGACTGCCCTCGATTCACGGATATACGAAGCGAGATGATGTCAGAAACCGCAAACGTCCTAAATCCGGACAACATCGTGCAGAACATGTCGCAGCATGGAAGCACCTGGAAAGCGGTGAACAGGGGAATAACGGCGATTATGTCGTTGCTGCAAAGGAGATGGCGTGAAGACCAGAGAGCTCCGGGTCGCGATCGGAGTAGGCTAGATCCTCCGTCGGGGACTAGACCGAGTAGAGCGGGCGTAGCGTAGTATCGGTTAATAGTCGTCCGGGCGCCTGCAAACCGGAAGCCATCCTCCAACCGGAATTGCAGAACCGACCCTGGCACTTGGCCAACCAACGTCGAGTCGGAGTAGGCTGAGTCCACCGCCGGGGTCCAGCTGAGTAATTCGCGAAATAGCACCGGCAAATGGTCGTCGGGGCGCCTGTGAACCGGAAGTTTCCCTCCACCGGAATCGCAGGACCGACCTCGGCATCTGCCCGGCCAGCTTCGGAGTAGGCTAAGTCCACCGCCGGGGACTAGTTGAGTAGATTGCGTTGTTGCACCGGCAAATGATCGTCGGGGCGCCTGTGAACCGGAAGCTTCCCACCACCGGAATCGCAGGACCGACCTCGGCATCTGCCCGGATAGCATCGGTTCGGGAGATCTTCCGCCGCCGGAGAAATCTTCGTCGGAGTAAGATAGATCCACCGCCGGGGACTACTCTGAGTAGTACGTAGCGTTTCACCGGCTTGAGTCGTCGGAGCGCCAGTGCACCGGAAGCCATCCTCCAACCGGAATCGCTGGACCGACTTCGGCACTCCACCGGCCAGTATCGAATCCTGAAGAAGCGCGTAGCCGGAGTAGGCTAGCTCCACCGTCGGGGACTAAGCCGAGTAGCTTCGATCGTCACAAACCAGTTTTTGGTCGCCTGGGCGCCAGTGAACCGGAAGTCATCCTCCAACCGGAATCGCTGGATCGACCTCGGCATCCAACTGGTCAACAAGGAGAGCTCGAACAGCAGCAGCGGAGAACGAGTCGTCGTAGAGCAACGAAGTGCACATGAGCGTCCAGTAGAAGATCAACAGAGCTCTGACGCGAGGCCAGCTCAAGGGAAGTATGCGTCGTCGCACAGAAAGCTGTCCAAAGTCCCGGCGAGATGTTCAACCGCCAATTGGGCAAAACGCTCCAACAGCGAACTAGCAGAACAGTTAGAGGCTGAGATTGAAGAAGTGCATGAGCACAGAAGTGCATGAGCACAGCCCTCCCCCGATGAAGTTGCCTGATGTAGTTCCGGGGGGGATCGAGGCACAGGAGCAGTAGGGAAAGTTTTTTAGTGGTTAAGCACGCTTAACGTAAGTTCCACACCGTGCCAACACACAACAGGCCTGGCTTTTGAAACTTTTTTGTACCCTACTATAAAAAAAAAAAAAAAAAAAAAAAAAAAAAAAAAAAAAAAAAAAAAAAAAAAAAAAAAAAAAAACAATCAGTTAGGTATGGTAAGTTCTTATTAAATTGTATGACTTTAAACATAATTTCTTTTGGACCTACTGCCGATAAAAGATTAGTTTTGAAACCAAAAAATGTCAAAGTATTTGGTAGTTAACAGTATGCGCAATCTTTTAAATGCAGCTGGTCCCTTCCTCTGAAAACTATGTAGCTTATTCCGAAGAACCCAAGGAAGAACACTCTCAGAGTATAAATACAGTTATTTTTTTTATTTATGGTAGGGTACAAAAAAGCTTCAAATGCCTGACCTGTTGTGTGTTGAAACGGTGTGGGACTCCCGTTAGGCGTGCTTAACCACTAAAAAAATATCCCTACTGCTCCTGTGCCTCGATCAGCACCCCAACCCCCCTCCCCCCCGGAAATACATCAGACAACTTCATCGGGGAAGGGCTGTGCTCATGCACTTCGTCAATCTCAGCCTCTAGCTGTTCAGTTATTTCACTGTTGGAGCTTAATGTCGTCAAAAACGCTGCTCGCTACGACATTTCTGCAGTGTCTCTGCGACTACTCGTTTGGCCAATTGACGGTTGAAGAACTCGCCGGGGTTTTGGACAGCTTTCTGTGCGACGACGTATACTTCCCTTGGGCTGGCCTCGCGACAGAGCCCTGTTGAACTTCTTCTGGACGCTCATGTGCACTTCGTTGCTCTACGACGACTCGTTCTCCGCTGCTGCTCTTCGATCTCTTCTGGTTCACCAGTTGGATGCCGAGGTCGGTACAGCGATTCCGGTTGGAGGATGGCTTCCGGTTCACTGGTGCTCCGACGACTCAAGCCGGTGATACACTACGTACCACTCAGAGAAGTCTCGGGCGGTGGATCTATCCTACTCCGACGAAGATTTTCACGGTGGCGGAAGATCGTCCTAACCGATGCTATATGGGCAGATGACGAGGTCGGTCCTGCGATTCCGGTAGTGGGAAGTTTCCGGTTCACAGGTGTCTCCTCGACATTTGGACAGGCCGGACAATGTGGAGATTCTGCGTGTCCGAATATGTGTAGATATTTCCGGAAGCATCCATGGCCTGACAGAAACTGGGTCAGGAAGAAGTGAACTTCTCCATGTTCTCTGGTCGTCCACACCGACACATTAGGAATGAGACTGTTGGTCCACCTTCCTTTCTCCGAGTTACTCCACTCCTGCTGCCACCTGGCCATTGTGTCCAACCTAATGGTATTCCTCACATTCCAAGTGTCTCTTTGCTGATAGCGTGCTATGTCCTCAGCCAGAGTGATACAGATGGGGATCATTCCGGCGATAACGCACACTGCCTCCGATGAGCCGGAACGTACCTGCCAGCTTATCTCGGTTACGTTTTGTTCCCGGCTGCAGTCCAAGCTGGGACTCCGTACCTCCGTATAGACGATGATACGGTTGCCAGAAGACGCCTCGTGCTGCTTCTTGGTTTTCCAATGTTGGGCATGATCCTAGCTACGGTGTTTGCTGCTTTCGCTGCCTTTTCGCAGGCATAGACTACGTGGCTGTTGAAGTTTAGCCTGTCCTCGACCATTACTCCAAGGTGCTTTAGAGAGCGCTTCGATGGGATTGCGTGTCCTCCGACGTTGATCTCCAACTGCTGAACCATCTTGCAGTCGCTGACCAGCACCACCTCCGTTTTATGATGAGCCAATCGCAGCTTGACTCCAGTCATCCACGATTCAATGATGTCTAGTGATCCCGCCGTCAGCATCTCCACCTCCTCCGCAGTCTCACCAGTTATCACAAGAACAATGTCATCTGCGAACCCGACGATCTCGACTCCATTCGGCAGTGGCAAGGTTAGCACTCCATCGTACAACATGTTCCACAATGTTGGACCAAGTATGGTCCCTGTGGAACTCCCGCCGTGACTTCAATTGACATTCGTCCCTGGTTTGTGTCGTAGACCACTATCCGGTTCTGAAAGTAACTTTGCAGAACTTGACACAGATATTCGGGAACCCGCATTATGTGCAGGGCTGCAGCGTACACTCCCAACTGGCACTGTTGAACGCGTTCTTGACGTCTAGTGTCTGGGAAGCATCAGTTTGTCGGGACACATTTTAGCTGGGGTAAATGGGCCATTGATTTTCGCCATCACTACTCGATAGACGTTGTCCCAGGGATTTGCATCAGCTTCCCGGCACAACTCCTTGTAGCAGTTTGTTTTACTCGTCGCTATTTCCCGTTTGAACGCGGCTCTGGTCAGTCGGTAGGTCACTTCAAGCTTTTCTATGCTGGCTTCACATCTAGCTCTTCTGGCTCTTAGGCAGGCTGTGCGAAGGGTGCTCAGTCTGTCGTTCCATCAGTATGCAGGATGCCGTTGATTCCTTGGTTTCAATTTTCTCGGCATAGTTGCGTCACACGCTCTCGCCAACGCTTCTGTCAGCTCTCCTGCATCCATGTTTGGAGCGTCGCTTACTGCTCGGAGTGCTTCGACGAAAAGAGCCTTGCGAAATGCTTCGTCATCCACCTTCGTTCTCCATTTCTCCTCTACCATACTGCGCAACTTCTCTGGCCGACGCAGTAGTGGCTCGCTTGATGGTCACTGTGGGTGTATTCTTCGCTAACTCTCCAGTTCATATTGGTGATCAGCGACAAGCTGCAAAAGGTCACGTCGATGATGGATTCCCTACTGTCTTTGCGAAATGTACTAGCGAGACCGTCGTTGCAAAGTCTTACGTCAAGCTTCGCTAGAGCTGCAAACTGTATCCTCTCGAGTTGGTCAGTCTACTACCCCACTCCACGGCCCAAGCATTTAAGTCTCCACCTCCGTTCTACCGATCAGTTTGTCGGTTAGCACATCCAACATCTGGGTGTACTGTTCCAGTGTCCACCTTGGGGGGTCGTAACAGCTACACACGAGGATTCCGTTAATTTTAACGATCACGAAACCGTCGTATGAGCGTTCGACTACTTCTTGAATAGGGAATCGGCCCATTACTTGGATCGCCGTCGTCTCTGCTCTGTCTGCTACTCAATGGCCGTTATCGGGAGGAACCCGATAAAGTTCAGCAATGATCGCAATGTCGCACTTTGATTCTGTTGTCGACAGCCACAACAGTTGCTGTGCGGCGTCGCAATGATTGCGTTATGTTCGTCATCATTACTGCCCTGCCTTCGCCTTTTAATATTTGGGGCATTTCAAGCTACCCGTCGTATAGTCGTTACCTTTCTCCACCTTACATGCACCTAGGTGTCTTCAGGCAATCCCTGCCAATGTGACATTTTTCACCTTATTTCCTACAGTGTTCGGACCTGTCCGGGCTTTTGCAGTTTATTACCCGGTGGCCGAATTCCCTGCATCTGAAGCATCTCTCCACCGAATTTGTCTCCCGAGGGAACAGTTTCAGCGCCGGCAAATCGACCATCCCACCTTGACCTTACTAGCCTCGACGAGTTTTTTGGCTACTGCCACTGGTAATCGGATCGTCGCTATTTGCACACCCCCGTACGCTCTCCTCAGCCGGATGGACTGCGGTGCTTCTTCCAGGTTGCATTGAGGCAACAGTGCACCCCTCACGTCGTCTTCTGTTGTGATCTCGTCCAGTTCTCTACATTCGATCACTGCCTCCTGGGATAAGGCTCTCACACTTGCCTCGTTGCCCAGCGACTTCTCAACGAGCTCCCGGCAGACCGAACTCTTGGTCGACGGATCCATTTGAGCACAAAGATCATATCACCTTTCTGGTTGCGCCTGATTCTCACCACGTTTTCACCCAGCTCCTTCAGCTCTGGATCCTCCCTCACTCTCCTGAGAATCGCCGCGTAGGTTGTCTTGTCACTTGCCTTAATGACAAGAGCATCGCCCTTGAACCTCTCAGGAGGTGACCGTCGCTTTTTTTTCTTCTTCGGTTCCTTTCTCTTTCTATTCTTCTCCTTACGTGCTGCGTTCTTCTCCTTCTGGCTTTCCACGGTGCGCCATTCACTGCCGTTATTCTGCTCGCTGACGCACAAATTATCGCTTCGCTGCTTTTTGGGATCTTCCTGTTCTCCTGGTGTATCCTTCGTTCTTTTTTTCCGAGCGGTGGTCGGATTGCTTCTAGGCGTCTCCTGTGAAACAGCTGTTGCATTCACCGAAATCTATGCCTTTTCGTCTTTCTCTGTTCTAATCCGCAATTCCTTCTGTCCGCGTTCTACGGCTGTAACGGCGGACTTAATGATCGTCAAAAGCTGCTTGATCCTGGGGTGGACGTTGTTTTTCGTCTTGACGAACGCATAGAGTTCATTGACCTTCTTCCTATTTCCGACAGCTCCGACTTCTCCTGCTGCCGGTGGTCTTGAGCGGTGCCACTCTCCGACTTTGGTGTGAACACTTGACTCAGGAATCCTGCACCCCACTGGTTTCCCGGTGGCTCACTCGATGTGCTGCATCTGCTAGTGCTGGCTACTACCGTCTGTGGTATCACTGACGATCTCTGTATCTTTCCGCTTCTTGCGAATACTATCGCGTTTTCGTTTCCTCCACTAGATTCTCCATCAAAATCAATTATTTGCTCCATTCGGTTCCCCCTTTCGGGTCGCTATCTCTACTCGTTGTTTATATTCGACTCTCGTGATCCCATGGTTGTCTATGCAAGCAGGGAGGCCATGCTAGGGTTGACACAATCCTTCATGGGGGTTGTGTTCAGAGCCGGATCGGCGTAAGTCAGGAATGTTACATCTGAGCCTACTACTCACCGAGGTTGGTGACGAGTTTCGAACGTACACGAAGGCCTGCCAAGGTTTTATCAGGACGGAGGCAGTCTCCTCATAGCCCTATTCGCCGTTTCAAGTTGGTGTCACCCATCCTTACTCAGGGAACAGTAGAGTACACTGCCAGCCCACGACTGTTACTCGACGTATCCAATCCATAATCCGTCTCCTGTCCGTTGTTCTACGCTGTGACCAGTACACCATACATACAGTGTATAGAGTATACATAAAGTGAAGTCTCTTATAAGACGCTGCCACCCACTTTGCTCCCACGGC
This sequence comes from Aedes aegypti, assembly GCF_002204515.2. NCBI lineage: Eukaryota > Metazoa > Arthropoda > Insecta > Diptera > Culicidae > Aedes > Aedes aegypti. Next base: position 188,506,697 of record NC_035107.1, on the reverse strand, counting down.
AAATTTTCAGCAGTTTCTGAGCAGTACGAGCCTCTTACCTACCAAATTTCATCAGATGCAGGACAGTAGCTGATAAATTGCGGTGGGCGTAAAGTGGACCTAATAGGAGACCTGATTGTACCTAATTTAAGAATGGCCTCACACCTTGTTTTTTACTTTACCGAGATAAAGCGAATAAAATAAGGTGTTTAGCGGCATGTAAAAGCCATCTTCAATTATAATGATGAAGTCTGATGTTGAAATCATTCGCGAGAAGCAAAATTAATTCAGAAAAACGCCCATTTCTTAAAAACTTCCAAGGAGCCTCTCCAAGAAACGAAATGGTTGGAAATAGCTCACTTGGAAAATTTTTAAATAGGAGTGAGAAAAACATGCTCTTTCTCCAATATGAACCTATTCACTTCCTCCCGGTGCGCATCCCACAATCCTACTTTTTCGTTGTTCCTTGCTTTTAATGTGTTGGTGAGTCTTTTTTCTGGGTTAGTCCAACTAAATTTCTTGCTAGAATATTCCGTTATGTAGGTACCTTTATCCAACGAATTCCTTTGCGTTTCCAACCTGCTTGTTACTAACTGTATAGAAAAGATTTTTTATTTCGGTGCGTACAGCCATGCCGAACAAGGACAGACAGATGAACCGCACGGTTACGCATTTCATCGTGGTGGCAAAAATGAGAACAGAAAAATCCACCAGGCAAATGATTTGGTCAAAAATCATGATCACTCTCGCTTTCGTTTCATTCTACGCACAACCTCCAACACTGACGCAAACAGCACTCAGTAGAATAACGCACCTTACAACCGACTTCCTCCTCATCATCTATCGAGCTGTGCCTCGAGCGAAACGGGAAAGAGCTGTTCCTTCGTCGTCTCACTTACTCCTTCGCATCGGGCGTGTGAAAAGTGAGATTTTTCCCCTCCACGGGTGGTAGTGAAAGTGTGTCCTTGGCAAATGGAAGGGATGATAATGGCATTGCTCTTTGGGTCCTGGGAGTCCTTGACAAAGAGAGAATCCGGTTCGACTACCTACCTCCTCTTTGCGGATGGGTGAGAGTGAGAACAGAAACTGGCATGCAGCTGGAGGAAACCGTACGAGTTGTAGCTGAACGTTTGTGGCTGCCATGGAAACCGTTCCGCACCACTCGCCCCCTCTCCGGAGAATTGGTTTGGTTTTTGGTGCAGGGGCGAAGGGGCTGATAGATGGTATGGCTGACGCAGGGGAGCCACAATAGTCAGTGTGTTAGCTGGCTCCTCAAACCCTTCAGTTCCGGGAAGGGGTTTGCATAAGTTCTAGCAACCGATCATTGCAGAATTTGTCAATTTAAATTTAGATTTATCAATCTCTATTCTGACATACAATTTTATGGATATACTTAAAGAACACTTATTTGGTTTGTCTTATTTTGCAGATTTTAGAGTGTTGGCTGGATTCAGTGTGATCTGAAGCATAAAGTAAGAATTATTTTCTTCCTCAAAAATACACTGCAAAGTTCGTATCTCAATATTTTTTTCTTTTCCTCAAATAAACTTGTATTTTTTTCTCTTTATTTTACTGTGCAATATAAATAAAATCAATTTTAGCTTGATAATAGATTCAGTTGTAGTAACCAACCACATTAGGATTCTATCATGCGAAATGTGCTTCACCGTGTGCGAACGCCTGTGCCAGAGAATGGCGTTGCTTCAGCTTCCGTGGATTGTGATTGTTGTTATTTCTGACGCAGTGGAGCAGTTGTATCAAGCACTGGGCAGTCTGCCCGCTCTGGGGGTGTGCTAATTAGAAATACCATCCGTGTCCGAGTCTGTGTGTGAGTAAGTTGCTTGAGCTAGATGGTCAGAAGAAACCAACTGCGATACAGCAGAGAGGAAGTTCATTAAAATGATGAGGCTGTTTTGCTTCGAAACTCGGCGTTTTTCATTGTTTTATGACCTTGGCAAATTGGATTCGTTCCACCTTTTCCGAGAAAATCTAAGCTGCGATTTTTAAACGTTTGTAGGAGCAAACTAGTGAATAAAGCGCATACAAATGCACAAGGTTGAGGAAGACCAAAGCAATTAGATTTTAACATCCTTAATTTCAATCAGGTTTAATTTCAAACCAACAGATTTACTACTTTAAGGCCAGTTCGAAATTTATTTTTTATTTCCATCAGCTCGTTAAGAAATATTCATCAAGATCAACAAAATAAATCGAAACAAAAAATCGAATGAAAAAAATCGATTCACCCGATTTCAGGAAATTTGTTTAACATAAATTTGAAATTAGATCAATGGTACTTTGCAGCGAACAAGGTTCGCTCAGGACCACTGCTACACTGCACACTGAATAACTTATGGAAAGCAATTATTCTTCACATTGGCCGTTTGCTCTAGTAAAGCTTCATAAAGTTACAGTAAAAGAAGGGAATCGAGTTAAAAAAAAGGTGTGCTAATTCGACTAGTATTTTTGTTATATGTTAAAGCTTTGTCAATGCCAAATGCCTTTTGTTCATTGGAGGTTACAGGAAATTTAGATTATTGGGATGGGATGCTCGGTTACAAGGTCACCGGATGAATGACTCTCAAAGTCATTAAATTTTTATTTAATGCAGCTCATTTAGCAAAATTTTCAGAAAACCGTTGTGTAGCCGAGATGAGTTTTTTTGGTTAGTTTAAAACATACACTTATTCATCATAATGGTTGGTTGCGTACCTGAAGGAATAAAATAGACCCTTTTGTGCGGTCCTTAGTCTCCTGCCCAGCAGCTCCTTTCCTACCTCCTCGTCGTACTGGACAAGGTACGAGTAACCTTAGGGAAGATCGGGAAACCAATCCCGGTGGTAAATTTGGTCGTATGCTGACAGAGAAGGAGGGTTTGCTTTTGCTTCTGCAAACCTGGCAGCAGCCATTCTTTTCCCATTAATAGTTTTTATTTGTTAATAATTGGATGGATTCCCAGGTAATAATTTGATGATACTCAAACGCTTCTACAACTATCTCAAACCAGCCTTTTTTTACAAAAGCTGCACATAACTTCCACATACTTTTCTTCAGCTATAAAACATTTAATTTTGACGATTTTATTCAGCTTTAAGCTTATCCGAAGCTATATGGAAGGCTGGTTTAAGGCTTAAAATGCGCTTATATGGCTGCCATGGAAGGCTTAACGATCGCTTATTCAACCTTTATTTAATAGTAATCAAGAATTTAACAGGGCTTCAATGATTTATAGACATTCACCTTATCATCTACTCCACTTGATACTGTATGATCAATAATGGAAGTAAGAGAATAATTTATCTACTTGTTTGAATAACGACTATTCACTTTTTGAGTAAAGGTTGAATTGAGACTGGAGAAGCGATTTCAACGCTATGCGCAAACACTTGAGTCAGCTGTCATAAGTGTGTTGTGATTTGTGTTCTTCCAGTAGAATCTTCGATAATTCTAAATAAGGAAAAGTTTTTCATGCGTGTATTGTTCTAAAAAGTTGAAGATACAATGACAAGGAATGTATTAAGTACAAAAAATATTGTTATTTTCATTACCATTTAGTTCATGTAACAGTTATCAATTAAGCGCCAATTTCAACTTGCATAATAAATTGTGACACGTTTCACGTCTTGCATTGACTTGCAAAAAATAAATATGTTATAAATCGAATTTCCATCAGTAAGCTACAATTTAAGAACTATTACAAGCTGCTAACGGTATACCGGTAATTTGATTTCATTTCATATGAAATTTTGGATGGTCTAACTTACCTCAAAATATCCTTATACCCGGGGTAAGTGGGGCCTATCGAAACCAAAACCAGAATCAAAACTTTTCCTAGATGTTTCAAACATTTTCCTAGAGAATAGCACTAAAACATTCAAACAAATGATTTTTATCAAAAAAGATCAATCTCAAATTACGTAATTGCATAGAAGGGAGAAGAAATGTGTAATTCTTCTATATTTTATTTATTTCAAAACTAAACAAACAGAGAGATGAAATCTGAAATGCATCATGAGGACGATTACTTATATTTTAATTGAACTTTATTTGTTATTTCTACCAAATTTGGAAGTTCCCTCCCCTTGGTTATGCGACCTTGCCGCGATGGGAGGGCATAATCCATTAGCCCATATGATGGAAACCAAAGGCGTAACCTGTAGTGGTGATATCACATTTTGGCATTTTTTGCTTAAACCCGCGTCAAAATTCATATGGCTTAGACGCAATAATATCTCGGATGTGATCCAACGGACATTCTGCGTCATTGATAGAATTGATGCCCATTTCAAATAATTAATCTAATCGAAGTGGACATTAATACTATTGGTGACGTTCAGTTTGCCTTTTGCTAAACAGAATGATCCGTAGCCACTCTTACTATTAGCTAGCTAGATACAGTGGGATTCCGTTTTTGGCACGCTCCGTTTTTGGCATGCTCCGTTTTTGGCACCCCCCGATTTTGGCAACAAAATGGATCCGTTTTTGGCAACATTTTTCAATATCAATAAAATTTGTATTTTTCTGTAAATATTATTGTGTCGATTGTTTTAGTCATTTGAAAAGCAATCCAGCTTCACGCTTACCGCATTCTAGAGTTCAATTTTCGCCGATACTTCTCAAAATGTCACCAACTTTTAGGAGCACCGTATGCGCTTATTTAATTCTAGATGACCGTATAGTCGCAACGTTTCATGAAGCCATTAATCTCTATGAGTATCTACTAGTATCAACTAGAGTTACAACATCTTTTCTCGCTTTATGACCAGCCCACTTGAGTATGCCGGTAGACAATTGTATTTAGTAAAAGTCAGTTTATTTCAGATTTGGAACAGCTTTGTCAACAAACCAACATTGACAAAAGAGGAGCAAAAAAATTAAAAATCACACAGAGTTTTCATCTACAATTTCGTTTCGCCATTTCAGTACACTGTTTTTTAAATGTAGAATTACATGCATTGCTTATGTAGAACATACCAAAACAAAAGAAGTAAATCACTTTTTTAAGAAACGATCCAATATTTAATTCCAGTATTACTCAAGCTAGAGTATACTACGTGCAATATCAAGATTTAATTCATAATAAATCTGTCGATTCCTTGTAAATTCCTAAGATTTCTGATGCAGCCTGTGAATTTTTAAAGGAATACTGCGGATTCTTAATTGTATTTTGAATATTTTTGGTAAGATCCTGGGGATTCTGTACTGGTTTTCAGCGGAATGTGGGGATTGCTAGTGGCACTCTGGAAAGTCCTTATGAACTTTTGCGAATTTCGGTCGGAAACTTGAAAATTTTCAGCAATATCGCAGCGGAATCTTGAAAGCGCTTAAACTTAAATCAGGGCTGCCCAACGTACGGCCCGCGGGCCGCATCCGGCCCGTGACCTCATTTTGTGCGGCCCGCGGAGAGTTCGAAGATTCTTCTCATATTTGGCCCGTTGAATATTTTACCTACACGAAGTTAGAACGTACTAAGCCTATTTAATTTTCAATTTAGTTTCAACCTAATATTTCATAATAATTATTATTTAATTTGTTTTGTTTTTTAACCTTCTTAGATATTTATGAATGATTCAAATTCTGAATCTCAATTTTGAGAGTTTCAATAATGTTTCTCCCATGAATTACATCGACATTCAAAAAATGCAGCCTGAACAAAACTTAAGGACAAAAGGCTGAAGTTTCATATATAATTTCACTGAATCATAATGCCATATTCTCACAGAATCTTGGAAATAAAATTTATCAACATCTGGACGTAATTCACGCAGTATCCTTGACAGGATTATAAGGAAGGCAGGCTTTTTTTTACAAAATCTTGAATATGAGTTTTTAACAATTTCGGACACAATTTTCACGGATTTTCACGGATAACATTGACAAGATTCTCAAAGAATTTTTACCATGATTCCATATTTTAGATTTTCAATGAATTCAATACACAATTCTCTAAAATCCAGGGCAAGATTGCAACATAACGCTATGTAAAATTTTGCCAGAACACAAAACGAATTTATAATAAATTGGTTTTGAATTACTTTTTAGCATTTTCAAAGATTTCTCGGTGACATTTCAAAATAATTATTGAGTAGTGAGATTCTGAAGGAGCAACAATTTCGTGAAAGCTTGATCAGGATTTTAGCACACTCCGGCTCATATTAAAAAAAAAAATAGTTCGGATTCAGGATTCGGAGTACGATTTTTATAATCCTCGGCATTATTCTCACCACAGGATCCAACATTTCTGGGGTAGATTCTTCCAAATATTCTGGACTAGATTATTATATAATTTTGAAAGGGACTCTCACAATGTCCACAAGAATACTTAGGAGCAATTATCTTTTTTATAGATTTTTTCAAATGAAATTTACTCCATTTACTGATTTTTGTCAACCTTTATGGAAATATTTGTGCGTTTAAAAATGTGGCCCGCGACACAAAATTAATTCTGTGATTTGGCCCGCAGTTCAAAAAGGTTGGGCAGGTCTGACTTAAATCTTCAAAATTATTAGCAATCTCTTGGGTAGATGTGAATTCCTATCTGGCTCCTAAGTAAGATCCGAAGAATTCTAAGCAAGATTCTGTGGATTCCTAGCAAGCTAGTTAAGAACACAAATGGGTTCTATACCATTTTGTAATAATTTTCAGAGGAATTTTTCATCCATATTTAAAAGACAATATACACCGTCTTAAACCAAAAGCTGCACTTATATTATACAACGGACACACGGAACAACCATTCATTGAAGATGAAGAATTTTTGTTTGACAAAAAGGTTCCTCCAACAGGGGCCACAAAATCGAACCGGCATTCCGTAGTACAATACACCTAAACGATTGATGCCGCTAACCTCACGGCTACGAAGCCCACATTTCTATTGAAAATTCTATTGAAGGCACAGTCAATATCATGTTTCAAAAATATAATGGTTTTTTATTGGTACAGCAAATGATTTCAGTTGTTTTTGTGTGCTCTTTGACTGTAGTCAATCATTTGATATCAGATGCCTTACTATGCAAGAAATTTAATTTAAAATAATCATTTACAAATTATCGAATATTGTCGAATTCGACGCTTGGGATTAAAATAGAAACCAACTACCGAAAAGCTAAACATTGCATATACTTTGCAATTGGATTAAATGGACAAATTGATGTGAAGTTTTGCGAAAAAGTTACACGTCTTCTCAGTGTAAGTTTTTTCTTCAAGTTTATTTAAATAGAATCATTCAGTTTTGTAACACCTAGAACTTTTTTTGTAATTACGCTTCCAATGAAATTTCTGTATTCTTACACTACTTTGTTCTTGAACAAAGGACACTTATGTGATTATTGTTTTTACTTGACCTAGGTATACAAATAGTATACATTAAGTTCGAATAATTGAAGATGTTTCTGCTTTAAAAAGTGTGTAGAACGCCTGTCAAAATAAAAATGACGAATCTTCAGATTTATAACATAGTCCCATCCTACGAAAATCTACTTCGAAATAGACTGTTCGGAAGTCTTGGCCATCATTTGGTTCCATAATTATGGTGGAACAACGTCAAAATGATATTTTTGAAATTAAAAAAATGGGTTCCGATTTTGGCACGGTTCCGTTTTTGGCAACTGAAAATTTCGACTTTGTTGCCAAAAATGGAATCCTACTGTACATCGTTATTATATACGACGTAGGGAATACTTAGGAACTCTTAGGAAAATGACTAGTAGATTCACTGAGTAGAAATAAGTGGCGACAATCTTATTTTAATATTGTTTTTACATTGCCATAATAAGAAATACCTCTTTTGTAACAGCGGTATAAATAATCTAACTCCAGCTTCATTTTCGCAAAATTTACAAGTAAAAAGTAGGCGTTGTGAAGCATTGCATTTGCCACCGAAAAGTTAATCTTGTAGGAGACTGTAATAGACAGGGTTGTGAAATAGTAGTTTACGGAACAAGTTGCAGAATGATGATTTTTACAGCACGAGTCGTCAATTTATCCTACGAGGCTTGCCGAGTAGGATAATTACGACGAGTGCTGTAAAAATCGAGTTCTGCAACGAGTTACGTACAACATTTTTTGCAATTTCGTGAAAGACCTCGTCAAGTATCAGAAATTATATCGGAATGCATTCACCATCATTTTACAATTTCTGAAAAATTGTTGTGTAATGATTCATTACGCAACTCAAAACAGTTGCGTAATAATAAAGCGTTGCGTAATGAATCATTACAGCACTGGTTTCAGTTGCGTAATGACTATTCCCGCACTGCATACTTCAGTGCAGGAAAGTAGGCCGTTTCATGACAGATTGGCGTGATGGAAAACAGCCTATTACGATGAGAAATTGCAAAAAAATCTGAAATTCACTCTACAGTAGCCAAGCAAAGCCAATCACAGTCAGCGAAGCCAGTGAAACTCACGCCCATCGCTGCTGTAGGCAAAATGCCTTGAAAATAGCAAAACACCCGTTGCTAAGGGCAACCCAAAACTACTGTAGAAAAATGTTCTATTTCCCGCTGCATTTCCCGCATTTAGAGCCTTCAATGACACTCATGATTTAGTAAATTCGTGCACCCAACATAGGCTACTTGATGAGATTCACGTTTTTGAACTACTGTACCACAAGGAGAGCCACGTGATTTTCGCGAAAATTCAAGCCTACTACTATTACCATTCCCAGCACTGGTAATAGAAGCCTAAGATAACCTTACTCTTCAAAATTCACTATAAAAATGACTATGGAAAGTAAGACGCTGAGATCGATCATTAGGGTACACTTGCTAGTTTCAAAAAAATGTTGAACAGACAAGGAAAGTGACTTTTTTTTCTTTAAGGATATATGAACGTAACGACCAATAAGTACTTTTAACAACAAAAAATGAAATTAACTCGAACTCTTACTAAACAGCCTAATTTTGTTATGACTTGACGACAATTGACATTTAAGACTCTAATCTTACGTAGAAGACAGGAGTAATCAGAATAGCACTTGAATGACAAATTATTCACAACCATTTCGACTAGACAGTATTAGTAATGACACTACTACACTACTATTTCAAACAAATTCTGATGGAGCTGCTGATTCTCACAATGCTTCCTTTTCTCAGAAGCAAGGGAATATGGGTTCTTTTCAAAAACTACCACGTCACAATACTAATAAAAAAGCAGTGTTCATGTGGGCGCCATTGCCTAGTCCGTCTGAGTATTGGTCCTGGTAGAGGGGAAACTTGGCAAAAGCCAGACCGAGGGTTCAGCCTTGACAAGTTAAGCTGTCAGGCAGCTCCAACTAAATACCACACAAAAAAAAAAAGAAAAAAATATGGGTTATTTCTACCAAATTTGGTAGTTTCGGAAAACAATTCCACCCCATTAAGCTTTTTTCTGCCATGCATATAAATAATAACAGAAAATATTTTTAATTTCGTCAATTATTCAATGTTTATGTGCTACTTTTAAATTAATAACTTATAAATGGTTTATTCAGTTCTGCTCAAGCATCTCTGTGATTCAGACGTATTTATCTCGCTCTTTACTGTCCGTATTCTCCTATTGTTTCACCGCTGATGGCGGTCATCGGTCTTCGGCAAAATACATTTAAAGTGAATTTTGACAATTTTCAAACACGTCCGTCGTTTGAAGACATCCACCGATTCATCCATGGACCGATCGGGTTACAGCCGGATCAGATCCAAAGGCTGCAAATCCATCATGTGCATAATTGCGCATATGTGAAGTGCAGTGATCAGAATACCGCTGAAAATGTTGTTCAACAACACAATGAAAAGCACAGCATCGAAGTCGATGGTGTGAAATATAGAGTGCGTCTCTGCATGGACGATGAAAGCATTGAGGTCAAAATTCACGACCTATCAGAGAATATCAGCAACGATGAGATTGCTGCTTATCTAAAGCAATACGGAGATGTCCACCAAATTAAGGAGCTTGTTTGGGGACCTACATTTGCCTACAACGGAATTCCATCTGGTGTTCGCGTTGCAAAGATGACGCTCAGGCGCCACATCAAATCTTTCATCACTGTTCAAGCAGAGAGAACCATGATTTCTTATAAAAATCAGCCCAAAAGTTGCCGCCATTGCACTCAGCTCCTGCACCCTGGCAAAACGCGCACCGAGAATAAAAAGATAGCCAAAAACAACAACGAATCACACTGTGATACAGGCACCAGTGCAGCAACATTCGCAGAAGTCCTCTCTCAACCACCACCAGTAACGCAGAACTTAGATCATGTGAAAGTCGATACACGAAAACAACAGACCCAACTAGAGCAGCAACAAAAAAATACTCACCCACGTTCACCAAGCTCGCCGGAGATCGTATCACCCCCAAGGAAGAAAATAATTCAACAGCAAAGTGAGAGTGACAGTCAAGACAGCGAAATAGAATCAGTCAGCAGTATTCAACTTTCGGACTCGGACCCTGAAGCGGACCCGAACAATATAGGAAAGTGGATTGAACGATTCAGCAAGCAGAGAAAGAAGATTACAAAAAAATATTGTGGAAATGTTGAAAGATTGAAACATTTATAATACTTTTGTTTTATTACAGTTTTGTTCAATAAAATTACAGACCCGAATGACCCTTTCAGGGTTAAAAGGTCTTTAAACCAAAAAAAAAATGGTTTATTTTGAACATATTTTATTCTTCTTTATGCTTTTATTAAGGAATTTTCAGTCAATATTAAATGCGAGCTGACATACTATTACATAAACGTTTTCTTTCTAAAGCGTTATGTATTTTATGATTGATCTCTTGTACATCAAAAATGTACTCAAAATTTTAAATCTATGATTTATCAATCCTATTTTTGTAATGGTTTACTTATTGATGTGGATTGATGTATAAAACTGGATGTGTCCCACTTGCCTCGTTACTGCGTCTAATGGCTCATTCTAAAACATTCTTCCAAGGTTTTCACAATTTTGAAATTATTGGATCAGTTCCATGCACAAACCAACAAATATGTTGCCAAAATGTGATTGTGTTGTTGTATTTGAGAAATATTGACATTTGCAAATTTAATTGAACAATTTGTTTGAACTATCGTTTTTTTAGGTCTCACTTACCCCGCGGTACCTTAATTTGTTTTTATTGCAAGTTAAAAATGATTACAGTTTAAATGAAAAATCAATTGTTTCTGCCATTCCCATGAGGTTTTTTTTTGGGAAATGATGAGCTTGAGTTCTTTTTAAGTAGATTATTGCCAGTTCAGTTCTATTGCATCATTTGTCCACTTCATGATTTGCAAATTTGTCTTTCTACGAATGAAAATTGGATTAAACATTTTTATACAAACATGACATTCGTATATATACATCGCTAATTTTTATGTGCGTACTCTTCTGAACATATGGCGATACGATAGTCCGACAATACATGTTGATTACCGTTTAAAATAACCTTAAATTGACATAATTTAGGTTGGTTGAATAGAAGTGAAAAAATGTTGATGCAGAATACTTTATTCAGCTTGATATTCAGCAATGAGTGTTCTGCTGATTAAGAGCGTTGAATAAGCTCGTATTTATGTTAGTATTCAGCTGTCATCGTGTTGATCCTTGTACACAATTAATCAGCCTGTTCAGAAAATATTCTCACTGTTCAGCTTTCATTTTTACTTGGGTTATGAGATTAAAATAGATATGTTACAAACTAGTGTACGACCGTATTGAGAAATTTGATCGATATATGCTGTAAAAGTACAAATATCACAGACAATCGGATGCGTGAGTGCATGTCAAAATAAAATGATGCGATGCCCTCTACAGTATTTGTGCTCGGGCGATTGTGAGCAAAGAAAGCAAGAACATACAAAAGAAATCACCGTTGCGGTAGCATTTCTCGGTAGTGCACGAACAGACTCTGTTCACCTCTTTCCAGCTCTGCTCAAAGGCCGGTTCTTCAGCATAATAAACGTGCACAGCCCTCACTCCGGAAGCACTGATGATGATAAAGACGCTTTTTACGCGCAGCTCGAACGCGAGTACGACAGCTGTCCAAGCCACGACGTCAAAATCATCATAGGAGATCTCAACGCTCAGGTTGGCCAGGAGAAGGAGTTCAGACCGACGAATGGAAAGTTCAGCGCACACCGGCTGACGAAAGAATATAGCCTTACGTAGCACCTACTTCCAGCACAGGCGTCCAAACCGATACATCTGGAGATCACCAAAACAGACAGAATCACAAAGCGACCACGTTCTGAATGATGGACGGCACTTTGCCGACAATATCGACGTCAGGACCTATCGTGGCGCCAATATCGACTCGAACCACTATCTGGTGATCTGCGCCCAAAACTCTCCGTCGTCAACCACGTACGGTGCCGACGGCCTCCCCAGTATGACCTAGAGCGACTTAAGCAACCGGATGTCGTAACTGCGTACGCGCAGCACCTCGAAGCTGCATTACCGGAAGAGGGTGAGCTGGGTGAATCCCCTTTTGAGGACTGCTGGAGAGCAACGTCGGAAACGTAGGACGGAGTCAACGGAACAATTGGTTCGACGAGGAATGTAGGCAGCTTCTGAAGGAGATGAACGCAGCGCGGGCAATCATGCTGCAGCAAGGGGACCCGACAGCACGTGGAAAGTTATAGACGGAAACGGCAATTGCAGAGTGTGGGGCACAATAATCTCAGGAATCAAGCACTGTACTCAGATTTGATGGACAATTTTTTTTCATAATAACGGTCTGTCGGGGCACCGTGTCCTTATTACCTGGTATTGTATAGTACACTTTTTATTTTATTTTTGATAAATTGACCAGAAACAAAATGACCGCCAAAGACATTTGATACGGCGAATGTCGGTCCCCCAAAGAAGGAATATCTTCAAAATTAGATCACCAATAATTAACATCGACACTAGGACAATTCAAACAATAAAAATGTTTCAAAATCCAAATAATAGCCCTTGGCTTATTGAACAATATTGCCAGAGATGCCATCTTTCGAAGTGGTCAGGCTCCTGAGATATGTGCATAACAATTCTTTCAAGCATACTTGGTGGCGTTCCGAAATTGAATAATCATCGCATGTCAGCCCTTGATCTCCCAACCAACTTTGTCGGTGATAGTTTTTCTATATTTAACTCCACTACCGACAGCTTTATTTTTAATCGCTAAAAAAATATTCAAATGCGATAACTTTTATGGTTCTAGATATTTTTTGAATAATATGTGAAATCACTCTTCAAACTATTGAAAATTAGTTGATACATCAATCACGGTTAAAACATATACAAATTTAAAGATCTATCTACTAAGAAAACTTTTCTTGGACGACAAATAACATTCCAACAGATCAAACTCGAGATTCAATTTCGTTGCCTCAAAAGTGTTCCCCTGAAGAGGAAACTAGTGTGCCTATACCTGTTCGAAAATCGATTCCATTTTACCTCGTCCTTGCCCGCCAACCAAACATGACCCTACATCTCCATCGGTAGGCATCGAGCTATACGGTTCTGTCCCCTGCAGGCAGCCCTACATTTTTCATGTTTGTCCCCCGCTGTTGCGCAACCTTGCCTCACTAAGCTCCTACAAGACTCCCACCGGTAACGGGCGAGGACAACGTCGAGCAGGCTTCCGGAATCCATTCGCCCGTACAGTCAATCTTCCAGTCGGCTTGCTCAACACACCGTTAGCCCCATAATCTATTTATACCCGCATCGAACGAGCAGTGCGGCAAAGTACGACCCCCCGCATGTCTCTCATCAGGACCCGCCCCAAGGACCTTCAGCTAGGGCACTCTGGAGCGCTAGACGTCCTGCAAGAGCGATCGAAAAATCGAGAGTCGGAAAGGAAAAGTTACTCCACAGGACGTCAACCGACTCCGGGGAGGAAAAGAAATCGGAAAAGCGACAGCAGTAAAGGGATGCGAGAAAAAACTGGGTAAGACCTTGTCTAGCGATGGAATGAGCCTGTGAGCGCTGAGTGCTATATTTTATAAAATATTTGCGCTAGTGCGGCACTCTACTGCTCGAAGCTGTGTCCTATCGAGATAGAAACTGTGCACAGTGCGTTGAGTGTGTGAAGATAGTGGACAAAAATCTGTGAAATCAGTGTGCATCGTAACCTTGAGCTGTGTGTTCACAAAATCCTTCTGCTCTAAACCAGTACTTATCAGTGCTACAAAAATGGATTTTTCGGTACAATTTAGATCTTTGTTTGATCCTTGCTTAGACCTGTTCCTTCGATTTCTCCTTGGACCCGACTTAGATACCGTCTTGGGAAAAAAAAATATTAGAAGGTAATTTCTTCTTTTGTTTATTCTTTATACATGATTGCAGCTACAAACAAAAGGAACAGAGAATCTCTGAATTCACAACTTCTTTAAAAAAAGTGGGATTTGAAACTGTAATTAAACGTCTCAAAAATGGAAGAATTCATGATTCATGATTCATGATATTTATGTGCACTTAGTCATCTATGTCATCTTCAAATATTTATGTATACCTAGTGTCGCCGAATAAAATAACATCAAATTTGATTTTTGTCCCTGAAACAAAGCGCTGTGCGACGGATCAAAACCTTGGGGCTCATACCAAAGAACCACATCAGCTACTGTCGCAACTCTCCGGGATGCAATCATTGTGAACTGCCTACCAATCGGACGATGAGAAAGGAAAAGGACAGTGGGAGGATGCTGGCTGGCGTAGGAAGAGCACTTATGTACCAAAGCATACATTCAGGAGCACCATAAACGTCCACATGCGCGCTTCGTACATACACATAAAATTAATCAATAAAAGCCAATTACATAACTGTTATGGCGACCGGAGGTTGGAGGTTTGTAAAGTGTTCAGGAAACTTGAGGCCGTGAGGGCTCTTCATCCACTGCTGTGCTCCTCCTGCAATTGAATCTCAAGCGGTTCGAGAATCTCGTGGAATGAGCCCTAAGTGCTATTTGGGAAAATTTCGAATCAACAACAGCCCCAGCCCAAGACGATTTTTGCGTGGAATGGAGGCGTGCGGAATACAATAACGACATTCTGATATTCCGGCAGGAGTGGGCCTTTTGGGACACGGACACAACAATGCTCAACAACCGTTGGCAGTAGGTACAAGAATTAAAGGCAGGACAATAGGAAGTTGCATAAAGTTGGGAGAGAAGCGGAGACTGGCGCACGGCCGGCGTGATAATGATTTTAGGAGACGTCAAGGCCAACTAATTGAAATTGAAGAGCGCGGCGGTGCTGTCTGTGGTTGGCGTGCTGAGATTTCTGCAGGCATAAAATGGGGTTTCACTGGTTCTGTGGATTTAATTTGAAATGTATGGGGACTGTCTTTTTGCCTGTGTTTGCATACTAATTTTTCAATTTTTTATTTTCCATATTTTTATTTCTACTGGACAGAACCTGCTGTATCAGCTAAAGCTTTAACAAAAATAAGTTTTGTTTATTATTATTTATTTAGTTGGTGTTACATCAATTAATTTGATAAAACCTCGTTAACGATATTACTTAGCTTAGCTTAGCTTAGCTTAGACTGACTACACATATCAATGGTTGCTATTCCGTGATTGACCGAAGTCAGTGAAAATGCACAAAGAATCAACTAGAAGTTCGGCTGGGATTGGCCATAATCTTCTTCAGTGTGCATAATTCAGTGCTTCTATTTACACAGGGTCAATAACGGCGCCGGCCACGTCCTTGCAGTCAGGTGGGATTGGAGGAAGGAATGTTAGTGTGTAACCTTTGCTATATGGAGACCGTGTTTACCTCTGCATCTCCACAAAGGTTACTGGGAGGGATGTTTGTTAATGGGGAGGATCGTTGGGTCACAGGATTCACTTTGATAAGCGATTAGACCATGATAAATTATTTGACGCGAGCTAAGGATCAAACACTACTAACCTGCTTCGCGAACCGCGCAACTAATAAATCATGCCACGCGAACGACGCGCGACACGATTGATCCTGTTCACATCACCCGCCCCCGCAGGAGCAAGTGACGCGAGCAAAGGATCAAACACTACTCTAAAACCTCGTTAACGATATTACGCCAATTTACTCGGTCCATAACTGTGTCTCTTCAACCTCGATTTTAGCCCACGTTCTCCAGATCTTGTTGCACCTGATCAAGCCACCTCGCTCGCTGTGCTCCCCGCCTTCTTGTGCCAACCGGATTCGACGCGAACACCATCTTTGCAGGATTGTTGTCCGGTAGTCTTGCAACATGCCCTGCCCAGCGCACCCTTCCGGCTTTCACAACCTTCTGGATACTTGGTTCGCCGTAGAGCCTAGCGAGCTCGTGGTTTATTCTCCTCCGCCACAAACCGTTCTTCAGGACTCCGCCAAAGATCATCCTAAGCACCCTTCGTTCGAACACTCCAAGTGCTTGCAAGTCCTCTTCCAGCATGGTCCATGCTTCATGTCCATAGAGTACCACCGGTCTTATAAGCGTTTTGTACATGGTACATTTGGTGCGGGAGTGAATCTTTCTCGACCGAAGCTTCTTCTGGAGCCCATAGTAGGCGCGACTTCCTCTGATGATGCGTCTCCGTATTTCACGACTAACGTTGTTATCAGCCGTTAACAAGGATCCGAGATGAACCCATCAACCACCTCAAAAGTATCCCCGTCTATCGTAACACTGCTTCCCAGGCGGGCTCTGTCGCGCTCGGTTCCGCCTATCAGCATTTACTTTGTTTTTGACGCATTCACCACCAGGCCGACTTTTGTCGCTTCACGTTTCAGGCGGGTGTACAGATCTGCCACCGTTCCAAATGTTCTGCCGACAATATCCGTATCATCCGCGAAGCAAACAAATTGGCTGGATCTTGTGAAGAGCGTACCTCCGTTATTGAACCCGGCTCTCCGCATGACACCTTCTAGCGCGATGTTGCACAGCAGTCACGAAAGTCCATCACTCTGTCGAAGTCCCCGGCGGGATTCGAACGAACTGGAATGTTCCCCCGAAATCTTCACGCTATTCTGCACACCGTCCATCGTTGCTCTTATTAGTCTTGTGAGCTTCCCGGGAAAGCTGTACTCGTCCATGATTTTACATAGCTCTCGCGGTCGATGCTATCATAAGCCGCTTTGAAATCGATGAACAAGTGATGCGTTTGGACTTGGTATTTACGGCATTTCTGGAGGATTTGCCGTACAGTGAAGGTTTGTTCTGTTGTCGAGCGGCCGTTGATGAAACCAGCTTGATAACTTCCCACAAACTCATTTGTTATTGGTGATAGACGACGGAAGATAATCTGGGATAGCACTTTGTAGGCGGCATTCAGGGTAGTGATCGCACGATAGTTTTCACATTTCAGTTTGTCCCCCTTCTTGTAGATGGGGCATATGACCCCTTGCTTCCACTCCTCCGGCAGCTGTTCCGTTTCCCAGATTCTGACGATCAGCCGGTGCAGACAGGCGGCCAACCTCTCCGGGCCCATTTTGATGAGTTCAGCTCCAATATCATCTTTACCAGCGGCCTTGTTATTCTTGAGCTGGTTGATGGCATCCTTAACTTCCCTCAATGTGGGGGCAGGTTAGTTTCCTTCATCCGCCGTGCTGACGTAGTCACTTCCTCCGCTGTCGTGACCCTCGGTGCCAGTGTTCTCCGTGTCATTCAGGTGTTCATCGTAGTGCTGCTTCCACCTTTCAATCACCTCACGTTTGTCCGTCAAGATGCTTCCGTCCTTATCCCTACACATTTCGGCTCGCGGCACGAAGCCTTTTCGGGATGCGTTTAGCTTCTCGTATGACTTTCGCGTTTCTTATGAACGATGCAGCTGTTCCATTTCTTCACATTCCGCTTCTTCCAGGCGACGGTTTTTGTCCCGGAATAGACGGGTTTGCTGCTTTCGTTTTCTCTTATATCGCTCCACGTTTTGTCGCGTTCCTTGCTACAGCATTGCAGCCCGCACTGCATCATTCTCCTCAAAAACCTGCCTGCATTCCTCGTCGAACCAATCGTCACATGTCCTCCTTTCTACGTACCCGACGATGTTCTCGGCTGCGTTGTTGATGGCTGCTTTTATGTTGCTCCAGCAGTCCTCAAGAGGGGCTTCGTCAAGCTCGCCCTCTTCCGGCAACGCTACCTCGAGATGCTGCGCGTATGCGGCAGCGACGTTCGGTTGGGCCAGTCACGCAAGGTTATACCGAGACGAGCGTCGATACCGTACGTTGTTGATGACGGATAATTTTTGGGAGCAGTTTCACCATCACTAGATAGTGATCAGAGTCACGATAGGTTCTGACGTCGGTTATATCGGAGAAGTGCCGTCCATCGATCAAAACGTGATCGATTTGTGATTCCGTCTGCAATGGTGATCTCCAGGTGTATCAATACGGGAGGCTGTGCTGGAAGTAGGTGCTGCGAATGGCCATGTTCTTGGATGCGGTAAAATCTATCAGTCGTAGGCCGTTCTCGTTCGTCAGGCGGTGGGCGCTGAACTTTCCAATCGTCGGTCTGAACTCCCCCTCCTGGCCAACCTGAGCGTTCAAATCTCCTATGATGTTCTTGACGTAGTGGCTTGGGCAGCGGTCGTACTCGCGTTCGAGCTGCGCGTAAAATGCGTCCTTGTCATCATCAGTGCTTCCGGAGTGAGGGCTATGCACGTTTATGATGCTGAAGTTGAAGAACCAGCCTTTGAGCCTCAACTTGCACATTCTTTCGTTGATCGGCCTCCACCCGATCACGCGCCTTTGCATATCACCCATCACTATAAAAGCTGTTCCCAGCTCACGTGTGTTGCCGCAGCTCTGGTAGATGGTATGATTACCTCTAAACGTTCGCACCATAGTACCTGTCCAGTACACCTCCTGCAGCGCTACGATGTCGTAACCACGGATTCTCAGTACATCGGAGAGTATGTGTGTGCTTCCGATGAAGTTGAGAGATTTGCAGTTCCACGTACCAAGTTTCCAATCGCTAGCCCATTTCCGTCGCTGTGGTCTTTGCCGATTGTTCCGGTCCATATTCTCTCGTTGACGTTCCTGTACTGATGTGTTTTTACAGTTGGCTTGCAGGGCCTGACACCAACCCCCTAGATTTCCGAAGGACCATTCCCCCTAAATGTTCGGAGGACCATAGTGCGCAGTTTAGCTTAGAGTCCTTCTCTGGCACTCGGACGATGATCACCCGCCCCTGACATGGGGAACAGACGCTCAAGGTTTGCAGAAGCAAAAGCAAAAGCAAACCCCCCCCCCCCTTTACCTGTCAGCATACGACCAAAGTTCCCACCGGGGGTTGGTTACCCAACCTTCCCTAAGGTTACTCGTACCCCGGCCAGTACCGCGAAGAGTTTGGGATAGGAGTTGCTGGACAAGAGGCTAAGGACCGCACAGAGAGGTCTTTTTTATTCCTTCAGGTACGCGAGGCACCAATAGTACGCCATGCCTAGCCATTTACCAACCAGGTAACCATGTAAGCTATACATGTGATGTCCCATTTCCAGTCTCGGGTGGAGTACTAGACATCGGTGACATAAGATCCGGTAGCAGGTTCACTTTCGCACTCCGACCGATTCTAGGATAGAACTAGCGCCCGGCCTATATTTACAGCTCTTTCCTGTAAGGTCACCTTCGAGAACAGTGCTTTTCTTCTTATTGTTAGTAAGAGGAGGTCCACTTTCAGAGTCTGAACACCGCACTCTAGCTTTTGCAAGCTGCCCCATAACTTCCTTTCTGTCCTTCAAGGTCCTAAAGACAGTATCTTGGAGCTGAAGACACTTGTTCTTCAATAGGGCGATCTCGTTAGTTAGACTTACCACCTGTTTCTGTAGAAGCTGCTTGTCCAAACACTCGGAATTTGGACTCGATTTAGAAGGAAACCTTGATTCCCCTAATGGAGTTCAAGATAGGAACATCTGATAAAGTTTGGTGGCACATTTTTTTTCCTCACTTATCCACATAGAACTACTGGCTCATCCCGATTTTTTTTTAGCTGGTTGAACGGGGATCACGGCGAAGTGAAGTTCAACCTGACAGAGTTTCTGTCAAGCTACGGCTGCTTTAAGATGTATCTGCAAAGGTTGGATCACACCTTGTCATTATTCTATCCAAGTGTTTTTATTGAGATTGAGGGAACATGTTGTTTTTCACTACTTGATGTTCAACATAAAACGTAACACGGCGGCTACTATCGGTGAGTACTTCAGCGCAGAAGAAGTGGTTTACGAAGTGGTAAGCGACATCAAATTTTGGAATACAATGATCAATATGAGGATGCAATTAATTTCTGGCTTACAGCGTTACTGGTGATCACAGAAGCGAAGTCGTAAACAGCCGTGGCATCAGCAACCCGAAAGCCATCTTCCAACTGGAATCGCTGGACCGACCTCAGCACAGAACAACGCGTTACGTCAATGGTTTAGGGACACTTTTCTCTGGAATTATCAGACTCTTTCTTCGGGGTCTACGTTGAGTAGTACTGATTGTGATAAACCACCAGCTTTAGGGCTCCAGCGAACCGGAAAATATCCTTTAAACTAAATCGTGGAACCGACATTGATATCTACCTGATTAGTATGGAGAGTCCAAGCAGGTCCGTCCAACTTGGGTTCAGATTGGGTGCCACATTTAGTACTGCATTTGGTCCCTTGGTACTGCAAAAGGTACCCACGTTTGACAGATCGCAATACACTTTTAACGGCATTCTAAATTTTGCTTTATTACCTTATGTGCCATAAAATTATGGGTAACTGAAAGGAACATGGGGGTCTTTATTTTGTCTTTGGTCCAAGCGGCAACGGATCAGCAACAACTTACCGTAGGGCAAAGAATCATAGTCAACGAGCAAAAAAAAAAACGACAGGTAGAAGCAGGGTTTAGTTGTGATGCCTCCAAACGTAGAACGCAGAGAAAGAGGTGTACACGAGCACCAGATGTACGTGAGTCACACGCTGCACTTGAAACAAATAGTGATGCCGTTTAAAACTTGTTTTAGAACAATGAATTCCCTCACAAAATATTACTAAAACGACGTATTTAAATATTTTGAAAATTGAAGTGCCTTTAATTTGCTATTCAATTATGGCTCTATAGTTAATCTCTCTTCATTCTTTCAGAACAAAAAAAAATAAATCTTAAAGCATCAACTGTATCAATATTTCAGGAAATTGTGATTACTTTCAATGATATTCATATCGCATTCATAGTTGGTTTGGCAAGCCAAATCAATGCACGATGCTGAAATCAAATTATTGGATTCAAATAAGCCACTTGCGGTAAATTTAATTTCCACTTCTCAATCCTGCCTGTCTGTCAAACTCTCGGTTCTAACCTTACGGCATAACACCACACAAACAATAACCATCCACTGACAAAAATATTCTGGGGGTGGGAAGAACTGCCTAACCTCGCTCACCTGTTCCTGCTGCAGTTTCCCACGAGTTTGGCACAAACTTCAAGTATACCAACATATTTGCATACAAACACGTCGTTGAGTTGAGGAAGAACAAAAAACGAGCAGCATAAACTCCAACACCTATCGCAGAAAAAGAGACAGAACACATCCAAAGCAAGAAAAATGATCAACTGATGTTCTCACTCGGGTGAGAAAATCCTAGCTCCCCACTTGGAGCAGGAGAATGCGCACCACTTGCACCGTGCACACATTGATAGTCATTGACTGGCGTTTTTCCGCAGCTAGCTAGGAGAAGAGTGGCCATGAACATGAAAATGAAAACTATTTCGCTCTCGGGTCGGTCTGGTGCGATGTCGCGACGGAACCGGCGTCGGACACTCGAGCGTAGAGCAGCGAGAGCCAGACGTCGCGTTTTCGCTTTCCGTTGGCCTTCGTGCTCTGGAGTGGATGATGACGTTCCTAGTGGGGCGTCGAAGTTGATGGTCGTTCAATAGGTAATCGAGGTGATAGGTAAGGTATTGATGTGAGGATGTTTTGGATAAGACGTTACTATGAAAGTATGATTCTTACGTCAAAACTTCACAGGTAATAATGAGTAATTCTCGCTGAAACCAGGCCCCTATCGGTACACATCTTTCTAATTTTATGACACTGATCGCTAGTAGGGTGCAGAGCTACTTGGGCACTTCCATGATTCACTTCGGCATCGGCCGAATTGTCTGAAACTTTGAGAAACGCTTTATTACGACGCATATTGTGGCCAAATATGAGCTCTCTAGCTTTCAAAAAAAAAAAACCCACTGCCGAAGTGAATCAAAAGTGCGACGAATAGGATCCGACTCCCAAATGCTAAAACTAAAGGGTGGTCGTATTAGTTTTCTCAAACTGGTGGACCCCTCGTTGTGAACCATATCAAAAGGACGGGATTGGGCCAACACACATTTTGTGATTTTCAAACTAGTTGAGCACAAACAGTGCATAAACGTATCAAAACCATATGGTCAGAAGAAAGCTTAGGCTTCGGTGATTCAATTATAAAATAACACAGAAAGATTGGACAATTATTATCACTTACAGAAGCTTGGAAATAATGCTAACCGATAGCACACTAGAGCACTTTAAAACAACACACTTATATAAAAATCAAACGAATTAACTGAAAAGCGATAAATTTATTGTGTAAGAACCAAGCCGAACGAGGGATAGGATCTTTACAGTAGCACCAGTAAGAAAAATTGTTGATGGTCCGAATTAGAACAGGGTCCGAATTGGACCACGTTCCCTTATATTTCTTTTAGGTTTTAGAATAGATGAATCGTGAAATATTTATTCAAAGTTCCTGGAATTAATTTCAGAAATAACGGGTGATTCAAAATGTTTCAGCTATGGATGTCGACCGAATCCATCGAACTCGAATTCGTGGGAAAATTATTGAAATTTGTCGAGTAACAAAGGCGATAAAATTAAAATTTCACGGCTTTACAGCAGTTTTATACTTTTGTCCAAGTTTTACACACACATGCATGTTTCTAATTAAAATAGCTGTTAAATGTGTTCATGAGGCCGTTTAAAATTTCATATTGTTTTTATTTTAAAAATTGAGATTTAAAACGAAACAAAAGAACGTCTATAGTCAAACGAATTAATTAACCAAAACTAACTTATCCCGTGAGATTTCTTGAAATTCGCATAGACGAACAAATTTCGTGGCATCCTAGAAATAACGTATAACCGACGTCCCTACTGATTGATTATGGAAATTTAATGATATATCGGAATGTTTTGTTGATAATAGAATGTAAATAAATACCACAGATATCCTGATACTGGAAAGTTTATAAATGTGATTATTATTTAATTACTCTTTTATGAGTATACAAGTCAAGGATATTTTTGCCATACCTATCCCGAACCAAGTGTTTCTTAGTGTAAAAGTACTCTAAACATTCATCACAACAAGGTACTTTCATTATTTTCTATAGTATTTGAACTTACCTATTTAATAAAACATCTACGCATAAAAAAATATATGTAATTCTGCTTGAATGTTTTTGTCTCTCCACTATGATCGTTTTCGGGCAGCCATCCCGAGGTTAATTATTAAAAAAAAAAACAAATGTTGAATAATTCAATCGCCAATATTTTGCTTGTGGTTTCAATTAATTGAAATTTCTTAGTACCAGTGTAGTAAAAATTCAGTCGAATGATATTGGGATATGTTGGATTTACTGTTATATCATGATCTATCTGCTTCATGTTTAGCTTTTGAGCAAATTTTAAGTGGTTTGGACAATACAGTTAAACCTTCTATGACGATTTTGATAAAAAAAGTAATTTAGCGATTTTTCAATTTTCTATGATTTTTTTTGTAAATTGAGATTTAAATACCCTTTAAAACGAGTGCACACACAACTAACAACATCATTGCTTCACCAACAATGTATTTTCAATATACGAAATTAAATCATGATGAAACCTAGACGTACGGTAAATGGTGCACTAGTGTGCACGGTGAATGGTTACGAGGCGACCTTAGCATGACATTTGTAAAAATTTTGAGTATTTTTTGTAATGTATCACTAATTCTATTTTTTCCCTAAATTATGATATGATTGCACCCTTAGTAGTGGTATTTTAGTTCGCTTTTATTTGTTGGGAAAAATTATATAATGTTTTGAAGTGTAGATTTTTTTCAATGCACGGTGAATGGTAGCTTGACGGTATTATCTTTATTCGATATTTTATTTATATGATGCTGTGGCGTAGCCAGAAATTATCTCTAGGAATAGTAGGGGTCTTTACAAGAAAAAAAAATGATCAGCGTACACAAAAAACCACTTTTTCAAACCCCCTTTTCTTAAATACGTTCAAAACTGCAAAACCATTCATACTGTGTACAGGTATGTTCCGTTTTTATCAACACGATCGGCAATTTTCAGTTGATTAAAACGGAACCGTGACAAAAACGGAATAAATTTCTTTGACAAAATATTTTTAAATTTGAAAAGAAAATTGCAGTTTTGACAGGATAATATACATTTTCATCATATAAATGCAAATGGATTGATGTTTAGGAGCTGTGAGAAGTATTTAGATTGTTTATCCTATCATCTTAGTTTTATTGGTTAGAATTTCAATGAATGTAATATAAATATTAAAACGATATTCACAAAAATGTCCTTTGCATCATAAGGTGCGTCATATTTGCAAAAATAACTACAAGGAAGTGAGTTGAACTGATCATTTTTTTTTTCAGGAAATATTATACAAGAATCAACTTCTATTTCTGGTTTATGGACAAAAGGTCGAAAGACAAAACTTCGAATGGACCAAAGGTCGAATGACAAAAGGTCGAAAGGACAAAAGGTCGAAAATAATTTGCTTGGTGGGAAATTTTTCCTTCTTGAAAAAAGATTTTCGACCTTTTGTCCCTTCAATTTTGTTCTTCGACCTTTCGTCCTTTCGACCTTTTGTCCTTTCGAGCTTTTGTCTTTCGACCTTTTGTCATAAATTCTCTATTTCTACTGTTCATCCTCATCCTTCTTTTTCTACTTCTTCTTTATGGCATTACATCCCAACTGAGAAAGAGCCTTCTTCTCAGCTAAGTGTTTTAATAAACACTTCCGCAGTTATCAACTGAGAGCTTTTTGCCAAGGTACATTTTTTGCGTTTTTGGCCACATTGGATTGGTTATTACATGTGGATTTATGTTGCAAAAGATTTGGAAACTGTAATGAATAGCTACGGTTTTCTGTGCTTAGAATTGCCAAAATATTATCAGTTATATGTTTTTGGTGATCTTTCTTCTAAAGTTAGTACAGGTCGGACTCGATTATCCGGAGAATTGATTATCTAGCGACTCAATTATCCGGGATTCGATTTTCCGAAATTTTTGACTCGATTATCCGGAGTTTGTATTTTGATATTATTGTTTTTTAGTTTTTATGCATAAATTTGAGATAATTTAGTATTATAATATACAATATGAATAACATGCATTTTTAGACGTAGGTAAGAAGGAAAAAAGGTTTTTGTGCATGCCGATCATTTTTTTCTTCTTCTTAGGACCCCTAATGTTCCTAGAAATAATTTCTGGCTATGCCACTGTATCATATAAATGAAACCAAAGAATTATATTTAGGTTTTTTTTGTTGCAGATTTTAATGTTTCTTTTAGTGATTCGATTATCCAAAGTATTCGATTATCCGGAGTGAAAAAAAAATCGATACTCCGGAGTCCGACCTGTACTTCTAAATTCGACAGGGATGCGCCAACTGCCTATTTAGAACAGCGCAGCCATCCTTCTTATATCTACGTTAGATCACGAATAGACTAGCAATAAACTAATTTAAAGTTGTAGTAAGTAAAAATAATATTAATATTACTAGTATGTCCCGTCAAACAGTGATGCATTTTGAACTGAACGCGAGCCAAAAATGAACGGAGCGCTAGCCAAATTTGAACGAAAACGCAGTAGACACCGATCTCCCGAGCATGAGCCTGACGTTGCTCTAGAACGGCCCGTTCAAATCACAATTATGATCTGAGCTCTTATGTGAGAAATAAATGGTAAATCGTCGTTAAGTTCTATGAATACATAAATCATACCACCATCGATGCTTTGAGCAGTATCAAAAACATAACATTTACATGAATTTCGTTAGTGTGTTGGGCAAAACCGTTTGAGTTCAATTTTCGGCTCGCACGGGTTCATATTTTTGAACTGAACAATGATCAAGCCTACTTGATCTCTGCGTTCAACAAAGTGAACTGGAACGCAAACGGAACGCGTTCAAATGCATCACTGCCGTCAAACTTCGTTTTGCCATCAAGTAGACTGCTGAAAAATGGGATGCAATATCCAATATAAAACGACAGTATAGTTTTCAGATATTTTTTCAGTTATTCCAGAGAGTTTTCCAAACCGTTTCCTTCACTCAAACACGTTGGAACACTTGACCAATGCAACAGTTAAATAATAATGTAAGTCTATTAGCCCGATCTTATGCCATTTCGTGACATACAAACACCATTCTATTTCACAGCGCAACAAACATTACATTTTTGTGTGTCTCAAGGATCAAATTATATGTCTCTAGTAGGTTTGGGGATGCTGAATCTGATGCCGTTCTCAGAAATGTTCCAGCACGTCACAATTTTTAGCTACAGGTCGCCAAAAATGTTTAAAAAACTGGTTTCATTGATGTTTACATAAAATTTAAAGTATGATTTATCAAAAATTTTCGTGATTTTATCCATCAAGCATGCAAAATAAGCCTTTAACTTTCATTTCAAATACAGATTGTTTGAAGTTTCTTCGATTCAACCGATTTTTTCAACATACTAACAGCCTTCATACAAAAATCTTAGTTTCTCTTATATGGCAAAATACAATACTTTACTAAACTAAAAAAAATAACTTTTAAGCTTCAACAATATTATGAACTTAGTTGATATGTATTGTTAGACACATAAAGTTTGAATTCTGTGGCAAATTAAGCAAATAAATTATCATACAAGATGGTAAACTTGCATGCAAGTTGGATGAAATAGTCAAATTTTGCATTTTTAACAGCCAATATCTCAAAAACTAGACGTGCTACGATATTTTTGAAAACGGCAATGGATTCAGCAACCCTTAATTAAGTAAATAACGGTATTTTGGCGCTTGAGACAAAAACGTGTTCCAAAGTGTTTTTATTGATAAGTAGTTTATCAAAAACTAAATGTAAAATAAATAAATAAAATCATTTGATCAAATTTACATTGAAAATTCTTTATGCCATGCCTGTATGCCATGTTATATAAGAGAAAGGAGAGGTCTCTGTAACTCTCTTAAGTACGTATTCAATTATTCGCAAATTTCAGTTGCAATTCTCGATTGTTGAAGGTTGGATCTATCTTGTCCAACAGACCATGAAAAGTTTGAAAACTCCAATTGATTAATGGCTAAGAAGGATTTAAACCTTATTGAATCGTGTATGACATGACACGTACCATGTATCGTAGGTGCTACATTAAAATAATGTCGAAAATTCAACTCTGAGGCTATTGAAAATCATTCAAATTGCTTCAACATAAGTTTTTAGTTTATATTTCAAACATTTTGAAAATAAAAAAAAACGGGTTTTGTGTGTTGATAAAAACGGAATAATTTGTTGACGAAATCGGAGCGTGACAAAATCGGAACGTGATAAAAATGGAACATACCTGTATTGCAGTACCAAATTATCTCAGATTTATGCATAATAATTGAAAAAACAAGAACATCAAAAAACAAATTCCAGATAATCGAGTATAAAATTCCGGATAATTGAATCCCGGATAATCGAGTCCGACCTGTATTTGTATGCGCAGTACCAATCTTGTCGTAGTATTAGTTTGAACATGAGAATATAATTCAAAACGAGGCAACGGTGCAAAAGCCATCAATATTTTTGAGTGTGTGAACAACTTTTCCCGCTGTACCTTATTCAATTTTATTTCCTATAGAACTTTTCAAACCTATTACAGTCAAACCTCCATAAGTCGATATTGAAGAGACCATCGACTCATGGATATATCGAGTAATGGAACAGAAATCCTTTGGAAGCTGTTTCATGGGGCCATCATACTGCCGTGAATCGCAAGTCAGTCCCATCTGTAAAAAGTAAGAATTGAGAAAATGGGCTGCGAAGTTTGCAAACTCGTTTTCCATACGAATATTCAAAAATCCCAGAGGATTGGAACATGTTCCAATCTTAATGAAACTTTCACAACTTGCTTATCACTATGATATCGTTCCAAGAAAAATGTAAAGATGATCGAGACAATTTACATTTTTGTGTTCCATGGTGCGAAAGTCTGTAGTGGGACTGATATACGATTACTTTTCATTATGGGACAATTTGACTTGCTGGTTTTTCCTAATTTTTCCGAACAAATCATATTACAGTAATACCTCGATATAACGTAACTCGATTTTTATTTTCGTTACGTTATATCGAAGCAATTTTTTTTCTGAATTTCGTTCATCATGTATTGTTTGGTGAGAAAATGGGTCTTACATTGATATTATTGATCAAGCAGGCATTTTCAGTTTACCTCACATATTTTTCTAAAATATTTTTCCGTATGAAATTTTCTTATATTTTTCTTTTTGTTTTATTTTTTACTTTTATCTTTTTATTTCAGTATTTCCTAATGAAATGTATTCAGGAAAAAAACTTTGGAGGAATCCTTGAACACTCGGAGAAATTATACAATAAATTCATAAATGAGATCTTTCAGAAATCTTTAAAAATGTTAATGTTGAGCAATCCATGAACATTTCTAGCAAGCAGTTATGGAATTTCAAGAATTTTGTTATGAGGAACTCGTGGTAAAACTCTTAAAGCAAATCTTTTTGTAATTTCTGGACAGAATTTTAGAATGAATGTCCCAAGAATTCTTTGAAAAATGTTTTTTTAGAATTCATGAAGAAATCACTAGAAAACTGTCAAAAACAAGAACTATCTTCGAGTAATTTTTCATGCGAAAGTTTTTGATCGAATACGTTGTGAATTTTCGGTAGTATTTTAGGAGAGATTTCTGGAGGATCTCCGGAGGAGAATGCTCAGTTTTTGGAATCCCTGAATACATTTTTGTAATAAAAAAAAATCCATAGAAAAATTTCTAGACTTATCGTCTTAAGAATTACTTGAAGAACCCAATGAAACCATTGGAATCTTTCTTTAGAAATTCGTGTTGGAATCAATTAAATATTTCATTTCACATAGAATCCTTGAAGAACCTAAAGTAGTATATAGAATGGTTTCTGCATAAATATTTGTAAAAAGTTCTGCAGAAAATCATAATTAAATTGGTGGAGAAATGCCAAGAAAATTGTTTTTCAGGTTTTGGACGAATGCCTGTACGGTTTTTTAAATAATTTGTAGAGCATTCCAAGAATCATAACTGGATTGTTCTTTAAAAAGGCCGCTGGAAGAATTCATGAAAAAATGCTGAAATAATTTATAAATTTCTAGACTCCGGATAAGTATAAGGTATCATATGTGGAATTGTTTGTAGAATGCATAGTTGAATCCACTTTGTATCCTGGAGAAATAACACATGAATATCTGGAGGGTCAACTTGTAGAATTTCTGGAATATCCCTGTCGGAATTATAATAGGTTTTAAGTTTATACATGAATACCAGGACAGTTTAAGATAAGTCCATGGAGCAATTATTGTCGGAGGCATCCTCAGAATCCGTCGAGAAATTTCGATATCGATTTATGACTGTATTCAGTGATAGTAAACGCATAGACAAACAGACGTCACACTCTTACCGTTGTCCATCGACCACCTTTTTAACGGTCGATTCAAATATATTGTAGGTGGTCAGTCCACCACCGGTAGCGCTCGCATAGTTTTTGTTCGTGTTTGACGTTTACACACTACCGCCATCTGTTGGTCTACCGGCCAAATACATCAATTTTAGCATTGGGCGTACATTCTCTCTCGACTATGATTTTGATCGCTATTTGTTATAAGTGTTACGTCTGTTTGTGTGTGGTAAACGCTTGAATTGCTTCGATTTAGAATTGATTGGTGTTTGAATCTTGAAAAATATTTATAGCAGTTCATAAACCATGTTTTTGATAAAAATTGTCAAAATAAATGGGGTCAAAAAAAAAAAAGTTACGTTATATCGAGGTAAAAATTACGTTATATCGAGTTACGTTATAAAGATGTTACGTTATATCGAGGTATTACTGTATTTCATTAGTGCAGCTGAGCATTGAAAGAGATGTTGAAAACTGAACTCAACTCAATTTAGACGAAAATGCAAATGGGACTGACTTGCGATTCACGGCAGCATAGTAGCCACGAAATTTGGTTTTAAGTATGGTTCCATGAGTCGATATCAAGTCATGGAACATCGACTCATGGAGGTTTAACTGTAAAATCGATTTATGGGTTTTTTTTTTAACACGGTGCTGTTTCAGAGCTATCATGTTAAATGTTAAATGTTAAATGTTAAATGTTAAATGTTAAATGTTAAATGTTAAATGTTAAATGTTAAATGTTAAATGTTAAATGTTAAATGTTAAATGTTAAATGTTAAATGTTAAATGTTAAATGTTAAATGTTAAATGTTAAATGTTAAATGTTAAATGTTAAATGTTAAATGTTAAATGTTAAATGTTAAATGTTAAATGTTAAATGTTAAATGTTAAATGTTAAATGTTAAATGTTAAATGTTAAATGTTAAATGTTAAATGTTAAATGTTAAATGTTAAATGTTAAATGTTATGAATTGAATATAAACCATAAGCAAAAATTTCATCTTATTTTTTTTACAAAAGGTCAAAATCAAATTTGTGTCGGCCTTATCGCAAAATGTCAATCAATGCAAATCAAATAAAATTTGCTGTTTCCCTTGCAGAATGCATTCTCGCTATTTGTGAGAGAAAAATCCTGTTCTACGCTCTTTCTCTTCTGTCTCACATTCAACGGTGGGAAAACTATCCACAACCGGGAACTGTTTCCCACCTTCCTGTTTGTCCCAGAAGCGTCCCGAATGACGTCGTTTCCGTAGATAGTTGAGCATCTAGCTAGTAGTGTACGTACACATTCTATCCCGTCAATTACCTCAATGGTATGGGTACGTGTTCCCGGGTCGAGGCGCGCCGAGTGGCCTCCAGACTGTCGTCGTCCTTCGCTGCATGCCGAGT
Source organism: Aedes aegypti (assembly GCF_002204515.2). Taxonomy (NCBI): domain Eukaryota; kingdom Metazoa; phylum Arthropoda; class Insecta; order Diptera; family Culicidae; genus Aedes; species Aedes aegypti. The sequence goes on along the minus strand of NC_035107.1, from coordinate 188,475,700 downwards.
TAGGCAGTAGTACATGCTTTCGTCTTCGTTGGCAGTTGCGCACATCGCCGATGTCGTGTGCATTTCACTCGTTTGCTTCCTATGTAGTTAAGAGCCTGCTGCTGTCGACTGTCCCGGAAGCACCCGAATGCGTCATTTTTTGCGAGCTGGTTCCATGCAAAACCGAGGACCCGTTCTGCACTGGGATGAGTTCCCATTCCATGTGTTTCAGCGACCCTATTTTATGTTGCTACAAACGATATGAGCTGTTAGCGTTGCTGCAGTAGCGTAATTCTGAAAATGAAAAATTTAAATTGAAAGTGAAAATGTATTACTTTGTAGTGGTACTAGAAGCATGATATTACTGCACTGCTACAACTATGTTGCACCGCGGCTACGGACGGCAACGTCGTCATATAGTGTAACGTCAAGTAGCCCCGTAGGCTGTAGTGCGGAGTTTCCCAGTGCTCTACATTGTAACCGGCCGCGTGGACATACTGGTATTGGTAGAACAGCAGTTTGCCGCATAGTTGGCCCGGCCAACTCACGGTCAGGGTCCTTCCTGGGGCTCTTTGTTCACGGTCCTGGCTGGGTGTGACCGTTGGGATGATCCTGCTGTCTGTGGCTATGGGGATGAGACAAAAGCATTCCGGAAAAGCGGAGGCAAGATTTATGGGTTTTTGGAAACCGGCATTTGGTTTGGGAAAAAATAGTTCCAAGTTCAATTTGCGCTGACCAGGCAGAGTGCCATCAATTCTGGATATAATAGCATAATGGCGGAAGTTTTTTTTTTCGATTAAACTCATACATTCCAATAATATTGAATGCACGGCTATGCTTCACTATCCAGTATTGATGCACCTGGGTGAACACGTCGCACTCGGTCATTACTATGGCAGTAGGTCGCATGTTACTCAGGAAGAGTTGCAGCCACCCAAGTGCAAAACGGAAAAGTTAATTGTGTTAAGCTTGTTGTGGAAGCATTTAAGTGCGCTACCGGGGGGAAAGGATTAAAAAGTTGCTGGTCAGCCGAATTGTACCAAATTAATTTCACGGTCTCTTGAAGGTGAATCCTGTGGCGGTAAGATGAGGGGAGCCTAGGGGATAGGTTTGTAAATTAAATTTGAATTACTGGGAATGATATTTTTAATCAGGTTATTTTTGGAAAGTTATTCAGGCAAAATGGATCAGTTGGTCATTATTTTTAAGCTGTTTAATGGAAATTTGGGGCAGATTCTATGTTTCGCGTGACAGTCTTGCATTTTGACTATTTGTTTCGCGCTAGAAATAAAATGTCCCTCATTTCACAGAAGATTGAATAATGTCAGTTTTGCAGATAAGTTTTAAAATAGTTATGTATGCAACAAAAGGAAAAATGAGCCACGCATCACCCATATACGACAAGTGATGAAAAAATCGAGGTCTGCAATGAGTTGCGAACATCATTTTTTGCAATTACGCTATATGTACTTGAAAAAAGGATGCAGAATCAGAAGCTAATTGACTAAGTCATTAAGGAATCCAGAGCAATTCGATGGAGGCTCTAAGATATTAATTTGACAAATTTTAAAACAGAATTGTTAAGTGCAACTTTCAGAACCGTTGTGGAACAGTGCTGTTATTAGAAATTTTTGCTATTTCTCATCATAATAATCTGTTTTTCATCATACCAATCTGTCATGAAACGGCCTACTTTCCTGCACTAGAGTACGCAGTATGGGAATAGTCATTACGCAACTAAAACCAGTGATGTAATGATTCATTACGCAACGCTATCCCATTACGCTATTGTTTTAAGTTGCGTAATGAATCATTACACAACTTTTTTTCAGAAATTGTAAAATAATGGTGAATGCATTCCGATATAATTTCTAATAAATACCCTCAAGTGGTGTTCTACTTGTTTATTCGTTTGATAAAAAGATGGCTGATATATAACAAAACTGCAACAGGCCCACTTCCCCCCCAGCCATCCAGAATTTTGGATAGTAATAAATTAAAAAAAAAATACATGGATATACCGTGAATCAGTTATTGACAAAAAAATTGACTCTTGTTATTGACAAAAAAAAAACTCTTCAATGGTTACGTTTTTTTTATAACAATAGTGGAAAAACCTCGCTTGTCGTACACAGCATCAGTACGGTGGTTCTAGCTTCGGTGAATCGCGCGACAACCGTCCGACTGTCGCTCGATTTTTTTCGGCACGTCCATTGCAAAAATTCAGCGGAATACATAAGCCTCAATATCCTTGAAATTCGATTTCCGATGCAAACAGTACTTTTTTTAAAATGTTTTGGCTTGAAACAACTTATTCACCGCATTACGATGTCTCATGTTTTTGGAAGATGCCTTGCTCGAGGTGTCGGTGATGATATCCAATTTCACCATATAACTAAAACTCACATAATTTCTGGCAAAATTATATGAAAAAAGGCAAAATTACTAGAATTACTACTTACAAAATATATAGCGGGATTTTTTGGTTAAAAATAAGCCTTAACTCTTAACAGACTTCGTCACAGAATTTCAACCTGTCTAAGTTTTTTTCAGATGGAAGGTAGAAATTTATCCTGGTTTGAAAAACTCCAACAAAAACTTACGTACCGCAATCCGGGGTAACATTGATCATTTTTCTGAATGTTTCTTTAATATTTTGTTTGAAAATGTAATGTTGCAAATTTTATATTTTTAAAACAAGTACTGCCACCCATAGCTCGAGACTATATACTATATTTTGTTTATTGAAAGATTTAAGCATGTTAAAAAAATGTTTTAGGCGATTTTTTGATTCAGCTGATATGGGGTAACATTGATCAACTATGTAAACAACGTTCGGTAATACTGAAAATGTCGTTACTTACTTAAATCATGGCCCCTGTAGGCCAAACGCTTACAAGTCATTTACTTTTTGAGTTATTTTAAAATTAAAAACACCTCGAACCACGGAATACGCCTAAAGGTAGGCAATTGAATAAGGAAATTTTACATTCTTTACAGTAATTTGCCTAATTGAGCAAACTTATAATAGTTTTGACAACGGAATCGGTTTTGGTGATGCCATATTTAGTTAGAATCCCATTTTCCTTGCTTATAACGTTTGCAGAACTTGTGTGAGACATGAATCTTCGGTAGTGTCATCCTTAGCAATTAAAATCATTATTTAAAAAAGTTGACAAATTTACGCGTAAGGTAAACTCAATTTTCGCAAAAAATATTAACTTTTATTAACTCATGAATATAAGAATGAGAAGCACCATTCATGATATGGAAATGTTTCATCAATAAATGATAATACGTACTTTTGATGAGATGAGTCATTCCGATCAATGTTACCCCGGATTACGGTATTTGTTTTCAGCATTAAATTATTTTTTTGATTTTGCTACATTTTTCAAGTGATTTTTCATTAATAAATTTACAGTCTAAAATATAAACTACATTCTTCAAAGAAACAAATTTTGTTTGAAATTCTCAAGAAACTTTAAAAAAAAAGCAATTTTTTTCAAACCATTATTTGATATACCTTGAACAATTTTAGTATAATCAAATTACTCAAGGAATCTCTCAACCTGTTCCAAGAAGCATAACTTTGAATATTCCGAAGAAAAAGGCACATTCAAAGTTAATCATAGGAGTTTTTTTTTAATTCCAGAGTTCTTTAACGTATAGCTCCTTATCTCTGATAGTCCATAAGGCATTCTTCAACAAATTTATCAAAGTACAGTGGGATTCCGTTTTTGGCAACAAAATCGAAATTTTCAGTTGCCGAAAACGGAACCGTGCCAAAATTGGAACCCATTTTTTCAATTTCAAGAATATTATTTATACGTCATCACATCATAGTTATGGATCCAAATGATGGCCAGACTTCCAAATGGTCCATTTCGAAGCAGATTTTCATAGGAAAGGGCTATGCTATAAATTTATAGATCTGTTATGTTAATTGAGACAGACGCTCCACACACTTTTGATGGCTAAACTATCTTCAATGATGTTTTATAAGATTTATAAATACTATTTGTATACAAAGGTCGTGTAAAAACAATAATCGCATAAGTGATCTTTATTCCAGAACTGGATGATTCCATAAAATAGTTGAAGAATACAGAAATACAATATTTTTCATTAGGAACGTATTAACAAAAAAAAGTACTGGGTGTTACAAAACATAGTGATTAATCTAATTCCATGAAATTAACATAACATAAAAGTTTGTCTTTCAAGTCCAAGCGTCAAATTTTACAATGACGGGATTAGTGGTCTAATGGCTATTCTTCTGCCAAATTTGACAATATTCGATGAATTAAAAATGGCTCTTCAAAATTATGTTCTTTGCATCTTATATAAAATGATTAATAACAGTAAAAAGGACTCACAGAAACAGCTGAGATCAATCGGAAAATAAAAAACACAGAATATTGACTAAGCATTTATTTGGATTTTCCACAGAAATATGGATGGAAAATTCCTCTAGAAATAAGACTGATACAAATATCAATTTTCTTTTATGTCAGCCACCCCCCCCCCCCTTAAAAAATCCGAAAATTTTGAAGGGGAGAAAAAAAAGATTCATCAGTTCGGTTTATTTTTAATTTTTGAAGTAAAAAAACAGCTAAAATAATAATCCAGAGGACGATTGAGAAAAGTTTAACAACTAGCGTTAAAAATGAAAATTCGATTTTTTTTTTCATTTATTTTGTTTTGTTTCTTATTTATTTTTAGTTCCTTCCCCCTCGTAACATCCAAGTGGTCACGGACATAAAATAAAATTAATATTTGTATCAGCCTTATTGAAAAATTGTGTAGAACAGTGATGCTCAACATCTTTAACTGTGGCCCACAATTCCATAGAATACACAAATAAGCTTCCCATCACTTCAATTTTAAATGAGTTTTATAAGTTGGGCTTGCATATTATAAACTAACCATATGAATCCAACAGATATTCTTAGGGTCCCGCTATGAAACCCTTACAGAATCTTCAGGTGTCCGTTAATAATCCACAGAAATCCGCTAACAATCTGAAGTAGCTCGCTATAAATCGACTGGATCTTGCCTAGAAGTCATATAGGAATTGAAGTCTACCCAAGAGCTTGTCAGAAATTTCTAGGACTTTGTTCAGAGATTTAAGATTCCGCAGTGATATTTCTGAAAATTCTCAATAGTTCATAAGGACTTTTTTCGGAGTTTCGGCTTTCAGTCAACTGTTGAAGAAATAATCCACCGATCGATAGTGTTTTCAGCACCAACCAGGGATTTCCCAAACCTACCGAGAACGGATGGCCCAATATTGTAGCAGACGGCGTGATCCTTTCAAACCCGACAGTTTATTTTTTATGATTTATATATCGAGCCCTGAAGATGGTCCAATAGCCGGACCGAAACGTCGGCGATGATAAAAATAAGTCAACGCAATTAATAAGACTGAAAGCCGAAACTCCGAAAAATCTACCACCTATCCAGTCGAAACATACTACGTTCATAAGGACTTTCCAGACTACGAATAGCAATCTCCATATTCCGCTGGAAACCTATTCAGAATCCTCAACATTCCGCTAGAAACTTACAGTACGTCTGAGACCTTAGGAATTTACAAGGAATCGACAGATTTTGCACAAAGTCTCAAGCAACTAATTATATCTCTTAAGGATCCTGCAAGAAACCACTGAAAATTCCCAGAAGCTCACTATAAGAACATATTATCCCGTAAGGATTCTCCAGAATACAGTTAGACAACTCCTAGACCTAGCTTAGGATCACCAGGATAACATTAGGAACATCCATGTGGCCAGCATGCCTTATTAAAATCTTGACATGGCACGCACTATACTCTATCCTGAGCAACACTGGATTGTTTTTTCAAATGTCTTACATTATACAGAGTCTCTATCGTATTCATCGCACTATTTAATTACCTTATTAAAAATAAAGTGTAGTTTCGACTGTGTTTGCATGTGTCATGGTGGCGAAACAGTGTAAAGAGCTGCTTCTGTGAATCGTTTATTTATCTAAGTATTGTTAAAGAAGTTCTACAAAAAGCCAAGAGAGCCGACTTTTTGATTGGCTTGCTTCTATTGTTATGACTGCTTTTACAAACGATATGCATGTAATTCCACAATTAAAGGAACAGTAAGCTGAAGAGGCGAGACAAAATTTATGATAGAAACACAGAATTTTTGTTGCTCTTGTGTCGATGCTTATGCTTTGTTCAAAAGAGCTTTTCCAAATTCGAAGAAGAATGTGTATCACCTACCGGCATGCTCAAATGGGCTGGTCATACAGCGTTAATTCCTGAGAAAAAAAATTGGAAGTCTAGTTGAGATACTCATAGAGATTAATGATTTTATGAATCATTGCAAACACACGGCCTTTTAGAAGTAAATAGGCGCGTACGGTAGCAGTTGGTGCAATCTGGGGGTATATCAACGAAAATTGAGCTCTGGAATGCGATAAGCGTGAAACTGACTTGCTTTTCAAATGACTAACACAAAAGACAAACAGATATTTACAAAAGTTTACAAATTTTAATGGATTTCAAAATTGTTGCTAAAAACGGATCCATTTTGTTGCCAAAATCGGGGGGTGCCAAAAACGGAGCATGCCAAAAACGGAATCCCACTGTAATACAAAAAAATTTCCAAGATTTTAATTCGGTAAAATCTAACATTACGACTTTCAATATAAGATATCTATGGCAATTAGACTGATTCAAATGTTGAAGTTTTTGCTCTATTTTGCTTTGCTTTGTAGCCGCGGAGGTTGGTGTCTTCGGCAAAGTTGTTCAGAAAATTAAGTGCTATCTGCATGTGAAAAATCCAATTGATAGTTTATCCGTTGGTGGTGCTAGTAGCAAATATTATTCAATTGTCTATCTCTCAAGATATTTATCAGCTAGTAGGTTGCTATCTCCGGCAAAGATGTTCAGCAGATCGGGAGCAAGTAATAATTTTTCCTTACTCTTCTAAATCCCAAGAACCTTTTTTTTATAATGTCTTGAGCAAAGATGTTCAGCAAATCAAGAGCATCTGGCGGTGAATCTAAGTTGAAATGAGTCCGCTGGGTATTGTTTATATTTTCTACCATGTTGTATCTAAAAACATTGATAAGTTAGAAGCTTGGTGGTACAAAATTCATCTTATGTATCATTCAATAGGTATCTCAAGATTGCAATAAGCTAGAAGGTAGTGACATTAGCGGAGTAGATTAAGGGCTCTTTGGCAGTTTAAAATTTATTTGAAAATTCATTCGCTATGTGGCACTAGTAATAAGATTACTTTAATGTTTGTATCTTGACATCCTGATCAGTTGAAAGGATGATTAGTTTGGCAAAGATTTTCAGCATATTATTAGCCAGCGGTTAAGAAAAATCAGGATTTCATTCAGTGGTGCAAGTAGTTATTTTTAACATTCCGTATCTCAAGATCTTGATAAGATAAAGGATTGGTTCGTCGGCGAAGTTACTCAGCGCAGATCATAGGTTTTCTGATAGGGAAACAATTATTTTAATTTTTTTCTGTAGCTTTAATAACAATTTGATTCTGATTTCTATATGTCAAGATCCTGATGAGCTAACAGTTTGGCGTCTACAGTAAAACGTTCAAATCAGGGTTAACGACTCATTTTAGGGTGAAAATTGTTTTTTTTTTGTGCTATGTGCATATCGTTTCCAACAAATCCACATATCTACTGATCGTGACGACGCATGTTTTACTTACCGATGACTATTGGTGTCATACTATATATATATTCAATAAAAAAAACCACGGACATTATTTTCAGCAATTTAGCTGAACAGACTGTAACATAACATTAGACAACGAACAGGCACAACACGAGAAACATTCCTTATAAAAGTTTAAAAGGCTGAAGTGACTAACGACATAAGCCACATGGCCATGTCAAAGCATACAACCAGGATTTCGATGTAGAGTAGTTCCGTAAAATGTCCCATATGTTTTTATTTAATCACTATCAGCAATATGTAGCTTCATCTGAAAAACGTTTCCAAAGACACCAACTATCAAGTTTATCTTAAGATGCAGAAGATGAAATAAACTTCAAACTAAGTCAACTACATATTTATATCTCGATATTGTAGAAACAATTGCAACGTTCCGTTCTGTTACGCTAAGCAAACGGCTTAAGCGCCAACCTCTAATAAGAAGGACCGTTAGCTCCTTCTGATACCCGGCGTGAAATTAGCCTCTCAGGGCAGATTTATAAGAAACGATGTCGCACTTAAACAACCCAAAACGTTTCCAAAACTAACCAGAACCAATTCCAAAAATCATCAACAAATTATCGAAACCGAAAAAAAAACAAAATTAACCAATGGGGGAAATGCTTATTCACTGAAAGAACCCAACACTAATCTTAAATCCAGCCAAATATCAATTCGTGACGTAATAACAAAATAGTGGAGTAATCTAACTAATCTAGAAGTAAGTTTATTAAAAAAAATCAACATAAAATCCGAAGTTAATTTATTAAATTATAATTCAAATTTATCGAGTTCAAATTAAGTAAATGAAAATAAACCGAATTGGTTGGCACTGTAGTACGTGCCTTCCCGATTTTGGGAACAGTCGCTTTTGTCTAACCCCAATTTTAACGACACCCGGTTTGGGCAACATTTTCTTCCCGATTTTGGCAACACATTGAAAAATATTTTCAATTGCTTATCAAGTACTGAAGCCCAGTGTTTTGATTTAAAACAAAGTGAAAATAAGTCAAAATGAAAATAGTGGTGACTATTGTGAGCTTGGAAACGTAATGTGGAACATACTTATGAGTAGAACTCGCAAGACAGTTATTGTTTAACGTAAAGGCTTATAAAACAGACAAGCTGTATAAATTATTGCTACTGTCATGTATTGTTATGTTATTGTTATGTATTCTACCGTTTTCGCAATTATTCCGGAGACTTCCCAAACTTTTTCCTCGCACGACCACGTCGCATCCCTTGGCGAGTGCAACATTTGAAAACTTACGTCAATCTGTGCATCAGTTTTCAAGCCATTTTGTGACATTACAAACACCACTCCGTTTTTATTTATATAGATGTGTTAAAATCGATACTACGAGCAAGAGTAGACTATTCTTGTTGTTTATGGTCGGACATTTTTGAATTCTATGCAGAGTTTGTTATTCATGAAAATGTCACCGTGCGAGACGACATTCATTCCACATTTTGTATGTTTTTCGATATTCATTCTACCGTTTGTGCTGTGTGCAAGAGATGACGCATGAGTGTAGAGAAATCGTTTGACAGCTGACCATGGAAGCAAAACAAACGTCGCGAAAAGTATCGAATGTTTACGGCACTTCTTACCATAGATATTTGCAAGCGTTTCTAGTTTTTTTTACTGTAATCAAAAATAAACGTTAAATTTCACACATTATTTTGCAAGAAGACAAAAAAATAATGATTATTACAATTTTTTCTACTGATTCCGCAAAATCTAAGCTACAATCCTACAAAAACAAAATCGAAAATTGTATCCCTATTGTATCGAACGTATTTTCATCAGAAGCATTAATTGGTGGAATACTTGAAAATAAATCATGTGTGCCAAAGAGATTTCGCATGCAGTTTCTTCAAGAAATCGTTAAAAAATCTCACGATATTCTTGTGAGAAAAGAAACTCAAGAAATTTGAAATTTTAGCTGCATAATTTTCAACAATTTTCACCAACATTTGATTCGAAAATTATTCCTCATGTTGTTTCAACAATTCCAGCACAAAATACAGCATTTGTTACTCTCAATAAAGTATTTCCCGAATTTCAGTAAACGACCATAACGTTTGATGAGATCTCACCATTGACTTTATTTTTGGGTGCATGGTGGTCTCGATAAAAAGCATTGAAAAAGTTACATGATCCAAAAAGGTTTCTACTTTTTTTACGGGCCTTTCTGTGCATATTGGATCAATATCTTTCATCTACTCTTTTCCTATTCAGTCTTGATCTTACATTCACTACATAAGACCTGTGGTAACCAAAATTGCACTCTATGTTCAGGAAGGAATTTGATACTTTCAATATGGTTTTGCTATAAAGTTGCACATTTGCACGCTATACTGTCGTGAATCGCAAGTCAGTTCCATCTGCATTTTCGTCAAAATTGAGTTGATATCAGTTTTCAACATATCTTCCTATGGTATTTCAGCTGGTCTAACGAGACAACACATTTTATTCGATAAAAATAGGTGAAAATACCAAGTCAGATTGTCCCATCTTAAAAAGCAAGCGCATAACAGTCCCACTGCAGATTTTCGCACCGTTTTACACTAATATGAACCGTGTTTTGGTTATCTTTATATTTTTCTCTGAAAGTTATCGAAGTGAAAAGCAAATTGTGAAAGTTTCATTCAGATTTAAGCATATATAAATTATCTGGAATTTTTTGAATATTCGTATGGAAAACGAGTTTGCAAACTTCTCGCTCCATTTTCTCAATGCCTACTTTTTACAGATGGGACTAACTTGCGATTCACGGCAGTATAACACTCACAAATGGCCACTGAAAGTCAACGTTCTAAAGCCATCCGATCAAATGTCCATTCGACCAAATGTCATTCGACCAAACGCCATTCGACCAAATGTCTAAAGCCCTACTTTTCCCTGAATGTCGTTTCCCCGAACGCCAGGTCCCCGAATAGCCTAGTTCCTCGGAAAGCTTTTAAAACTCATAAATTCTTCCATGGATTCCTTCAGGAGTTTGTATAGGAATTCTCTTGAGGTTTTTCAGCAACTCATTCAGAAAGTTTTTCAACTTTTTCCTTCAGACATTCCTCCAATAATTCCTTCAAGGGTCCTTCCGAAAAAAATTTCTGGAATTTCTTCAGATTATCCTCCGGGTATTACTGAAGGAATTCCTAAAGGAACTCCAGGAAGAATTCCTGAAAAAATTCTTAGAGTAATCCCTGGAAAAACTCATTGTGACGACGGGGTCCCTCGTTACGACTACACCGATGGATGCGATGCATTAACCGACGACCGACATCAAATGGAGATATGTCATTAAATTAGAATGAGAAGAGAGAAACGTCATTTGGCAAAAGTGAAAGTCATTTTCGATACGCATAATAGTCTACGGATTACGAATTTATTTAAAACCTCAAATTCCCTATCTAAAATTAATCCTAAAGTGTAGTACGGATAATTTGATATTCTACTTAGCCTAATCTAGTACGGTTGGTTATAATTAACTAACTAATTGAACTATACATTGTTGGACTTAGCGTGGGATCATTTGCGCTCTTTATATTTAGTCGGTTCACTAAAAATGTGAGTATCTGCACAATTATATTGTAAAATGATTATTTAAATAAATCCCTTTATAGCTTGAAGCTTACCATCAACAAATTTCGAGTTTGCTCTCAGGACTTAGTGCAACCTAACCCCAGCACTCATAAAGGAATTATTGAAGGAACTCCTGGAGAATGCCTGAAGAAACTTCCTGGAAAAAATCCTGGAGAAATACCTGAAGGAATTTCTGGAAGAATATTTGTATTCCTGGAGGAATATTTGGTGGAATTCCTAAAGGATTTTCAAGCGTAACCGCAGGAGAAACTCTTGGCGGATCCCTGATGAATTTCATGGAGGTATATCTGAAGGAACTCCAAGAGGACTACACGGAGGAATTCCTGAAAGAACTCTTACAAAAATTTCTAAATTAATTCCTGGACAAGTTCCTGAAAGAACTCCTGAAGGAATTTCTGAAAGAACTCCTGAAGGAAGTCCTGAAAGAACTTCTTGAGATATTCCTGAAGGAACTCTTGAAGGAATTTCTGGAGATACATCTGGAGGAATTCTTCCCAGAGGTATTCCTGAATGAACTCTTGTAATAATTCCTGAAGGAATCCTTGGAGGAACTGGAGGCTTTCCTGGAAATAACTGAATGAATTCCTGATGAAACTGCTGGAACAATTCCTGAAGTAACTTCTGTAGGAATTCTTGAAGTAACTCCTGGAGGAATATTTGCAGGAATCCCTGGAGAAACTTCTTGAGGAATGCATGACAAAACTCCTGCATGAATTCCTGCAGGAATTCCAGAAGGAATTCCTGGAAGATTTCCAGACAGAATTCTTGGAAGAATTACTGAAGGAACACCTAAAGTAATTCCTTGAAAAAACTCCTAGGGGAATACTTTGAGTAACTCCTTGAGGAATGCCTGAAAAAACTCCTGAAGGAATTCTTGGAGTAATTTCAGAAGAATCTTCTGGAAGATTTCCTGAAAAAAAATCTGGAGGGATACCTGAAGGAACTTCTGAAAGAATTACTGAAGTACACCCGATTCTGTTTTTGCACGGGGCATGCGTACCGTTCAAAAAAAGTTTTCAGTTCAAAATTACAAAAACCATGCAAAAAAAGTAACACAAGTTCTCGACGTTTCATGCAAAATTAAGGTTTTGGCGGAAAAAAATCTATGGATTTTTTTTTTGCACGGTCTGCTTTTTTTTCTCAAGGACTATATGGAAGGAACCCCTGGAGAAATTCCTGAAGGAACTCCCAAAAATATTCCTCCTTCCTCTTGGAAGAAGTCCTGAAGAAGTTCCCGTAGAAGCTGGAGGATTTTTTGAAAATTCCTGGATGAATGCCTTAAAAAACTGCTGAATGAATTCCTGAAGTAACTTCTGGAGGAATTCCTGAAGTAACTCCTGGATGAATATTTGGAGCAATTCCTGGAGAAACTCCTGAAGGAATTCTTGGAGGAACTCCTGGAGTAATGCCTGAAGAAACTCCTGCAGGAATTTCTGAAGAATCCCAGAAGGAACAACTGTAAGAGTTATTGAAAAAAATCGTGGAGGAAATCATGAAGGAACACCTGGATTAGCCCCTGGGAAAACTTCTAGAGGAATTCTTTGAGTAACTGCTGGAGGAATGCCTGAAGAAACTCCTGAAGGAATTCTTGGAGGAATTCCAGAAGAAACTCCTGGAAGATATTCTGAAAGAATTCCTGGAGGAATTCCTGGAAGAATTCCTGGAGGTATATTTGGTGGAATTCTTACAAAAAATCCTGAAAGAGTTCCTGGACAAATTCCTGAAGAGAATTTCTGAAGGAACTCCTGGAGGAAATGCTAGAGATACTCCCGGAGAAATTCCTGAAGGAGCTCCCAGAGGTATTCCTGAAAAAAACTCTTGGAAGTATTCCTGAAGCAACTCCTGAAGAAGAACAGGAGGATTTCCTGAAAAGAATCCTGGATGGATTCAGGAATTATTTCTAAAGTAACTTCTGGAGGGATTTCTGAAGTAACTCCTGGAGGAATATTTAAAGAAATTCCTGGAGTTTTTCCTGAAGAAACTCCTGGAGGTACCGTTCAACTTAGCGGGGGTGCACGGAATGAAGCATTTCGGTTTAAATACTACAAATTACTTTCAAGATGAACCCTCGGAAATTAAATAACTTATAGAAATCTAAAAATTTATCTGAAGGCTATAGAAATTTCATAAATTCTTGTAATGATTTCTTGATAAACTCATAACAATTTTCAGAAAAAAAATCTTGCAAGAATATTTAGAGGGATTTAAAAAAAATCTGGTTAAGATTTTGAATTGTTGTGGCTTACAGTAATGTGTGGATATATTCACGGTTATACCAGGAGTTTGTTATGGACGAACCCGGAATATTAACAGATTTCTGCAGAGGATTGCTTATTCTCTGAGAATCTTGGAGTAAAACTATCATTCAAATTTTAGTACAAAATTGGAGGGTCTATTACTCATTGTTTTTTTAGACATTCTTCATGGAAGTACTGCAAATTGTTTCATAGAGTAGTTAAAAAAAACGCTTTGCTGGAGTTCAACGAAGAATAAATTTGGATGATTTTGATTGGAGTTTTTGAATGATTTATTAAAGTCACGAAAGAACTCCGAGTGTCGTTATTAAAGAAACTAAAAAGAATACATAAAATATCAACTTGATAATTAGGTTAAGTAAATTGAAAGCGTTTTTTTTCTCTTATAAGCAGGTGGAATAAACTCACCTGTAAAAATTATGAACTACTACGGCAAATGCAATGTAATATGTTGTTAACAAAATGTTAATAAAAGCATAAATTTGTTTTACCAAATTAGGATGATAGTATTGCCAAACACAGAACGCCTAGGTATAAGAAATGAATACAGTCATACCTCGATATAACGTAACCTCTTTATAACGTAACTCGATATAACGTAACTTTTACCTCGATATAACGTAACTTTTTTTTGATTCCCTTTAAATTTTCCATTTTTTATTAAAAACATGAACAATAAACATTCTTCAAACACCAACCAATACTAAATCAGAGCAATGCGAGCGTATACTATCACTGAATACAGTCATAAATCGATATCGAGAGAGATTTAAGTTCAATTTTAAAACCAACATTTTGTCATTGCTGTACATTTGTATACATTATTCTTCTTTATTTTTGTTGCATTTACGCTCCTTCTGGAGCCAAGCCTGCTACTCATTTCAATTGTCTATTAAAACTTATAATTATTGATTTAGACTTTGCATTCAAAAAACTAGGGCAAACTCGGATTGGACTTGTGTGTTGACGGGCCACGCTGCCATCGCCAATCCATGTAACGTATATCTTATAATATGTTTTCTTATAATGCATTAAGAAATATTGAGCTAGTGCTTTAGGAGCTCCTACAGATGTTCTTTAGAAGGTTTCTAAAAAATATAATGTTTTTTTATGGAATTTCGTCACGGATTTTAACTAGAATCATTCCGAGGATGGATGATAGTCATGTATCAACGTTAATTTTTTTTTTCTGGGAGGGATCTCATTTTTTTTTATTTCTTTATTAGTATTATTCCAAACATTACATTCATTTCTTATATCTAGGTGTTCTGTGTTATTTGACAACACTATCATCCTAATTTGGTAAAACAAATTTAAGATTTAATTAACATTTTGTTAACAACATATTACATTTCATTTACCGTAGCAGTTCAGTTTTTTTACAGGTGAGTTGATTTCACCTGCTTATAAGAGAAAAAAAAGTTTTTAATATACTTAACCTAACTTAACCTAAACATATAACGCATTAATCGTGGCAATAGAAGATTGTAACGATTTTTGCCTGAAATTATTAATGATTGTATTTGACATTTGTTCCAATGTTTCAACATTGGATATTCTATGTAACTCATTGGTACTATACCAGGGAGGAAGCCTCAGAATCATTTTCAAAATTTTATTTTGAATTCTCTGCAGAGCTTTCTTCCTGGTATTACAACAGCTAGTCCATATTGGTACAGCATACAACATGGCTGGCCTGAAAATTTGTTTGAATATCAACAGCTTGTTCTTAAGACAAAGTTTTGATTTTCTATTAATAAGGGGATAGAGACATTTTATATATTTATTACATTTGGCTTGAATGCCCTCAATGTGATTTTTGAAAGTTAAATTCTTATCTAGCATGAGCCCTAGATACTTAACTTCATCTGACCAATTTATTGGAACCCCTCTCATCGTGACAACATGTCTACTTGAAGGTTTCAAATAAAGAGCTTTTGGTTTATGTGGGAATATTATTAGTTGAGTTTTGGAAGCATTAGGAGAAATCTTCCATTTTTGTAAGTATGAAGAAAAAATATCCAAACTTTTTTGCAATCGACTACAGATGACACGCAGGCTTCGTCCTTTGGCGGAGAGGCCTAAGTCATCCGCAAATAAAGATTTTTGACATCCCTGAGGTAACTCAGGTAAGTCAGATGTGAAAATATTGTATAATATTGGTCCCAAAATGCTGCCTTGAGGAACACCAGCTCTTACAGGAAGTCTTTCAGATCTGGAGTTTTGATAATTAACCTGAAGTGTACGATTTGACAGATAACTTTGAATTATTCTAACAATGTATGTTGGAAAATTAAAGTTTTTTAATTTTACAATCAAACCTTCATGCCAAACACTGTCGAATGCTTTTTCTATGTCTAGAAGAGCAAGACCAGTAGAATAGCCTTCAGATTTGTTGGAACGGATCAAATTTGTTACACGTAAAAGTTGATGAGTGGTCGAATGTCCATGGCGGAATCCGAACTGTTCATTGGCAAAAATTGAATTTTCGTTGATGTGGGCCATCATTCTGTTCAAAATAACCTTTTCAAAAAGTTTACTGATGGAGGAAAGCAAACTGATTGGACGATAGCTAGAAGCTTCTGCAGGATTTTTGTCTGGTTTTAAAATTGGAACAACCTTAGCATTTTTCCATTTGTCAGGAAAATATGCTAATTGAAAACATTTGTTAAATATATCAACTAAAAATGATAAGCTACTTTCTGGAAGTTTCTTGATGAGGATGTAGAAAATTCCATCATCGCCAGGAGCTTTCATGTTTTTGAATTTTTTAATAATAGTTCTCACTTCTTCCAAATCAGTCTCCCAGGCATTTTCGAAAACGTTCTCTTGATTGAGAATATTTTCGAACTCCTGAGTAACTTCATTTTCGATTGGACTAGTAAGTCCTAAATTAAAATTGTGCGCACTTTCAAACTGCATAGCAAGTTTTTGAGCTTTTTCGCAATTAGTTAGTAATCATTTGTTTTCCTCTTTCAATGCCGGTATTGGCTTCTGAGGTTTTTTCAAGATTTTCGATAATTTCCAAAAGGGCTTAGAGCCAGGGTCCAATTGAGAAATTTTATTTTCAAAATTTTTGTTTCTTAATTGAGCAAAACGTTTCTTGATTTCTTTCTGCAAATCCTGCCATATAATTTTCATAACAGGATCGCGAGTGCGTTGAAATTGCCTTCTCCTCACGTTTTTAAGACGGATCAAGAGTTTAAGATCATCGTCTATAATCACGGATTCAAATTTTACTTCACATTTTGGAATTGCAATGCTCCGGGCTTCAACAATGGAATTTGTTAAAGTTTCAAGAGCATTGTCAATATCAAGTTTAGTTTCTAAAGAAATGTTAACATCAAGATTGGAGTCAACATACGTTTTATATATATTCCAGTCGGCTCGTAAATAATTGAAAGTGGAGCTGATAGGATTGAGAATCGCTTCTTGGGATATTTGAAATGTAACAGGGACATGATCAGAATCAAAATCAGCATGAGTAATCATTTGGCTACAAAGATGACTAGAGTCGGTTAAGACCAAATCAATCGTAGATGGATTTCTAGAAGAGGAAAAACATGTGGGGCTATCAGGGTATTGAATTGAGAAATATCCTGAAGAGCACTCATCAAATAAAATTCTGCCGTTGGAATTACTTTGAGAATTATTCCATGACCGATGTTTGGCATTAAAGTCACCAATGACAAAAAATTTTGACTTATTGCGAGTCAATTTTCGCAAGTCAGTTTGGAGCAAATTAACTTGCTGCCCATAGCATTGAAAAGGCAAATAGGCATCTATGAAAGTATATTTACCAAACTGTGTTTCAACAGAAACACCTAAAGTTTCAAAAACTTTAGTTTCAAATGATGAAAACAGTTGATGTTTTATACGCCTATGAATGATGATTGCAACTCCCCCACATGCCCCATCAAGTCGATCATTACGATAAACAAAAAAGTTAGGATCTCTTTTGAGTTTAGATCCAGGTTTTAAATACGTTTCGGTAATAACTGCTATATGCACGTTATTAACCGTAAGAAAATTAAACAGCTCGTCCTCTTTACCATTCAGAGAACGAGCATTCCAATTTAAAATATTTAAATTATTATTTGGATCCATTAGAAAAACGTAATCCAATAACAATTTGATTTGTAAATTTTACACCTACTTGGACTGCTTCAGTCATAGTGGTGGCTTTGAACATTGCATCAATCATTAGATTCAATTGTTCAGTTAGAAAATTAAAATCAGAGGCAGACATGTCATGTGATTTCCCATTGGAATTTCCGGTAGACGAAGAAGCGGAGTTACCTGTGGCGGTAGGGTTTTTTTTTCATTTGATTTGAAACAAGTAGAATGGGTACCCATGGATCGAACAGGGGAGGAGTTCGAATTTCCTGCTACGATATCGGCAAAGGATTTACCGTGGGTAGATACATTCGAAATAGAAAGATTCGAACGGCTACCCGACGGAATAAAATTAGTTTGTGAATGAGCATGATTATGATCTTCCTGATGGGTATGATTCATGATCAAGCGATCGTTAACTGAAAAATGAGCATTGTTCGATACTCTACCAGGCAAATTCCGGAAACGACCGTTATCGTAACGGATATTATCTTTCATCTGCCTGGCACGAGCCTCAATGACCTTTTTGCGTGAAGGACAATTCCAAAAATTGGACTTATGGTTAGCCCCGCAATTACAACATATGAATTTGGTGGTATCTTCCTTCACTGGACAGACGTCTTTGGCGTGAGAAGAACCTCCGCAAATCATGCATTTAGCATCCATGCGACAATTTTTTGTACCATGACCCCACTTTTGGCACCGACGGCACTGAGTGGGGTTCTGGTAATTTCCTTCAGGTTTCTGGAAATGTTCCCATGTCACACGGACATCAAACAAAAGTTTTGCTTTTTCTAAAGCTTTAATATTATTTAGTTCTTTTTTGTTAAAGTGAACTAAATAAAATTTTGAGAAAGCCCTTTCCGAACAATGCCAGATTGGGCTCTCTTTTTCATAATGATTACTTGGAATGGGGAAAATCCAAGTAAATCATTTATTCCATTTTTGATCTCTTCAGGTGATTTATAGTCACTTGAGAGACCTTTCAAGACAACTTTGAACAAACGTTCAGTTTTGTCGTCTTAAGTAAAAAATTTGTGCTTCTTCTCTTCAAGATGTTTGAGAAGAAGCTCACGATCTTTAAGAGTTTCCGGCAAAACGCGACAGTCTCCTTTCTTTGCGATTTGGAAGGAAACCTTGATTCCCCTAATGGAGTTCAAGATCTCCTGCCTAAATCCCCCAAATTCGGAACAACTGACCACGATAGGCGGCACTCTTTGCTTCCTCACTTGAATCAAAGAGCCTGGGCTAGAGGCTGCTTCGATTTGGTGTTCGGAAAATTTGTCTAGAGCATCGAACTGATTGCTCATTTCGATACAATTATTCATTTCACCCTTGGAAGAAAGTTCGCATTCCGGGGAAACGTTCTTTCTTCCATTCTTGCCACGTGTAGTGACAGTTTTAAAACCCACTTTTTTGGAAGGAAGTAGTGAATTCAGAGATTCACCCTTCCTTTTGTTGGTTGTTGATACCATGTTTAATTAATAAACGAAAGAAGACGTGACCTTCGAAAGGTTTTTTCCCAAGACGGTGTCCAAGAAGGATTACCACCGCTAGCTTTCGCCAACGGGTCCAACGAAAAATCGAAGGCACCCCAAGTAACATTAGTAGTTGAATAACGGTTTATTCAGCCGAAGTATTTTTTTTTTTTTCCTCATCTGTAGAGCCTTTTAACCACTGCTTCCATTATTTAGGAATATTGTGGTATGACCCATATTTTATTTGGTGCTCATCAAATATCCTTTCACAATTGAGATGTGATAGACATTGGTTGATGTGTCACACTGTCCCAACTGGGCACAACTCGTTTTATAAAGTCTATTACCCTATTAGGACTACCTTGCCAAATTTCCAAGGGCTCTAATAACCCTTTTCCAAATGTTAACGTTCTTTGATTAAGCAATGCTCCGCAGTTGCAGAGTAAATGCTCAGCAGTTTCGTCTTCAGCAGCCGAAGTATACTTGAGAGCGATTTGCTCAACTCTTATTCAGCGAAAATGTTTGTTGGGCACGGGTCCAAACAAGGATCGTAAAGGGATCAATAGTAGAAAAAATAGTACTGAAAAGTACTGTTTTAGTAGCACTGAAAAGTACCGTTTTTAATTTTAGCACTGAAAAGTACTGTTTTTGTAGCACAGAAAAGTACTGTTTTATTGCTTTAGGTAGTTTTTAAGAAAACTTCCAAGAGCAGAGAGAATTCGTGTACGCACAGCACGAAGGTACGATGCGCACTGAGGGATCTCATTGAATTTCATCAATGAATGGTTTAATTATTCCTACAGGAATTTCACCAGAATATGTCCAAGATTTTGTTTTCAAGGAATTGTGGATTCAGGGAACTTTAAATTCAAGGATTATGAATTTGACCAATCGTTTTTTTTTTTAATATATCTATACCTTGGTCAAGAATCACACCTAGTGATTTCTCCAAGATATAAAGTGGAATCAACTGAGTCTAGAGATTCATAAATTATTCCAGCAATTTTTCATCAATTCTTGTAGCGGCCCTTTTAAAGAACAATCCAATGATTATTCTTGGAATGCTCTAGAAGTTACTCCTAAAATTTGTATAGGTATTCGTTTAAAAACCTGAATAACAATCTTAATATCTCCAGCAATTTCATTATGAGTTTCTGCAGATTTTTATCCAAATATTTATGCATAATTATTATTATTATTAATGTTGAATAAAATCCTTCACTGATTCTATCAAGAATTTCTCAATAAAGTTCTCTGTTTTTTAGTGGGTTCTCCAAGTTATTCTAGAAGTATTTGTCTAGCATTTTTCCTACTATAGTATAAAATAAACTTATTTCAAAAATATATTCAGGAATTTGTCCAAAAACTTCTCCAGTCCAAAAAAAGTTCCTCAGATCCCAACAAAATTCTACTAGAATACTGCCGATAATCCCACTACGTATTGGTTCAAAAACTTTTCATGGAAAATTCATCAAGAATAGTTTTTGTTTTTAATAGAATTTTCTAGTGATTTTTTTATGAAATCTCTTATACGTTTATTAAAAAAATATTGGGAAATTTATTCTTAAATTCTGTCAAGAAATTATTAAAGGATTTGTTTTGAGAATTTTACCACGAGTTCCTCATAACAAAGTTTCGGAAGTTTCAAAATGGCCTGCTAGAAATGTTCACGGATTTTTTTTTAAGATTTCAGAAACATCTCATTCATGAATTCCATTTAGGGTTTCGGAGTGTTCAAAGATTTTTTCGGAGTACTGTTCTTTAAGGATTACTGCATTAGAGACGTGCAAAAAAAAAATGAAAATAAAAAGAAAAACCGTAAATACGGAACAATACCGAAAATATATGTAAGAGAGATTGATAATGCCTGCTAGGTCAATTATATCAATTTTGAATCCACTCCACAAAATTGAGTTACGTTATACCGTGGTATTACTGTATAATGTTTGAAATGATACTAATAAAGAATTAGAAAAAAAACAACTTGACTTTAAAAATTATGGTATTATTCATTGAAACCCATCGATTAATCATTCCATTGATACAATTTCTCTAGAGGAGTGCCATACGGAATCAATAGGAATTGAGAAGGTTAGAAGCAAAGAAATGTAAGTGACAAAAACCAACTTTTAAGAAAACCGACATTGAAGTATTTTCAGCATTTTTTCATTCCATACAAAAGGTGTAGCAGTAAAAAAAAGCCAATCTTCTTCAAGCCACTTTTGCTTCCTGTTGTACAAAAGTAGATTTTTTGGTACATCTAACTCAAAACCAACAAAATGTCACTTACACCCCTTTGCGTTTTGGTCCCACAATTCAAAGAATAAAATACAGTGAAACCTCCATGAGTCGATATTGAAGGGACCATCGACTCATGGAAATATCGAGTCATGGAACAGCAATTCTTTGGAAAGCTGTTTGAAAGGACCATCATAGTAATCATGAAATTTTGTTTCCAGTATGGTTCCATGAGTCGATATCGAGTCATGGAACATCGACTCATGGAGGGATCACTGTAATTCAATAATAATAGAATAAGGAGACGATTTGTCATGAAGGTTTTTCAAACATGTTTAAAAGATCTTGGTTATACTTTATATATTGGTTATACTTTATATATATTTATATACCGGCGGGTAACATTTAGTTTTTTTTTTTGTATAAGCGCGATAAATTAGTTAAAAGTTGTAAGCTAGTGTATTTCAACGGTGAGTTTGAACGGTGCGGTGGGGTGTCGACATTCGCAACGCAAACCCGGCGAATGAGCAACCCCGAGTGGGTGCTAATGCGAAATGGCAGGAAACCACGAAACGCTGCCAGTTCGTGGGAGGATGAGTACCCGAGGAGAGGCGATTGGGCCGAGCTCAAGAGGATCGGGATCAGAAAGTTGGTGGCATTAGAGGAGTTTAGTTCGGTGTGCCAAATTGTTGGGGGTAATCTAACCCCGTGTGAACGTGTTCAACCCCAAGCCCACGTGCCATCGAAGTTCGCCGATACCGTGTGGAAAATACGGTGACCGCCAAACCGCCTGAAGACCAGCGGCCGTCAATCGTGCGACTGCTCCGTAGGTCGACCAGCCAAATTCACCTACTCACCAACCATAACCGACTACCGTCGGGACCGGGTGTCCCTAGCCATCGTGGACATCCTGAGGCTGTCCGAGAATCACCGGCTGCATATCCGCCATTAGAGCCGTAGTTCCGGAGAAACAATTCGCCAGCCACGCCAAATCCCCTTTCGTCGTGCGAAGTCTGCCCTTGCTACGGAAACAAGCTCAGGAGAGCCCGTGCCACGCTCTCACCTTCACCATCCTCGGCCGGTTCGTCCCGCCTTCAGCTTCACCATCCTCGGCCGGTTCGTCCCGCCTTCAACTTCACCATCCTCGGCCTCTTCGGGTTGGGGCAACGCTCCCTAGCCTCGCCGCCCGCCTCCAACAAGGACCTAGGAACCGCCGCTTGCCCTCACTACCCCCGCACACCACTGTAAGTTTTGCTAATAAATCGATTATTGTCCTGCACGCATTCTGTTAGGGTTTATCGCGCTCCGAAGACTTCCCTGCGCCAAACGCCCTGAGACCCGGAGCCAAAAGAGGTCTTGTGAACCCCCCCAGCAGACCGCCGTGGCTTAGACCAGCAGTCTTGGGTTGCAGCCAGTTCCCTTCTGGAACTGAGCGGCTCCGGGGCCGATGAAAAGAGTCTTATAATAAGTTAATTCAAATAAACAGCTTCTAAAACATTATTCTCAATATCACGTCTTTCATGGAATCAAGTCTATCCAGTTTTTCCTAATTAGTAAAACTGTCAAAAGCAACAGTCATATGCTTTGTTATAACAAAATGTACAAAAAATGAAAATCCTCATAATATTCTAAAACATTAGGGGTTCCCCTTAGGCTTCTCACTTTCTAAAGAAAAGTTGAAGACGTATGACCAAACGCCTGAAGTTTTTATTTTACTTTAAAATAATGTAAAAGTCAACTCTTCAACTACAAAACAATAAACTGAACTCAAACCTTTCTGAATATTCAACCCTTAAACGTCATACAATGACTATGAGTCGTCCTAGTAACATACAAATTGCTATGAGATCCTTCTTCACCTCAACCCCAAAAGATAAGCAATACCTGCAATGAGAGTCGACCTTACATCACTCTACTTTCGATCCACCTTGATTAAATGTCACATACCTTCTCACGTGTGCTCCTCGGCATTCTCGATCTGGCAACAAGTTCAGCTACCTACGCTGGCCCTCAGAAACCTGCCCCCAGAGGCATCGGCTAACCGTACCGATTCCAAAAACTAGTCCAATGCTACCGCTACAGCGTAATCCATGTCCCGTTCAGTTGCGTATTCTTCGACATTTAAATGCTGCTCTCCAGCAAGTTAATCCCTCCGACACGAACACCACACACTTGTTGTTTTCTTGTTACTGAATCTGGAAGGCGCACCCGAAATGTCAAAGATCCATCCCTTTCATCTGTTGGTCCTCGTTGACCAGTGAGCTTCCCTCAGCCAAACAACCATCCATTGGCAATCCAGTTTCCACAACCTGATTGATATTTTGGAGCTAACCTTCAAAAGAAGCGTGGACTTGTGTGCCAAAAACCACCGACAACAGTCACTGCTGGACGACAATCTGCAATTGCATCCATAAATTATCATGGACTTTTTGCGGCAGTGGAAACATACCTCAATAAAAATAGTCGCAAAGTCGAAATCAAAACAACACCGTATACGTTTCATTGAACATCGGACGCACGCGCGCAGAGCTAAAGGTTAAACGACTTCTGCTTGCGGGATGGCGAAACGGTTACTTATTGAAATATAAACCATATTTTGGAGGCTACTGATACAGCGCACCAAAAAAAATGGGTTAACTTGGTCTGCTCGTGCTGAGGAGAGATTTTTTTATGAAGTTGTTATCTAGTTGTGTATCAGAATGGAGGAGATAATCAACAACGCACGAGGAGCCAATAAATACAATAGCAAAAACAGTCAATAAATTTACTAACCAAATTGATTCAAATGGTGGAGAGTAGGAACACAGACGGGTGGCTTTTCTTAGTCTAGTGGTAAGTCGCAAAGTCATGCAAAAGGTGGACAAAAACAACAAATTAAAAAGTGATCACGTGGTTTATGGACTGCCCTTCATCATAATCTCATCAATTCCAATTAATTTATTTCACTAACTGGTAGAGGTAGGACTGCTCTAAATGCTGATATTTTCCGGATATTATTTCAAATGCGAATGCGAAATGCGAATCTCCTTTCGATCGGAGAAGCTTCGGTTTGAAAAGGTTCTTCCACGCTTTTATGTTAATCCAGAAAGAAGAGATAACTCGTGCTTCAAAACCTCAGGTGAAGCGATTTTGAGCCATTATCTTTACGTCCTAGTGTGAATGATTTGAATATGAGTTTTATATTTCTTGCTTTAATTACGATTCGTGGTTTACGGCCAACCAGCCGAGTGGAAGTTTGGCAACTACCGAAAAACTAAACATAACATATACTTTGCAATTGGCCATTGGATTAAATGGACAAACTGAAGTGAAGTTTGCGAAAAAGTTACACGTCTTCTCGGTGAGAATCGAACTCACGATTCTCTGTTCTCTAGATAGGGCGTGTTACCCCTACTCCACGAGAGGACTACTGGATGCTGAAGTTAACCTTAATTCGATTTCCATGAGACGCAATCTGCCAGAATATTCCTGCTCCTGAAAGATCTCACTAGCACCACCAGGTGGCCAAATAGTGAATTAATTGTGTTGAACAATAATAAATCTTGTCCAAGAATAACTTTGCTGAACATGCCATCTTTCTCAATAGTCAGGCCTCTGAGATATCTACAAAACTAAGCAGTTAAGCTCATGAGGTAACAGCAGAACAAAAGTTTTTGGCTCACTAATTCCGCAAGGTGGCAACATTTTAAATCAACTGTCTTAAACAATGATAATCCTTGACAAATTGAACAACTTTGCCTAAAACGTCATCTTCCTAAGTAGTCTGAATCCTGAGATCTTTACAAAGCAAAATATACATGTTCACTAGCGCCGCCTGGAAACAAACGTTTGAAACTACTGACACAAACAATGATAAACATTGACCAATTGAACAACTTTGCCGAAGACGCCATCTATCTAAGTAGACAGGCACATGAGATATCTGCAAAACACAAGACTCATGCTCACAAGCTCCAACTGGTAAAATTCCTGTACAATAATTAAATAGGAGAAGTGGAGCTATAAGTCCCTCCCCCTTCTAGCCAAGTTTTGACCCCTCCCCCTCAGTGTTTAACGTTGTTTTATATAAGTATTGTTTTATAAATCAGGTATTTTGGTAAAGAATTATTTGTCTACCAACCCCCTTCCCGCACACACACAAGCTTATCTGCTCCCCCTACCCTCCAGGAATTTTTTTGTTACGAACAAATAAATCGTCGAAACTAGTAGAAAGGATTATTTTTTATTGTTTCCTTTTTTTGCTGAATACGGTTGTGCTACTTTTCACCAAATGTCGTTTCCCCGAATGCCAGTTCTCTGAAATCCGGTTCCCCGAATATCCCGTTTCCCCGAATAGCCCATTTCCCCGAAAAGTGTTTTGCACTAATATTTGTCATAACTTTGTACATTTTAAGATGGTGAACTTAGTAGTTATCAGATATGCACCCTTCTTTGCATGATTGGCGGTTCTGACGAGTTCACCGTCCTCAGCATTTTTGTCAACATCTGTATAGTTGCCACGGTGTGCCAGAAACCGTTATTAACAGAAAAAAAGTCCAAGAATTTGGCACCTACCATTCGAAAGATATATCACCCAAGCATCTTCTCCGTGAATTTGAAAATATTCCAACGAGGGAATCGAAAGTTATAGTGATTTGAAAAATTTGAGCTATTTTGTAAGAGAAATTCACATGCTTATAAATATTCCCCAACGGTGCATCATTATTAACTTGTAAACCAGCCAAGTAATCACCTGCTTTGCATTAAACATTTGAAACATGTGATATACAAGCACCTTCTCTGTAAATTTGAAATCATTTCGTCGAGGAAATCTGAAGTTGTAGTGATTTGTATATATACCATTATTTTTATGAAGTTTAAATTAGAGCTTATTTATATGCCTTTATTATTAAAAAGTACATAATTTGTAAAAAATATATCTATAAGACTGACCCTCAGCATTTGAAAGATATTCAGTGAAACCTCCATGAGTCGATATTGAAGGGACCATCGACTCATGGAAATATCGAGTCATGGAACAGCAATTCTTTGGAAAGCTGCTTCTAGGGACCATCATAGTAACCATGAAATTATGTTTTTAGTATGGTTACATGAGTCGATATCGAGTCATGGAACATCGACTCATGGGGGTATCACTGTAGTGGTCAATGGACCAATGCACGAGTTCAGTCGTTGACGTTTGAGCGGTGCCATGTTATTTACGTTACCATGGTAGCTAGTGAATACGGTACCGCTCAAATGTCAAATTAGTGAACTCGTGCAAAGGTCCATTATCTTCGCAGTTAGTTTAAGAATATTTTATCAAAAGTCAACATAGCTAGAGTACTTTGAAGTTTTGGAGTCATTGAGATTTTTTTCAATCGTCTAAAATAGTGTTCGCAACACGCATTTAATAATTGCGACACAAATTAACATAACAGATTTGCATTCAACTTATACCTTTCATTGAAGAAAGGCAGTACCTCGTTAAATCACAAGCAAACGGGTTCGTTTTGTAAATTTTGTTTCACTTCCGCGCGTTTTGCTGGGCAGTGTTTCGTTATGGCCCAAATAAGCATATTGGTGAACCTGAATAATTTGAAAGTGGCTCCTTGTTGCTCAGTCAAGGTTTGGATTATCAACTGGTGAGATCGTTTCATGCTAGTGTTTTAAATAAGCTAAATATGATGGTTCACATTTTATTCATGACAGCGAAGGAGATACGTTTATATATGTTTAGTAGTTAATAGTCAGTTATTGTAGAATTAAACCTTGTTTCATATTTTGCAGAATATTTAAAATGCCATGAGCCTTATATTATGTTTAATTCCTCGAATTATTCGATACTAGAATTGTCGACTTTTCCTATAAATACTGATAGATTACTTTATGGATTGATGCTGCATGTGTTGCATCATGCAAAATCTTTGAATGGTTTGTCATCAAAGGTATCGTCATACATATTCAGTCACGTCTTGTGCATATAAAAAGATAACTTTTTATTTCATTATCCATTATGTTATTGACTTCATAATGTTTTGAGGGAGGTATCACTAGTGAAAATGATGTGATGATCCCTAAGACTTTTGTAACTAAGCGTTTTGTTTACCAAGACGAATCTGTAATATAACCCCTTCCCATTTTCCAAACTCCCATTGACTTCTCGTGGAAGTGCAGAGGACTCCAACGGCTTCCTCAAAGATAGTATCACGTAAATATTTATTCTATTGACCCCATTTGTATTCGGACGCAGTCGAACCGGTAATGCTTAGTACAAGAAATGGTAATTCCATTACTTACATACTGAAAGTGCTGCGACTAATCCTAAGTAGCATCCGTTGGTGCCTTGTGTAAGCATAGTTGCTCTTGTAATAACGGAGAAGCAACAGGAGGCGGTCAATCACGCTATTAAATCACATTGATTAACATATTGATAAGAATTTGTTCCATTTAGTAGTGATAAAAACATTGAACGTGGTAATTTAATGCTCAAGATATACTTTATTATAGGGTAGAAGCACCGGTTTTGGCCATACGCCAGTTGTTGCCATAGTTGATTATACACCGTTTTACATAACCAATCAGCATGGAACCTTTTGTGTTCAGTAGATCACATTCACATGATAGAACTACATTCATTTACTCGTCCAAATTGATTCAAAACATTAGAAAAACAATTCATTTTCCATATAATTTCAACTCTCATACACCTAATTTGGCCAGGGCACTCCTAATTTGGCCACATGAGAAATCAATGCGATTGGCTAATTTAGGAACCGAAGATAAATCTCTGGCCGAAACTGGTTCCGTTGGCCTTTATAGACCAACAGGATTTTCAAACCGAAAAAATGATTATAGCTCAGTTTTGATATTTTACACACATAATATGGACCAAAACCGGTGCATTGACCCTAGGTCCAAAACTTCAAAGTACTTTAGGTATGTTGTCTCTTGATAAAGTATTCTCAAACTAGCTGCGAAAATGCTTGAATAATACATCTTTTGAATGTCGAGTGTCAGTCGTATGGACATTTTTATTTGTAAATTCTGTGCATTATTATAACAAAGCCATAAAAAATCTCTAATTTAAACTGCATAGAAATAATGGTAAATTTACAAATCACTATAACTTCAGATTTTCTCGACGTAATGATTTTAAATTCACAGAGGAGATAATTCAATATTACATGTTTTGAATGCTTAATGCAAAACTGATGGTTACATGGCTTGTTTACAAGTTAACAATGAAGCGCTGTTCAGGAATATTTAGAAGCATGTGAATATCATGTGAATATGCAAAATATCTCAAAACTTTCCAATCACTATTACTTTCGATTCCCTCGTTAGAATATTTTCAAATTCACAGAGAAGATGTTTGAATACTATATCTATCGAATGGTAGGTGTTAAATTCT
Organism: Aedes aegypti; assembly: GCF_002204515.2. NCBI lineage: Eukaryota > Metazoa > Arthropoda > Insecta > Diptera > Culicidae > Aedes > Aedes aegypti. The sequence goes on along the minus strand of NC_035107.1, from coordinate 188,446,911 downwards.
TGGACATTTTTTTCTGTTAATAACGGTTTCTGGCACACCGTGGCTGAGAATAACTAAATGCCTCCTCCTTTTGATTGCTTATCATTCATTCTTTTTTTTATTAGTATAATTCCAAACATTACATTCATTTTTTTATATCTAGGTCTTCTGTGTTATTAGACAACACTATCATCCTAATTTGGTAGAACAAATTTAAGATTTTATTTACATTTTGTTAGCAACATATAACATTTTATTTGCCGTAGCAGTTTAAATTTTTACAGGTGACTTGATTTCACGCTTCTAAGAGAAAAAAAACATGTTTTCAATTCACTTAACTTAACTTAACCTAAATATATAACGGATTATTAATTATTTTATTTGAAATTTGTTCCAATGTTTCAACATTAGATATTCTATACAACTTATTGTTACTATACCAGAGAGGAAGCTTCAGAATCATTTTCAAAATTTTATTTTGAATCCTCTGCAGAACTATCTTCCTGGCATTACAACAGCCAGTCCATATTGGTACAGCATACAACATGACTGGCCTGAAAATTTGTGTGAATATCAAAAGGTTGTTCTTAAGACAAAGTTTTGATTTTCTATTAATAAGGGGATAGAGACATTTTACATATTTGTTGCATTTGGCTTGAATGCCCTCAATAAGATTTTCGAAAGTTAAATTGTTATCAAGCATGAGTCCTAGATGCTTAACTTCATCTGACCAATTTATTGGAACCCCTCTCATCGTGACAACATGTCTACTTGAAGGTTTCAAATAAATAGCTTTTGGTGTATGTAGGAATATTATTGATTGTTTTTGGAAGCATTAGGAGAAATCTTCCATTTTTGTAAGTATGAGGCAAAAATATCCAAAGTTTTTTTTTTGCAATCCACTACATGTGACACGCAAACTTCGTCTTAGCCTGTGTCATCCGTAAACATGGATATTTGACATCCCTGAGGTAACTCAGGAAAGTCAGATGTAAAAATATTGTATAATATTTGTCCTAAAATGCTGCCTTGAAAAACACCAGCTTTTACAGAAAGTCTTTCAGACCTGGAGTTCTGATAATTAGCCTGAAGCGTTCGATTTGACGAATAACTTTGAGTTATTCTCACAATGTATGTTGAGAAATTAAAGTTTTCTTTAAATTTTACGATCAAACCTTCATGCCAAATACTGTCGAATGCTTTTTCTATGTCTAGAAGAGCAAAACCAGTAGAATAACCTTCAGGTTTGTTGGAACGGATCAAATTTGTTACACGTAAAAGTTGATGAGTGGTCGAATGTCCATGGCGGAAACCGAACTGTGCATTGGCGAAAATAGAATTTTCGTTGATGTAGGCCATCATTCTTTTCAAAATGACCTTATCAAAAAGTTTACTGATGGAGGAAAGTAAACTGATTGGACGATAGCTAGAAGCTTCTGCAGGATTTTTGTCTGGTTTTAAAATTGGAACAACTTTAGCATTTTTCCATTTGTCAGGGAAATATGCTAATTGAAAACATTTGTTAAATATATCAACTAAAGATGATAACCTACTTTCTGGAAGTTTCTTGATGAGGATGTAGAAAATTCCATCATCGCCAGGAGCTTTAATTTTTTTGAATTGTTTAACAATAGTTCTCACTTCTTCCAAATCAGTCTCCAAGGCATTTTCGAAAACGTTCGCTTGATTGAGAATATTTTCGAATTGTCTGAGTAAGCTGATTTTCTATTGGACTAGTCAATTCTAAATTAAAATGCGCTATGCGCGCTCTCACACTGCATAGCAAGTTTTTGAGCTTTTCCGCAATTTATTAGTAATAATTTGTTTTCCTCTTTCAATGCCGGTATTGGCTTCTGAGGTTTTTTTTTTTTTCAATTGAGAAATTTTATTTAAAAAAATTTTGTTTCTTAATTGAGAAAATCGTTTTTTGATTTCTTCTCAAATCCTGCCATATAATTTTCATAGCAAGATCGCGAGTGCGTTGAAATTGTCTTTTCCTCACGTTTTTAAGATGGATAAAGAGTTTAAGATCATCGTCTATAATCACGGAATCAAATTTTACTTCACATTTTGGAATTGCAATGCTCCTAGCTTCAGCAATGGAATTTGTTAAAGTTTCAAGAGCATTGTCAATATCAAGTTTAGTTTCTAAAGAAATGTTAACATCAAGATTAGAGTCAATATACGTTTCATATATATTCCAGTCGGCTCGAAAATAATTGAAAATGGAGCTGATAGGATTGATAATCGCTTCATGGGATATTTGAAATGTAGCAGGGACATGATCACAATCAAAATCAGCATGAGTAACTAATTGACTACAATGATCACTAAAGTCGGTTAAGACCAAGTCAATCGTAGATGGATTTCTAGAAGAGGAAAAACTTGTAGGGCTATCAGGGTATTGAATTGAGAATTATTTATTATTATTATTATTATTTTTCCACCAGCTGTTTACAAGCTAAACTAAATGCTTGTAAAACGTGTTTAAAGCTGACAAATAAAGTTGGTATTCAACGACATGCTATTTAGTTCCTCCAAATTTGTGTGAACAACGCCTGAACAAAGGTTGGCCGAGAAAATTTCTAAACATGTTGCTGAATAAAACTTTCATAATATTGTTCGTTAAATGAGTGAATGTTGGTTGGGAAATTCTAAAATCGAAATCGGAATCACAACTATCACACACAAATGTGTCAGCACACTGAATATTTGCCATGTGATAGTTGATTCGCCAATGGCCAGTCGACACTCTGACCAAGAGAGTGCAATTCTTCTTTGACAGATTTGTTAAATACTTCACCACCCCTAGGTATGGCGCAGTAATGTAAAATTTTGTTTGACAACACGACTCCAAACTACTCCAATATTGCTTGTGTTGAGTTGCCGGCCAAGCATATATCTGAAGCATCAACCAGAATTTCGAAATCTAAATAGCTGGCTTAGGGCCAATGATTTCATGCGATGTTCCGTTGCAAGCTAGCTCATCAACCAATGCATTTCTAGCGATGGAAGAGTGGCCAGACGCCCATACCAGATTTACAGAATTGACTGAATTCAGTTCCTCACTTTGAGTTCGACATGCGATAACAAGCTTCGACCTTAAGTTGGCCGAAGCAAGATCTTTTATTGCATCCTGACTATCGAAACAGAAGTATATGACTTTACTCATTACGCGTTTCTACCAAGTGAGTAAAACTTTCTTTTTTTTTAATTTCTTTATTAGTATCATTGCAAACATTACATTCATTATTTCTTATATCTAGGTGTTCTGTGTTATTAGACAACACTATCATCCTAATTTGGTAACACAAATCTAAGATTTTATTAACATTTTGTTAACAACATATTACATTTCATTTGCTGTAGCAGTTCAGGTTTTTTACAAGTGAGTTGATTTCACCTGCTTATAAGAGAAAAAAAACATTTGAATATACTTTACCTAACTTAACCTAAACATATAACGCAATAATCGTGGCAATAGAAGATTGTAACGATTTTTGCCTGAAATAATTAATTTATTTGACATTTGTTCCAATGTTTCAACATTGGATATTCTATGTAACTCATTGGTACTATACAAGGGGGGAAGCCTCAGAATAATTTTCAACAACATTTCAGACAACCAGAAGTCGCATGAAAGTTCACGTACAAACTACATCAAAACCGCAAAACACGGTGGATGAAATCATCAGATTGATGAGTTTCCTCGCATAAAACGTTTTCTTTCTGAGTTCATTTGTACATTTTGTTTCGTCCCGTACACTCGTACAAAGTAAATCGGATCAATCCGTAGCAGCTGTCAAATTATCATTTGTTATTATAAGTTAAATCACATAAGATCACAGGTTAGTTCGGTTGACAATTTACACTCTCGCATTGTATGTTATTATTCATCACATAATATATGCACGTATATTGCCTCCACTTTTGTACGTAGAAGGCCTTTTCACGACATCTTATAAGTGAAATTTTGCACATATAAAGCCTCTAGGGAATTTCGTTATACGTACATTCTGGTTGTCTGGGTAAGTTTTACATATATAACAACAGTATGTCTTATGGGGCAAGAGGGACACCGCAACTAAGATAAAATCAAGTGCACTTTTATTTTTCTTATTTAATATTGCATTAAATAAATTTTTCCTACTAAATAAAACCAAAATAAACCATCTTGGATGGTTTCTGATTTTTTTACTATTATTGTTACAGTCAAATAAGATGAGTACTAAATTAATTTCGTAAAATTACTTTTTAACTATGAGTTCACTTTTATCCCTCAGTTTTTATCTTTACTTACTCTAGAATTTATCGTTTAGGCGGGGAAATAATATTATAGAAAATTTGTGGCATTTTGCTGTGGTGGTCTTCTTCTGCCATACCAGTGGCACACTTGCCCCGTGCCTCGTTTGAAAGCCTCATAAGAAGGGACATTTTCAAAAATCTCAAATCATCATGTGTTTCTTATATTTTTGAAATCTATCGATAACATCATTTAGAACAAGTGGTGAGCTTGCCCCTACACTGGAATAATCTTCAAAAATGGTGCTAATCAACCATGATTTGAACCTATATATCTTAAGGTGTCCTTCTTGCCCCCAGCCCCCCTACAAGGACTTTGACCTTTTTTAAAAGCTACCAAAGCTGAAACCGGATTTTTTGTTTCCCTTCAAATTTCATTCACTTAGATTTATTATTTCCAATGAAATAAGTGATGGTCTGATAATTTATGGTATCGGCAATGATAAATATATTTTTTTTTCAGATTTTTATTGTACATACTATATGATCTAGCATAATTTTCACACAAATATAACTCAATTTGCGCAAAACTGATAAGCGGAGCTTCCAAACAAACAGATAGCGAAAAAATCGCTCATAATTCACGATATGCTCTTGATAAGTGCAAGAATTAAATGTGTGAAAATCAGATATTTATCTGCACTAGTCTCCGAATGGCCGTATGACAAAGTCTTAACCATACTTTCTGGGACACTCTATATAACGCCCCCGACCATGTATCTAATAGGAAACCTGACTCTATCAGAGATGCCTTCAGAAAAGAATTTGGAAATCACTAACTTAACTTTCTTTCTCGTTCTGAGAAACGTTATTTTTTAATTTAAAAATATGATCTAGCTTACACAAGGGACCTTCCTTAGCCGAGTGGTTAGAATCCGCGGCTACAGAGCAAAGCCATGCTGAAGGTGTCTGGGTTCGATTTCCGGTCGATCCAGGATCTTTCCGTAATGGAAATTTCCATGACTTCCCTGGGCATAGAGTATCATCTTACCTGCCACATGATGTACAAATGCGAAAATGGCAACTTTGGCAAAGAAAGCTTTCAGTTAACAACCGTAAGTTCTCATTGAACACTAAGCTGAGAAGCAGGCTCTGTCCCAGAGAGGACGTAATGCCAATAAGAATAAGAAAAGGAAGAAAAATAAGAATAAGCTTACACAACTTCATGTGTAAGCTTATATGTAATCTGTCCTTTCTTCTAAATAATATTTTAGGTCATCTTTCACAAGTATGTTATTTGTAAAGTGTAACAATGCATCGCAAAACGAACCAACCCATCTGTAACAATTCCAAAGCTGGAACGATCCCGCACCCCAAACCCATAAATCGGCGAGTACGTACACGTACAGTAAAAAAGTGCATTCTATTGAAAAATTTAATTTCGCTCAACAATAATCCAAATGAATCACACTTGTACTCTGAACATCCAGCACAGCTCTTCAAGAACGGGGAGACCTGGTTCGGTAGTAGGTAGGTAGGTGAGTAGCATCGGTAAAAAGCAGCAAATCCACCGGGCCTGGCAGAGAGGGACCTCTAACCCCAAGAACTTTTCACCCAACACCTCACACCGCATAATATGCAACACCAACTGCAGCTCTCTTGCTTGCTCCGATCTTGAACATAAATACCCCAATCAACCCTCCGGTTGTCCATATGGGAGAAAGTGAGATGAAAAACGCCGACCACGACAGCGAAAACGGACGGCCAGCGAGCAGTAACACATTCAAACTCATAAGCACTGCTCTTGTTATAGCTCCTAATGCTGCCGACGATGCGAATGAGTCAAGCGAGTCAAGAGAGAGCGAAAACATTAGAAAGACCGACAACGACGCGACGGCGGCAAGACGCCGGCCGGCCGGCAGCGTTTTCATTTTCATCCAATCGAAGGACACTTTCCCCTTCAAATACGACCGACGGCGTGAGAGTTTCGGCGGCGAAGAAAGGCAGACCGGGAAAACTGGCTGGGTTTGGGTGGACGAACGGGTGAGAGCATCGAGCATTAGAACGGGAAGAAAATGTAAGAGAGCACGAGCGACAACTCTCGTTCTCTCACTTTGCTTGAGTTGTGGTCTCTTGTTATCTCACGGAAAATGCATCGGAGGTGGGTGCCGGTCGGTGAGAACCGAAAATTACGTCATTGCGATGCGAGTGAGAAGTGAGCAATTTGAGCGTTGGAGATGGATTCTGCTTGTACGAGGCAGAGCATTCTCTGTATTTCCATAATAAATAAATGCATCAGAAGAAATGTTACTGTTCTATTTATCCATTTATTTTGTTTATAATTTATTTATTGGTATAATTTATGACATAACATATATTTCTTATGTCTAGATGTTTTGTTCTAGGCCACACTATCATCCTTATTTTGCAAAAATTAAGTATACTATTATTAACACATTGTTCACAACATATTTCATTGCATTTGCTATCAGTTGCATCGTGTTGTACACAGTTCGAGTGTGATGGTATCAGCGATTTCTGAACGTGTGGTCACAATTATCAATGCTGAATCTCTTGACGATTTTCAGAGCAATTCCTATAGAACTCTCAAAGTACACTCTCCAAAAGTTCTTGGTTGATTCAGAATTAGCGTACAAATTTCTGGAAGTAGTTCTTAGTAAATTTCTGAAAAATGAATTGTTCAAATTCCTACTGATATTATCTGGCATAATGCATAAAGCAATTTAGAGCAGATTATGACGATTTTCCAGAAGCCTTTTTTTTTGCTGAATTGTCAAGAAATTACAGCTAAATATTCGATGAAACATTTTTCAAGCATCTTCAGTTTCTACTGAAAACTTTTGCGATTAGCCTTTTTGGGCAAAAAAAAAACTATACAAATTCAAAGATTGTTTGCTATGTATTCATTTGTTATCCAGAAATAGATAAGAAAATAAGAACAACCTCACTGGTTGTAAAGGCAAGCATTTTTGAAATGAGTTCATTTTGAATATTTTGAAGGTCCCCAGCAGGAGACAAAAAATGTCCTAGAGATTTCTCTTCCGATTCTCCAGTGATTTTTCAACGGATGCTTAGAAGAATAAGCTCCAGGAAATCCTTGAGAATTCCAAAGCTTATACTTCCAGCAATTTCTTCAGACATCCCTGGAAGAATTCCTGAAAAAAACTTTCAATACTTACATGAGAAAGTCTTAAAGAATTACTGAAGAAATTAATGTCGAAACCTTAGAAGCAATCTTTGAAGCAATTGCTGAAGGTATCTTTAGATAAATCTCTAGTTCAAATCTTATGTAAATCATGAAGGACAATTTTAAAGTTAATCCCTAGAAGTTTCTGAAAAAGTTGTTGATGGAATTTTAGAAGACGTTTGGCCGGGAATCTTGGATGATGTCCCAAGGAAAGCGATGGATGAATCACTGAATGAAAGCTTGGAGGAGTAAGGACTTTCTTGAAAAAATTCTCAAAGTGGTTTTGGAGGAATTTATTTAATTTTATGGAATAATCTTTGGAGAAATACCTTTTCTGTGGTGCTCCTTGTGAAAATCCAGGTTGAAATCTTGAGGTATCCTTAACAAAATTCTTGGAGAAATTCCCTAGGAAAGTTCGCGGAGAAATTCCTTAGGAAATAACCACTAAACCAACTCCGAAAATTTCCGGACTAACATCTGAAGTAATGGCATGAAGATGAGGGTATTAAAAGCAAAGGAGTGTCAATGAAAAAACCTAGTTTAAAGGAAATCTACTTTGAAGTTTTTTCAGCTATTTATTGTTCTATATAAATTGTATTGGAGTCAGAAAAAAAACAAATCAGTCTTCTAAGAATCGTGTTGATTTGTCTGTTGAGAGGAAGAATCACCTGAAAATATAGTTAGAACGCTTGGAATCAATAGAATTTTTCAACTCAAAATCGACCAAAATGTAGAGCCGCTCAAATATAGTTATTTTCAATTTTCAGTCCAGGGTTTTAATTTTATTAGCTTCACTGTGCAAATATATTTGCCAACGTTTGTCCTACCCATGATTTCGAACGTGGAACGTTAATATATTCTTATATTCTAATATAGACCACCACATATTTAATCGTTTAGTTTTTTTGTCATGGTAGTTGTAGTTTATATAATATTGTTGGTAAACGCAATACAAAATATTTGATGGGGCCTTCCTTAGATTCGATTCCCGGTCGGTCCAGGAAATAGAAATATTAGTAGTAGAACGCTAGTGGCGCTGTTGTCACAAAACTGATTTCAATTATTATTACCTTAAATTATGGTTCTTCATTGTTTGTTCAATACCATTGTTGTACCGTTGTTTTGGATTTTATAATTACTTTGACACTTTGATGCCCGGTACTCACGCTGTCAGTTCGTGGCAAACTAGATGTTGGTAACACGAACAGCAGCGACATTAGCATTCTTAGGTTAATCCTTCTACTGTCCAGGATCTTTTCGTAATGGAAATTCCTTGACTTCCTTGGGCATAGAGTATAATCGTACCTTCCACACGATATACGAATGCGAAAATGACAATTTTGGCAAAGAAAGCTCTCAGTTAATAACTGTGGAAGTGCTCATAAGAACACTAAGCTGAGAAGCAGGCTCTGTCCTAGTGAGGACGTAATGCCAAGAAGAATAAGAATACAAAATATTTAAACTCATTTTACGACAAATTTCAATTCATTTGAAGTCAGAACCAGCTCAAGTGAAATGTAAATTTCTTTAAAAAATAAGGAAGTGAAATCCGATACTGGTTAACAATTAAGTCAACTTTTTCTGACTCGATTTCAAAGGAACTACATCCAATTTTTCGAATTTTTCGACGCAGTTAAAAATATTTTGAAATAGTTATTTTAAAAATGGTAGGAATACAACACATTTAAACTTTTTATGAAAATGTTTGTGAGCTGAACTTGTATAGACAACTACAACTGAATGACGCTGAGAGCACAGGCAATGATGGTCGAGACAATGGAGGAAATGCCTTCGTCAGTACTGCAGAGGATGGAAACCAACCAGCCCCCGCTTTGAGGGAGGGTAACCTTCCAAAGGTATTCAAAAAAAGTTACGTTTAAGGTGTTCGGGTCATATTGACGCGGATTGTCATTTGAATTTGCCGTTTTTCCACCAAATATAAATGTTTTTGTACTCAAAATTATCGTCAAGGCTTATATTTTGTGATTCTGGCTAAAAATCTTAGTTTGGTTGGACTTAGCCGCTCGGAACCGGTACCAAAGGGACCAAGGTTTGGCCATTTTTGCAAGAGCATTTGTAAGAACGAAATGCATTTGTTGTGAATTGTGAAACATAGTATTTAGTCTGGAACAGTGGCACGGGAAGTGGGTAGGACAGGTAGGACATGTACTACGCACAAAAACACCTGGGTAGGACAGTTAAAGGATAGTCCTACCCACGATTCAACAAAAAAAAAACAATGTCAGCAGAAGCTTGAAAAATAAACGAAACTATTTATCATCTGTTCAATTTACATACAAACTCGATCAATGTCGTAGTCAGTCTTATGGAGGATGAAATACACGATAAGATTTTTCGTGGTATTTATCTGCCTGGTGAAGCGTGGCATGGTTTGTGCATGATCCTCGTGAGAGGAACTATAGTGAAATTCCTGGGAAACTAGCTGTATTAATTTATACAAGAAACGATTTTTCGAAACATTTTTTTTGCAGAATTGTTGGATAAATTCCAGTGAAATAATTGATGGAGCTTCTGCGCGATAAAACATTTTTCAAGCATCTTCAGTTTCTGCTGAAAACTTATGCAATTACCCGAATCACTTCAGTACAAAGAAAAATAAACTACACAAATTTCACAGAATGTTTGCTGTTCATCCATTTGTTACCTATTACCAATTTTGTGCAGCGGGCCACATTTTTAAATGCACACATATTTGCATAACGTCGGACAAAAGATGGTAAATAAAGTTCGTAATATCTTACAAAAATCAGTGAATGAAGTAAAATGTATTTGAAGAAATCGAAAAAAGATAATAACTGCAACGCATTCTGCTGGATATTGTTAAAGTCCTTTTCAAAATTTTAGAACAATCTAGTTCAGAATATTTTGATGAATCTACCCCAGAAACATTTATTCCTGTGAGAATACCCAGGATTTTATAAATATCCGACCTAGTATTATTAGCACGACCCGGAAGGGCTAAAATCCTGATCAAGCTATTACGAAAATCACAGTCATAATTTCATAAGAATCGTGCCTAGGATTCTCTCAGAATCTCAATCAATAGTCATTTCAAAATGTAACCTTGAAATCTTTGAGAATTCTAAAAATTATTTCAAAAGAAACTCATTCAAAATTTTATTGTAAATTCGCTTAGGCTTCTGGCAAAATGTTACATAGCGTAATATTGTAATCTTGCCCAGAATTATTGAAAATTATGTGTTGAATGCGATGAAAATTCTAGATAGAAGTCTATGGACTCCTAAACAAAATTCAGTGAGAATCTTGCTAATGTTATCCGTGAAAGCCGTTTGCAGAATTTTAAACAAATCATGTTCAAAATTTTGTCAAAAAATTAGCTTGAAAGTTTTCCACAATAAACCAGCAAGAATTACTTCACTTGTGCATGTGGATTCCTTCAAGAATTCAATCACGTTTCCTCTCCGAAATCCAAAACTCCTTAAGAGGTTCTTCGAACAAATGTTTTTTTTTGTGCTAGGAATTTTTCCAGCATTTCATTCAAGTATTACTTTTTTAAGACACCGACACGTTAATGCTTCCAGTGGACGATTTGCCCTTTGCAGGAAACACCATACTAGACAACGGACATGCATGCAACGCCCAGTGCCACAGTCGAAATATGTTTCTAACGAAAAGTTTTCCTGGCTGAAGCGGGAATCCAGCCCGCACCCCTTGTTTCGATGCAGCTAAATGCTTGGTAACACTAACCCCACGGCCACGAAGCCCTCACACTATCTTTTGCAGTTTTACCAAGCATTTCTTAAGAAGTATATCAAAAAAAAATCCATGCAATCTTCATAAGTTAATTTAAGTTTTTCGGCCAGTTTATACTACAGCATTTTTTCCTAGAAATTTCTTTAAAATTCCTGTGGCATACTATCTCAAAATTGATTTTCCGATTATCTTAGCAAACTATCTAAAACTCCATTAAGATTCCATGAGTTATTGCAGAGATCCTTATTCTAAAACGGGTGACTTTAAAACATACCAAGAATACTCTAGGATTTTCTTTAAAATACCTCACGGATTTATTTTTCAGAAAAAAAAATCTTGGCATTTCCCTGAAAATATTTCTAGAAGAATTCCGTAAAAAAAACTTTTAATACTCACTTGAGAAAATTTGATAGAATTACTGGAGCAATATATGTATATATCTCAGATAGAATCTCTGAATCAATTGCTGAAAATATATTTTGAGAAATCCACAGTTGAAATCTTATATGATTCCTGAGAGACAATTTTAAAGGAAATTCTTAGAATTTAATGGAGAAGTTATTGATTAAATTTTAGAATACGTTTTGGCCGGGAATCCGAGAGAATGACCCAGGGAAATCGATGGATGAATCACTGGATAAAATCTTGGAGGAGTTCGTTTATTTTTTTAATAAATTTCTCGAAGAATTTTTGAAGTACCGTCGTTGGGGGTGACAATGGGTCAAAAAGGGATATGTGCGATTTATTTTTTGAATAACTATCGCAATTTAACTCCAATAAACTTCAAATTTGGTGTGTATGTACTTTGATGGTACATTAACAACTGTTCAAAACATTAAAGACAAATATTTATTCACAGCGGCACCACAAGTGAATGAAAAATGACCCAATCTCACCCCATAGAGGGGGTGACATTGGGTCACTGTAATTGAAATAACTTGTTTTTGAGAATATGATTTCAAAACCATTCACAACTGAAAAATATTGACAAAAAATGATGCAAACAAGACAAAAAGATATCTAAGATGTTTCACAAGTATGATAAACCCACTTAAAAGAAAGATTATACTGAAAATTGAAGAGCTTCGAGAAAAAATATGTAAACCCAACATTTATCGTCAAGTTTACATAAATTTTATTGGTTTTTCCCTCAGATTGTCTTCAAAGTCTCATCCCAATTGCTATAAAGCCCATTCAGTTTCCCCAAAGGTGTACTGAAACAGTGATTATTTTAAACCTTCGCAAATAGTTAAATTTCGGTGCGACATTCCACGATCAATAAATTTCAGGCAGAAGTTGACGTCATAACTCCAGTATTTCAGCGATCCAACTTATTTGTACTTCCGTGAGATGTTTCTATAATATGAAAACGCTGATAAATAATCAAATTTAGAAAAAAACAGCCTTTTGATAAAAATTTACGATGTTGCTGCGCACGAAACACAGTTGCTGGTTTGAGAAATTGTCTAAATGCGTTATATTGTTATTCATTGCACGGAATACTCAAGTAGACTTGTTTGATGTTTCAGAGATGCTGTATTTGGAAAGAATAAACACATCTTAATGGAAAAAAAGAACACCCGGCACCGTAAAATGTCAAAAAAGTGGACTTGGAATTTCATTTACTATCGTTCTTGCTTGACCCAATCTCACCCCCATTTTCAATGTTTTAGACATCATACCGAAAAAAATTATTTTTTTGTGGGAAAATCAAACAGATTCCGGAAAATACCTGTGATGTGTAATGAAAAGACTTTCAACATTCTACTAATACAACGATAGAGGCTAGAGTACATGCGTGATACTTTGTACAGGAGAAATTTAATGTTGTAAAATTTATCTAGTTTCAACATGCAAGTTTATTGATGTAGTAAACAAAAACCACTATTGTTTTGAATTATGTGCAAAAATATGTTCCCTAACATTTGAATGATTAATTTTAGTAATATCAGCGTTATTAGCTGAAATATTTCACAAAACATATTTTTCAGTTTTGACCCAATCTCACCCCCTAGACCCATTGTCACCCCCATCGACGGTAGTTCAAATGGATGAAATAATAATTGAAGGAATTCTATTTCTGTGGTCGTTTTTTTGAAAAAAATTTAGTTGAATCCTTGAAGTATCCTTAAAAATTCTTGAAGAAATTCCTTGGGAAATAATCAGTAATAATAATAATGATAATTTTTGAGAAATGTCTGTTCTGATGCTATGACCTTATTTGTGAAAATCTATTGTGAATTTTTCAACCATTTTGCATTCTATACAAATTGTATGGGAGTCAATAAAACAAGCCAATCTTCTAAGAATTATCTCATTTTTCCTGTTGAGCTGAAAAATCTCCTGAGAATATTGTTAGAACGCTTGGAAACATTAGAACATCCTTAGTTCATTTCAAAACCGATTAAAATGGCACTTACACTTCTTTTCGTTTTGGTCCCTTACATATAATAAATTCATATTTCAAGTTCAGTGTTAGAATTCTTCTTAGCTTCACTGTGCACAAAATATTTGTCAATCAATCGTGAGATTGATTTAAAAGCGTTTTTAAAGGTTTTGCTATGAGAATAATATTTCCATTAGAATTTTTATTATTATTCATTTGAACATATATTTAACTTTGAATCATTGCTTAGAAATTTTTATATGAAAAAAGAATAAAACTTTGAATATTTTTTCCTCTGACCTAAACGAACGCTAATTTCCATTTTCCATATGTACAATGAACAACTTTTTGTTCATTTTTGAATAAAAAACACTTTCTTCTTCTTCTTACAAATTACTTGGGAAAGATATATCTGCATTCAAATGATATCTTAATTTGTTTTCTTGTCTCACCTTCGTAGTTTATAAATTGAAAAAGTTTAAATAATGACAGCATTGTACAATAATACAAACGTTTCTGGGGAATGTCCCATTCTGGGGATGTTCTTCTGTCCCATTCTGGAATGTCGTACAATATATTTGGTAACTAAATGAATGAAAGGTTATTATTATTATTCTTATCTTTATTATAGAGGTTTTCAACTTTCAAGTCGGTTCACCTCTGAAAATGAAAGGTTCAGTATTCCTACTTGATATCAAGTTATGAAATATCGAATTAAGAAGAGCTGATTGTATTATTGGTGTTTCTGGACCTTTTGTTAGTTTCTTTCTGAATAAAATCTATTATTTTCATGAAGAATGCTATCATAACTGCACTTTATTTATTCGTTGACGTAGAAAATGTTACTCAGCGTATTTTACATTTTAATAATAACCTAATATTATGTGGACAAAGAATTATGGATAATACAATGAGAATATGACATTTTATACATTACAATCACATTTTACAATCGAAACTCACACAATTTGCCCATGCACTTCGGGTTCATTCTTTAAAAATCATTTGTAAGGGCAGAGGACTCCTAGGCTTTCATAAAGCAAGTAATACGTCAACATTTACCTCCTATCCCCAAAATGGATCTGCATTTGTAAGCAGCCGGCGCCGTTGTTATATCTTATAATAATGAGAGCACCGGTACTTACACATTGAGGATGCTACTGATCCCGAGTAGCGTCTAGGTATTAGAAGGTAAAATACTTCATTGATTATACAGTGCGCAACTTTGAAATCAATGAAATGAAATATCTTATAGTGGAATTTTGAGAAGTCAAATTTTATAAATTATTGGATTATTTTATTAAATACACTATTTAACAAGATTGTTTAAATGGAATATCACAATCTCAATATTTCTAGATAGTCGTCTTTAAAATCAGTAAAACTTAAATCCTTAAATGTTGATTACACGTGATATCGATTGCTTCTGTTAAAAATAGGAATTTCACTGCTTGATATATAAAAAAACAACAGTAAATGAATGGATTCACAACAATTAAGTGCAACATGGCGTTACAATTTATGCTACTTAATTAAAGTGAGCTCTGCTCTAAATTACCGCACACATAGTTGGTCGTAAAAACAACGAAAAAATTGCATCGTCCTCAAAAAGTTGCAACCACTAATAATAGCTGCAATTTTCTCCAGAAGCCACACTCCCTACAACCACGGAAAAAGGAAGCAAAACTCTCAGTCGCCCACCACCACCCACCGACCCAACTTTTTTTGCCGGATCGGAAAATTATCCAGGAAAAAATATTAGTGCTTCCTTTACACAGCAATCCGAAGTGAAAATCAAGAGCAGTAGACAGAGAGAACCGGCATGTGCAGTGCCCTCTCTCACCGAATTCAGTGTCAATGCCGGTTGCCGTTGTCGCTCGTGGTAGTAGATGGAGCTCACTGCTCACTACAGTAAAACCGAGCATGGGTGTGTGGCTGTGTGCGCGGTCCGCGAGTGAATCGAGTGAATCGACCTGCCGGCTATGTATGCATTGACGTTTAGCACCGATGACTAGCTACGGAGCGAACGTTCACACGCGGTCACCCATTCCACTCGCCGGCAGATGCGGTGGCGGCACTCGCGCCTTCTCACACGCGCCAGCAGTTGCCAAGCACTACATGCGGGATTGCGTATCAAAAGATTGATTCTTCTTGATGTCTTCGTACCGAAGACGTCAAGATGGTTTGAAACAATTTTCAATAATTTTCACACTTTTTCTACAACTTGAGTGTTAGTATTGTTTTGACGGAGTCGGTGGTTCATTACGTTTCTACTTTGAAAACAGAAAGTCATGGGCTTTATCCCAGGCCTTTCCTCGTACCTTACTTTTTTTTCTCTACATATATTTAACATAAGTTCATAGTGTTTGATAGAATCACGAAGGGCAAGGAATTTGCTGCATTTGCTTCCAACATTTCATCATCATGTCACGCTTTTCCTTACGTCTGATACCTAAGCAGCCTGCTAACCAAAGCAAACCTTCTACACCAAAAATGGCCTTTCTTTCCATACCATACTCCCACATGAACTCGCGAAGATGTAATGGTATACAGTCTACAGTGAGCTAGTTTAGATGCAACATCATTTCCTCTTCCTTTCTTTGGAGTAGTCGCTTGCAATGGGACCGAAAATACACTCGTTCGGCATGCAATGCGTTTTAGAATAATATCGCGTATCCGGTTAGTCGTGATTATATGTTACATGGATGCCATCTTATCCCACTAACACAAAATCCTTTCCATGATAACTGTGGAGATGCAGAGGTATATTCAGTCTCAAGAAATAATGGTTGTCTAACTAACATTCCTTCCATTCCCCGATGTCCGAATTGGTCAAGGCCGGCACCGTTATTGACTTTTAAACTTTGAATTATCGATTCGTGCCTATTAGGAATGGTTAGGTAAGTGCATTCAATGACCTTAGTGACAAATTCGATTGTTCTGGCCAAACATGGAGTGCTACTAACGATCACTATAAGAGGTGGTATACATAACAAGTTGTGAAAAGAAATTAAGGTATAATGATGTATTTAAAAATAAAACTTCAACTAGTTACACACATTTGTAGTGTTCACTCAAAGGTTGAGAACGTCTGCACCATCGAGAGCGAGAGCGCTCCACAACCAACAGCCTCTACGTATCGTGGCTATCCTCTATACCTATATACCCAACAGGCATCGATCGCGGCGCGTTTAGTTACGTTTTCGCTTTTCACCGAGCTAGAACAACCATCATCATCTTCGAAGCGTCGAGCGTGAGGAACGTGTGTATGAGAGTTAGGGCAGGAGCGACGACTACACCGACGACGGAACGTTCAAACGAATCAAGAAACCTCATCGGTTGCGTCGTGTTCACGCGTGTGAGAGCTCTATCCAGCATCGCCGAGTGCGAGAGTGCTGCTGCTCTGTGGTGGAAGACTTGACACTGACTACGGGCGTCGAGTGAGTGAGAGTGTCGTCCGCTGAGGGACTGAGGGAAGAAGAGTGCCGTACCGTGCCGTCCTTCCGTTGCTTACCCGTACGCGTTGCTTGCTCCTGCTGGAAATCCGCGCGCTTCCCCTTTTCAGGCCGGTCAGGAAGAAGGTTTTAGCATCGCACCGTATAGCAGGGAGTCTACAGGCTCGAGTCGAGTTTCGCTTTTGGCAGTGTGTTTTGTGGCGCTGTGCAGGAAGGAAGTGTGTGCTGGCGCAAGAGCGCGCGCGAGAGTATCAAGGCAAAGAGCAAGAGTCTTCTTCAAGCGCAAGTAATCGTGCAAGTTGCAGAACTGAAAGTGAAAATAGGCCTGTCTGGGTCCAACCTCCCTCCGGTGTTGAACATAGAGCTATATATCCGTTTTGGCGATACCGAGGCCTACCCGTGCCTCGCACCCACAACCCGTCGTGACGTCGAACCGCGCCGCAATGAATAGGCCTTTTGTCCAAGTTCTAAGAAAACTTGGGCTCCTTTTTGTTTTCGCACGGTCGTCGTGAATGAAGTTATGCGTAGTGTTTTCGTTCCTGTTTCCGTAAACCAGAGTGTGCAAGAATAACTTTGAATATTTCGGACGTTGTGTGAGCGAAGCAACTATTTTTGCATCGATAGGGAAAAACTTAAAAATAGATTCTCCGGATTTTTGTAATCGATGACAAGAAAGAAAAGTGAAGAAAAACAAATGCCAAAGTGCGACACCTCAGTGATAACGATTTTTCACGTTTTCCTATCGTTTTGTGCTGTGTGTTCGTGAGCTCTCAGGGATCTCCTCTGCGCTGTGTAGCAAACGTCAACGACGAACGAAGACGAAAGCAAGTCCCACCAGAAGAGGGCACGAAAATAGCGAGAGTGCTGGAGAATATTAGCTGCTTTTGCAGGATTTTTTTTCTCGGTTCGTGGATGTGAGAATCGAATTCCGAAATAGGAGAAAAAACTAGGGCAAGTGTACTTGAACTACGAAAGGATGTTTTTGATCCGTGATATCGAAACAGCAGGATGAAGAATAGTAATTCCGAAGTTTGTGCAAGTAACTGACAATAAAAACCAGAACATTTTTGATCTCGAAAGGTGTGAGGCAGTGCTTGAAGAAAGATAGAAACTCACAGTAAAAGAGCAGTGATGAACCGTGACGATTATCACCACTGAACTATAGGAAGTGAGTGCGTGTAGAAAATCGTGATTTATCAGTTTTACTTTTCATCTCCCCTTTTTAACTGAGTTATCGAGTGTCCCCAACTTAGGGGCCTCCCCAGCCGCGAAAATAGATACCTTAGCGTTACACTCGTATCACCCGCTGCTCCTAATGGCGCCTCGACGAGGAACCGTAGGCCCGGCGACGGACCTGTTTGGGACTCTTGGTGGCGATTCCGACCACGGATTCGAGAGCTCCCAGTCAATAGACGGGTCCGGCAGCGAAGGTGCCCACATGACTCGCTGTTGCGTCCCCATTGGGGACTGCTTCAAATCTTCCCCGGTCGATTACGGTTCCATCAACTTGGAAGATCTAAGAGATTGCGTTCGCGTTATCTGCAACAACGACAATTGCACCGCTGGTCAGTACATGCATCGCGAGTGCTTCGACCATTGGGAAGAAGGTGTCCTCAACTACCTCAAATCGATTGGCCGAGCTCGGTCTTGGTCCGATAAGCAACGGCAGCAGAACCTGTGGACCAAGAAAGGCTACGACTTGGTGTTCAAAGCTTGCTCCTGCAAGTGCGGACGTGGTCATCTCCGCAAGGATCTGGACTGGATCCCACCAACCTCACTGTTCCAGTCCCGACTGGATGACGAATCCGCAAAGAAGAAGAAAAAGAAGAACAGACAGAATCAGAAACCGACCCTGGCCATCTCTACCAGTCCTTCGAGCCATTCGAGCAGCTCCTCCAATAGTCCCAATGCCGGAACCGGCGGAACCAACTCAGCATCCGCTCTGTTGAACACCCTCAAACTAGCCGATCACTTTGCTACCTCACTAATGTTGAATACCAGCGGTGGAAACGGTCACGCCACGGGACACGGACACGGTGCCGGTCGACAACGGACCAATTCGCTATCGTCGTCTAGCAATGGTTCCAGCACTCCTCCGGCCAGTTCTACGACTTCCGGCGGAGGCAGCGAGTGCCAAAGCATTTCACCGGTCCACAGCGGCCTAGGACTGAGTGGATGCTCGGTGGCGGCCACGGCAGCAGCACTGGCCAAGTTGCCTTTGACACCGAAAACCAAGGTGGAAATCTACTCGGAACGAGTGAGGTGAGTAACTAGTGGTTAAGGATTTTTATTTCTGCTTGTTTCGGTCGGAAAGTGCGTGATGGACAAATAAGATTAGAAGCATTCCTATTGGATTTTGTTTTGGAAGAGACGTGATTGAAAAGTGAGAAATTATGAATGGAGATGCGGTGAAATCGGAAGTGTTGAATGTAAACAGTTTGAAATTTTAGATGCCGCAAAGTGATTTTTTAGCATATTCGTTTCATATGAAACGTGTACATTATTGTGATCAATGATGTTATTATAAAAACATTCTCGATATATGCACTAGGAAATTAAGTCAAGTTAACAAGCTTCAACCTCATTCAAATGCAGGCATTTCTTTCATCGTAATGTACAAGGAGAAGAACGTGATTTTTTTAATTCAAAAATTTTCAAAAAGTTCTTTGTTGTTCATAACAAATACGAACGTCAACTTTAGTTTTGTTCGGAGGAAAAACTGTTCAAAGTGTTTTCGTGTTAAAATTTCAAAACATGAATTCAAAGTTTCATATCTATATATTTAAATATTGAATAAGCAGAATATCAATGGCTGTGATAAATATTCATCTCATAACAGAAACAAATTTGGTTTTAACCTGAGAAATGTTTCAAAAATCTATCAAAAAAATGTTATGAAATTCATTGTAAACTCTTGTTGAATGGACCATTGAAGGAATTGAATTTTTAGTAATGTTTGGCGAAAATGTTTCGAACAGGGATTAATGTATTCATATTTTAAATCCTGAATCTGCCAGCTTTCAGGTTGGTAACTGAAGTACAAAAATGTTGTTTCTAATTAATTACTGATTGATGGTGCACCTTGAAAACAAAAATGTCAATATTGCTTAATAATTGATTGTTATTTTATAAAGAATAGCAATTTGGCATTTGCTAAAATTATATATTTGGGGTTGTGATGTTTTTTTTTCGATTTATATCAATATTTCTTTCTAATTATTCAGCGCCTTACACTTTACCGTCTGCTTGTGACAAATATTCAATACATCTCAATCATGCATACTTAAACATAAATTGAAAATTATTCTTGCTGTACATGTTAAGGTATGATCAAATCAGTAAGTTTGTGTGAAATTTAGAATTTTACTTGTATTTCTTGGTGTGACTAATTTCCATTGTTTTAAACACCGTGTTTTTTACTTATATGATTGATTTAACTCAAATCATACAACAGAGGCTATTTAAATTATTTTGTAGTGATAAACTATTAAAATTGAACGAGACCTCCCAAGAAGAGTTAAAAATTAGGCGGATAAACAATGTTTTGATTGTTTATGTTTTAATAACAGCTAACTAGCGTAGGTTTCATATGATATGCTATTTTTTGCTAAGCAAAAAATGGAAAACGCTTGCAGTTCAGTGGCAGACATTCAATTTTACATTTGGTAGTATTTGTGTTAGTTCAAAATGAAATTGGTTAAAATTTTACTTGATTTGTAAACGATGAAAATATGGAAAATTTTAACAAGAATTATTTAATATTTCTAATTAGAAAAAGTTGTGCATACATCAAAACAGGTTGAAATTATTCAATTTAATACGATTGATTCAATTTGTGAAAAAAATATATACGATGCAGCACTGGCAAAGGCGGTAGCATAGTTTTCAAAAATAAAAGTGGTGGAATTCATGCGATTTTTATTTTAATTTTAAGTGATATACACTTTTTTAAATTCTGTGAGTTAAATTGAATATTTAGATACTGCAGAAAAAAAGTATTTTATGTTTGGGAACAACACACAAATAAAAGACACACCTTATCCTTGGAATATTAACGAATCTATTTTATCTTTTAATTCAGGATGATGCAAGAAAAAAATAGAAACTAACACTGGAAAAAATAGAAACTAACACTAGAACACAAGAAAAGTTAGTTTCTAAAATATTAATTGCAAATTTTATTGAAAAATATGTTAATGTTAGGATGTCCTTGCGATAGTTCCACGGGTTCCTTCATTTTTTTCAACTTTTAAGGCGGGTGGTGACAAAAAACTACTGTTTGTGTCAACCTTATTAGAATCACTTTTTTTTGGTGATGAATTTATAATGTTTATCTTTAGAAAGTCTTTCATTTTCCTAATTATTTTCATTTATTAGAGCTTAGGCCTGGAGAATATATTTTTATTAGTAAAACATGGGATACTTGGTAAGCTCAGCGTTTGAGATTTCGGCCATTTATATGTGAAATATCTTTAGAAATACTAAACTGTTCCACAAGACATATCCATGTCCCCGTAGATTGACCTCTAGGCGTTTAGTTTTGCACGCCTCTCAGTCAAATTTTGAGATCCATGTGGTAATGCTTCAACGACTTTTCAAAACCTTCTTATAATATCATAAAAATCCCTAGGGGGATTCAATTATTTCAATACAAAAAAAAATAAGAACTCCTGGAAATAGATTCGTTTTGCAATCATTTTTATTTTTCAGAAAAAATGAACAACCCAATAAACCTTATAGAGTCGAACGAAAAAAACATTCATCTCTTTAACATTTTTAACTTTTTGAGGAGGGTGGTGACATAAATGGAAAATTTTTATTTGTATCATTTACTTCTCATTTCATTTTTTTTTATTTTGCTTTCCATTTACTTTGTAATTTTTCAATAAAGCTTTAATTTCAAACATTTTTGTACTGTAAAATATAATTTTCGTTGAAAATTATGAGATTTTTGTCAGGAAATCATGCCCGAATCCATAACCCATATTTCAATTGAAAAAAAAAATCAAAACTGAACAAAAGCAAATTTCCAAAATTTTTGCATCTGAATTTCTTTTTCTGTTTACCAAAGATAAGGTTAAATTTAACAAAATTACTTTTCAGTTCAGCGATTGAGATTTTGACGATTATAACATCTATATAAATGTTCAGTTAACAGTTCCATCTCCAACATTTCCAACAGTTAATTTTCCATTACTCGATATTGATTCATGGAACCATACTAAAACCAAAATTTCTGGTTACTGGTCCCAACAAACTGCATTCCAATGCATTCCTGTTCCATGACTCGATATTTCAATGAGTCGATGGTCCCTTCAGATATGGACTTATGGAGATTGGACTGTATTCCCATGTCTCTAACTAAAGCCGTAGCTTGACCTCTTGGCATTTTAATTTGCACGCCCCTTAGTCAAAGCTTGAGATCCTAATTTTTTAACGACCTATCGAAATCTTCTACAATGCTCATTTACAATCCAAGGGGTTTTAAAAATATAAGGCACAACATATATTTTAACAAATAGGGGGAGATCCCCCAGTACCGGACACTTAAGCCACTAAATTCATAATTCGAAAAATATGGATTTTATGGGCTCGTGTTACCCATCTATGATAAATATTATCATTTTTATAGTGTACAAAAATAAATTTGAAAATATAAATATGAATTTTGATATTGCATTTTGATGATGAGTTTTAGTACCAAATTGATCGATCTCGAAAGGTAGCACCCAATACCGGACAAGATCTGGAAATGCCTTGAATTCTGAAAATTTGAACATCATCGAATGTGTACACTATAGGAATAGTTTATAATTACCAATTCAATGCATTTGCTACATTTACAAGAATAATTTGAGTATTTCTTAGTTTGCAAGATGCCTATCCAAAACCTCTTTCATATATGATGAAAAATAGCACATTTTACGATGTTGTTCTGAATGTTCATTATTCTTAATTTTATTGTATATTTGATACCATGATCGACGGAACCCATGCAAAATGAAAGTATTCTGAGACACTGATGCAATAATTACAAAGATATCATATAACAAATCAAGCAGTCCGAAACTGAGGGACAGGAGGTGCTTAACCAAAATTGTAATTTGTCCATATTTAGTTCAATTAAGGTACAAAATACATTCATACTATCAAATTAGGATTACGTTCGATCATGCTTGTGGGATCCAAAGTATTTTTTCATATTCAAAATAATTGGCTCAAAATTAAGTGGATACGTCAATTTTTAAAAGATTTTCAAACTTTTCTACTTTTTTAAAAAGGCATGCATATTTCAAGGATGTGTTATTCTACGCAATCATTAGTCTACATAAAAGCTTTCTTTTCTACTAATACACCATCTTGATTGGACCATGATTTCTCAATGTTTCGGCTTTGTCCGGTATTGGGTGCTGTCCGGCACTGGGGGATCTCCCCCTACTCAATTAATCATGAGGATAAACACTTAGTTATGTGAGAGAACCTGGATAAACGGATGAAATAGTTGTTCTAAAATTGCAATTCAAGTGTTTTAAGATCCTAAAAAATAAAATAAAATTGTTCTGCGAATGTACTTAATTGAAAACTGGTTTTACTGTTTGTTTTATACAATTGTCCGGAAATGGAATTATCTTAGAACCCCTAAACATTCAATTCAAAGTGGAACTTTTCTCAACAATTTTGTTTTTTGATAAAAATGTTCAACTTTCCAACATTTTCCAATGTATTTCAATAATTCATATAAATGAGGTTCAACAACTTCAATTGTAGTTGTTTTCAATAATCACACAGCTTTTTATATTACTAATT
Organism: Aedes aegypti; assembly: GCF_002204515.2. Classification (NCBI taxonomy): domain Eukaryota; kingdom Metazoa; phylum Arthropoda; class Insecta; order Diptera; family Culicidae; genus Aedes; species Aedes aegypti. The sequence goes on along the minus strand of NC_035107.1, from coordinate 188,423,099 downwards.
ACTCTTCATTACTTTGATTACTCCTTTTGTTTTTCAATATCCAGAAATGTTCAACAAGATTCAGGAAGACATTGAAAAAAGTTTATTTTAGAGATTTGAGTAGGTTTTGTCAGAGACTTCTAAATAATTAATAGAGATAGACAAACAAGATCATTTATTAATTCCGTTGATAATCAATAATAGCTATCATGGTAACGGAACTTTTTGTATAGATTAAAAAAGAGTTTATCACAAATGTATTTATGAAACTGCCTTCACTTCTAACCAGTTCAAATTAAAATATTTTTTTTTCCAGTGATCTAAATCAAATCATTGGCTTTCAAAAAAATGGAATCAATTAAAAACTTGAACAGCATTGACTTAACTTACCTATCACATAAAAAATAAAATTATGAAAATTCATAAACATTTTATTAAAAGTTTAACAACACATCTCTCTATAATAATGTTGCACGAAAAGCGCAAATTGAATGATCAAGGCTCTTTTTTTACTCCGCGAAAATTGTATGATTCGTGTACAATTCGTATTATCAAAATCTAAGTTGAATCGGTCAATTTTACGAAGCGAATTAAGGTTTGTGAGAAAAACATGTAAACATAAAATAGCTCAATCAACTAGTTTTGCTCACTATCAGATGACGTTTATAAACACCTTAGTAATGATAAAAATGTATTTTTATTCGTAATTTTATCGCTACAAGTTTGCTCAATATTGTAAGATGATTATTGATGGAACAAACGAAATATCATCCTTTAGAGAAATCTTCTTCTAGCTAGCGCCAGCGATTAGAAAGCCTGTTCATGAAAAATCGATAAATGAGATATTTCCGTGAAAGACATTGTGATTTTTATACATCTCCTTAACATGAAACAATAGAAAAATTAATAAATTATGCGCATACTTATGTACCCAAAATAATTCATTAGCAATATAAATTATGAAAGCGTTATCAGGTTTGTAATCATTTCCAAACAGTGCTCGATTGCACTTGCTGTAAGTAAATTTGCTACGCAGTATTACCAAAGCATCAACTTATTGGATTTCAAGCCTGTGATCATATCCATGGCCTAATTTAAGAACCAGTAAGAATACTGAATCGGTAGGAAAACTATGAATATAGAAAAAATAGGGTTTTAAAAGGTCTGTGTTTGTTAGCTCGATATATCCTTAGGCCGATGTTCCTTCAAATGTCGACTCATGGAGGGTTGACTTAACACAATAAATAGTTCAAAGATTCATATTTTTGTCTCGAAAAGTGTGACAAAAATAAATTTTTCCTAATACATATGAATGCTCCACAACAATTTTATCAATTATAAAATCAAAATTATGAACATTGGTTGGTAGCTCATCCCTGATGAAGTAACAATAATGTGATTTATTTCCAAATCCATATATATCAAACAAAAAACATGGAGAGGATGCTTCGAAGATGCTTGAAGGACTGATTTACTGTTAATGATAACTCTCATTAAAAAGTTCAAAAAATTGGGAAGCCCTGTTACTGCTAGAGTGGGCAACATGTGGGCTGCCAGGACAAAGACCTCGGCAAGCTTGGCTTTTCTTGGCCAGCGCGATCTGGAGCACTTTTCCGGTCTCGGCTGTCTCTATTCCGGTACTCTATTAGTCCACGCGGCTTTGCTGTCCTTCGGAATCGGAACGACGGCCAAGGAGTTCTGCGGACTCGGTTGCTTGGGGTTTGGAGAAGGCTTAATCGCTCTAGTTCCTTCTTAAGGTCTAACCTTTTATGTAACAGGCACAAGCATACACCCGATTCTGTTTTTGCACGGGGGATGCGTACCGTGCAAAAAAAGTTTTCAGTTCAAAATTTCAAAAACCGTGCAAAAAAAATAACACTATTTCTCGACGTTTCATGCAAAAATAAGGTTTTGGTGGAAAAAAATGTATGGAAACTTTTTTTGCACGGCCGTGTAAAAAAAATCCGTGCAAAAACAGAATCGGGTGTACATGATTCGCTTATATGCTCCTTACTTCACTACTTCCAACTTCTTAACTTTAGCTAGTTTTTCTTAAAGTTTCCTAACCACTTTTTTCAATATCTAACCTCCGCTTTGAATGCGATCCCGTTGGGTAGTCTGTTAATTTTTCTTTTCCTTCACTGAACTCTATCTGTTCTACTTTCATTTATGGCTAATTTTATTGTAGTGTAGTGCTCTAAACTTTTATATCAGGTGTAGGGGTGTTTTATGACATGCAATATGATTTAAAATTTTATGGAGATATGTGAATAATAATAATTATAGAAGAGAAACAGAAGCTAACAAACTAACAGCCTTATAGTTACGAACGGTAACAGCCCTTACCATGATGAAATATTTTACATCCTCCCAATTTTCTACAAGTGTTACGTGAAATAAAATCCATCTGTTCCAAAAAATCTGAAAGTTATTCAACTGCTCTTCCAGATAAATCAAAACCTATCGACAGTACTGTTCAATTAAAATCAACAGAGCTGAAAACCTGATCTACTTCCGATAAGAGCTAATGTTCTTCAAGGCAACACTCTGGGATCAATACAGTGTCTTACCGATTTTGGCAACAAGCCGTTAATTTTATGTTGCCAAATCTGAGTACAGGTCGGACTCGATTATCCGGGATTCGATTTTCCGGAATTTTAGACTCGATTATCCGGAATTTGTTTTTTGATGTTCTTGTTTTTCAATTTGTATGCATAAATTTGAAATAATCTGGTATTGCAATATACAATATGAATGGTTTTGCAGTTTAGAACGTATTTAAGAAAAGGGGGGTTTGGAAAAGTGGTTTTTTGTGTATGCTGGTCAATTTCTTTTTTTTTTCTTATAAAAAGACCCTAGTCTTCCTAAAAAAAATTTCTGGCTACGCCACCGCATCATATAAATCAAATAACGAAAAATGACAATATTTCAGTTCTTTTGTCGAAGATTTCAATTTTTTTTTCTTAGTGAGGAGGACTCGATTATCCGGAGTGAAAAAAAAATCGATACTCCGGATAATCGAGTCCGACCAGTAATGGCATATTTGGGAATTTTCAAAGGCGCATGTTTTCATCATTGTAATCACTAACAGTTTTAGAAATAGCATGGTTACTGCTAAGAATGATGTGGAAAATGTTTGGGAGCCTTCTTCAGTCCGATTCTTAACATAAGAGCAGCTTGTAGTTACTACTTAAGCACCATCTGAAAAGCACACTTGTTGTACAAAATAAAAGCCTGATATTACTTGCAGAGGCCATTTGCGGATGTTCTCGAGTGCATATAGTAGCTTTAAAGCAAGACCCTAATGAAAGTTGCTGGTTTCGAACATAGCTGCTGTTGAGGATTGTTTCTGGTGGGAATCTTCTTCGACTTTTCTGAACATACATAGAGTGCAATTATCGATTATAACACCCTTCAGAAGGCCGGCTCCAAAGGCACGTTCCCCACCAGTTGGGAGAATTGTGCCATTATTATGCTTAAATCCTAACTGTATAACGTCAGGAATGAAAAGAAAAGAAAAGAACATAAATGTTCATAAAATATTTACTGCAAAACCCGTTTGAAATTACACGCTTATAAAATTTATGGATTTCGGTACTTTTTCAATGCTTGTTCTCAAAACTGACACCTTCATGCGCTATGATATATATTTCAAAACGATTATTATGTTCGTTAGCTGAGATTTGGAAAATATTTTACTGAGAACAGTTAACAGGCGTCATTTTTTGTCGAGAATCATCTTGAATGATTGACGAACACACTGCGCTGTCAACAATTTTTGAGCTCAACTATGCGTGTGGATTCGACTTTGGATTTTTTGGGCTAGTGGCAGATAGAACTCCTTTATGTATGCCCTGAAAACTTCATAGACAAGTTAGTGGGAGCTCCAGATAGAATGTTCATCAGATTTCATGCGTATATTTCTTGCAATTGTTCTGTTTGAACTTTAAACAATATGCCTAAAAATATTCAATTTTTGACTGATTTATTGGTGTACAAATTAGAGTCTTAGATATTTTTTAAGCGAAATTAATAGAACTTGAAGAAAAAATTCTTAAAAAATATGATAATCAAAATATGTTGCACTGCCTGAAGTTTTTGAAGGAAATGGTGTAAACATTTGTCGAGTAATTCGAATGAATTTATTATGAAAATACTGCAAAGATATGCTGCTGAAAGTCTAAAGCTATTCATTGAGTTTCAATGTTTACAATAATATCGCTAGATTTGTTTAATTATTAAAAAAAGTACGTGCGAAATTGATATGGCATATCCGTCTGACAGATTTTACTGTGAGTTTGGAGTTGTTATCGAATTATATATTGAATGTATTCTGATATTTTTGAATAGAATTCCTGTTTCTGAAAAAAACAGCTGCTAAAAATGGATAAAATTCCTGACTGTATAATAAAGCAATTTTATTGAAGAGTCAGAAATGTCTATAAAACTTTGAACGTGAATTGTTCCATGAATCGCTCTTATAATTACTTTATAAAGTTCTTGCAATGACAACGTCAAATTTTCCTCAACTTCTATTGAAATGACATATCGAATTACGCTCAAATTTTCTTCAACTTTTACTGGAATGCCTCCATAAATAGTTAAAAAGAACCACTTATAAAAAGTTTCCTAAAATATTTTATAGATTTGCTGAGGCGAATGAACTGGCTAATCAAGTTTAAAACCTCATAAGTAAATACAAAAAAAATATAGATTGGTTACTTTAAGGTACACGAGATAATTGGAAAACATTTTTAGGCGTTTCAAACAATTTAACTCTTACAAGCACAACAACTACAAAAACAATCGTGATTAATGCAGTATAACAAATTATCACAACATGTGGTGCTCTCTTTATTTTTGCTTTTACTGATATTCCTCCAATATATGAAGCCTACCAATATATGTAGCAATAATGTATACAGGTTGCCTGATTAATATGACTTCTCCTATACGTTCAGAAAGAACTTTGAGAGTTCTACTCATAAGTACGTCTTGCAATGCATTTCTTTATTCTCAATGTTCAGCTTCATTTTCATTTTGATGTAGTTTCACTTTATTTTATCTCAAAATGTTACGATTCAGCACTTGATAATCAATTGAGAACAATGCCAAAATCGGGAAGAAATTGTTGCCAAAATTGAATGTAGACTAAAGCGGGTATTGCCATCGAGAAGGCGCTGTATTGTACGATATTTTGATTTCTTTTACCTAATTGAGTTACCTGAGTGATCTAAAATTTCCATTTTTGCAAGTATAAAGACAAAATATGCAGACTTTTTTGCAATTTACTACATATAGCTCGCAGGCTTCGCCCTTTGGCTGAGAGGCCTGTATCATCCGCAAACAAAGATTTATGACATACCTAAAACAGATTTGAAAATATTGCATAATATTGGTCCGAAAATGCTGCCTTGAGGAACACCAGCTCTTATAAGAAGTCTTTCAAAATTGGAGTTCTGATTGTTAACCTGAAGTATACGACTTGAAAAAACCTCCTAATAAAGCATTTTTATTAGATATTTAGATTAAAACAGAGAACAAAGTCTTTTCACAGTTATTAATCAAGAACGTTCTTTGTCAAAGTTTCAATTTTTGCATATACCCTGGACTGTAATTGATCTCGAACACTTTCAGAATAGTTTTGTTTCATAACCACAATCAATACCACAAGGGTCAAGAATGTCCCAATTTTGGTCCACGAGTTTTTCAGTGTTGGATTTGTCTCGATGCTTTTAGATATAAATATTTCATAGCCAGCACGATTTTTGAACCAGCCTAATAAGTAGTCTAGCCATCACAAAAATATCTTCGCTTTTAACACAAATACACATTGTATTCGCATTAAAATTAAAGCATTTTCGCTCTATCATTTTGTGGAATTTAAACAATACCATCCACTTCTCCATTAAGCCTCTCCATCGAAGACAAAATTTCCATTCCAGGAAAAACCTATGCCACCGCATCGTCACGTATGGTTTGCCACACGGAGAAGCCTCCGAGGCAAAAACAATGAAAACCACCCACACACACCTTTCTGCACAGTTTTTCCTGCAAGGCAATTATTCAGATAGGGCATCTAATTTTCCTCTGGCCTATCGCTCTCGCGCCGTGTCTTTCCCGTTCGCAATCGTCTTTGTCCGAATCTCGGTTGGTACTCACCGTCGTGTTTCTTTTCCTCGCAGCAGCAGCAGCAGCAGCAAAAACTCTCGCCACAATTTGATCCGATGACTCTCCGAAACGCACACCGACACACGCGAAAAGCAGCGCAGGAGGGTGAGTTCCATCCGAACAGAACTATCCACAGCAGGGTTTTGTCCCCTTTTCGGAGTTTTGCTACCCTTGAACTTGAGATTTCGGGTATCATTCACCTCGCGTGCACTCCCGTCGCCGTCGCACCGGTTCTTCAGGTTTAGGACAGGGAGAAACAACCATCCGAGGAAATCGGAGGAAAATGCCAAATGAACCACTTCGGAGGATGTTGTGCCAGTTAGGAGGTGGCGAACTTTGCCGATAGGCGATTTGGATTGGGGATCAGTTGGGTTTGATTTGAGGGGGTATCGATTGGATTGGTCGGGTCTTTTAATCGGTCAGGGCTTAGGAAGGAAGTTTACATGGGTAATTAAACTAGGTCTAAGATCCGTAGAGAATGTATCCTACAAGATAATCAATTTCAGTCCTTTCTAGGATGAACAGTTTCAAGATTTCATATGAAATTCTGCTGTGAATCATGTAATTTCTACATCCATATAAATTCACCGCAGTCCATGTAAATTCATACAAGGATTACGTGATTTATCATGTAAAATTACTTGGCAACGTAGAGTAAACTTATGAAGACGTTTATCTAAGTCTCTTTGTTCCCTAGAAAAACCTTTTCCTGATAGAACAAAGAACCAATCCAATAAACCGTGGATTGCTAGCTCGGGAAAACGCCGAGAAACCCTGCTCTGCGGAAAAATCACGCAAAAGCGATGATGTAATAATTTCCAGTGCCTTCCGCACTAATCCATGGCAGTAGGGAACAACAGCACGGCACGAAGTCAGAGTGTCAGAGGGTACCACGAAGGCTGTGTTTTATGTTGATCACTCATTCAGTCAACGATGGGTACATCCTGACGATGACTACGCGGTGCCGGTTGTCTTTGTGTTCGATGGCTCTTCGTTTTTCGCAACTGCTGCTGCCGCTGATGAAAAAGTAAGCCGCGAAAAATGGGAAACGATTTTCACTAAATGAGACACGTGGGTGGAATTGCTAAAATTAATCCGATTTAGCTTTGTGTGTTTCAATTTGACTAGTGCGATGAATTGATTGGACTAGTATGAAATCAGCTACTAGGTAAATTAGAAAGTTTTTGAGTAAATTCTGGCCCGAAAATCAATGTCTTATTCACAAAAGTTTATGTGGATCAATTCATGTACGAGTTTTAATTTTATTTCGGATTAACAGATCAATTATTGAATTGACGGCTGTTATAAAACTCCAACAAAGCCTAAAATTCTTCTTCGAATGTGAACTTCTATTTTGAAACAGAACAGGACGCTCAAAAAAGAGTTTTAAGTTTTATTATGCTTCTGGAAAATACGAGAACCAGATGTCAAAATGAGTCCCCTGAGGGTTAGTGCAAAAAGCGAATCCCATGAGAGGGTAAGCTACAAAGATATCGAGTGCCATGAGAGGGTATTTTACAAAAGATTGAAAGAGCAAGAAAAGCGAATCCCATGAGAGGGTACTAAGCAGAAAACGAGTCTCTTGAGAGGGTAGCTAACATAAAATGAGTACCCTGAGAGGGTAAGTCAAAACAGCGAGTCCGCTGAGAGGGTAAGCTACAAATATCTCAGCCCCCTGAGAGGGTATTCTGCAAAAGAGGGAATGAGCTAGAAAAGCGAATCTTCTGAGAGGGTAACTAGTAGAAAACAAGCCCCCTGAGAGGGTAGCTAACATAAAATGAGTCCCCATAGAAGTTAAGTGAAAAAAGCGAATCCCCTGAGAGGGTACGCTACAAAGATATCGAGTGCCATGAGAGGGTATTTTACAAAAGATTGAAAGAGCAAGAAAAGCGAATCCCATGAGAGGGTACTAAGCAGAAAACGAGTCTCCTGATAGGGTAAGCTACCAAAATATTGAGTCCCTTAAGAGGGTATTCTACAATAGAGCGAAAGAGCTAGAAAAACGAATCTCCTGAAAGAGTAACTAGCAGAAAACGAGTCCCCTGAGAGGGTAGCTAACATAGAGCGAGTCCCCTGAGAGGGTAGGCTATAAAAATGTGAGTCCCCTGAGAGGGTAAGCTACAAAAATATCGCTTCTCCCGAGAGGGTATTTTACAAAAGAGCGAATGAACTAGAAAATCGAATCCCCTGAGAAGGTAACTAGCAGAAAACAAGACTTCTGAGAGGGTAGCTAACATAAAATGAGTCCCCTGAGAGGATAAGTGCAAAAAGTGAGTCCCCTGAGGGGGTAAGCTACAAAGATGTTAGCCCCCTGAGAGAGTGTTCTGCAAAAGAGCAAATGAGCTAGAAAAGCGAATCCACTGAGAGGGTAACTAGCAGAAAAGAACATAAAATGAGTCCCCGTGGAAGTTAAGTGAAAAAGCGAGTCCCCTGAGAAGGTAAGCTGCAAAAATGTGAGTCTCTTGAGAGGATATTCCACAATAGAGCGAATGAGCTAAGAAAGCTTATCTCCTGAGAGGGTAACTAGCAGAAAACGAGTCCCCTGAGAGGGTAGCTAACATAAAGCGAGTCCCCTGAGAGGGTAAGCTACAAAAATATCGATTCTCCTGAGAGGGTATGTTACAAAATAACGAATGAGCTAGAAAAGAACGAGGTAGCTAACATAAAATGAGTCCCCTGAGAGAATAAGTACAAAAAGTGAGTTCCCTGAGAGGGTAAGCTACAAAAATATCGAGTCCGCTGAGAGGGTATTTTACAAAAGAGTGAAAGAGCAAGAAAAATGAATCTAATGAGAGGGTAGCTAACAGAAAATCATTCCCCTGTGAGGGGTAGCAAACAGAAAATGAGTGTCATGAGAGGGTAGCTAACAGAAAGTGAGTCCCCTGAAAAAGTAAGCTACGAAAATATCGAGTCCCCTGAGAAGGTAGTTCACACAAAGCATCTTCTTCTTCTTTCTGGCATTACGTCCCCACTGGGACAAAGCCTGCTTCTCAGCTTAGTGTTCTTATGAGCACTTCCACAGTTATTAACTGAGAACTTACTGTGCCAGTGACCATTTTTGCATGCGTATATCGTGTGGCAGGTACGATGATACTCTATGCCCTGGGAAGTCGAGAAAATTTCCAACCCGAAAAGATCCTCGACCGGTGGGATTTGAACCCACGACCCTCAGCTTGGTCTTGCTGAATAGCTGCGCGTTTACCGCTACGGCTATCTGGGCCCCATTCACACAAAGCATGTCCTTGATGAATTTTTTGAACAAAAATAGCCAAAAAAGAAGCATTTTGGGAACAAAAATAGGCAATAACATAGAAAACAATGTGTAAAGCGTTTTTGAGGGGCCCAGATAGCCGTAGCGGTAAACGCGCAGCTATTCAGCAAGACCAAGCTGAGGGTCGTGGGTTCGAATCCCACCGGTCGAGGATCTTTTCGGGTTGGAAATTTTCTCGACTTCCCAGGGCATAGAGTATCTTCGTACCTGCCACACGATATACGCATGCAAAAATGGTCATTGGCATAGTAAGCTCTCAGTTAATAACTGTGGAAGTGGTCATAAGAACACTAAGCTGAGAAGCAGGCTCTGTCCCAGTGGGAACGTAACGCCAGAAAAAGAAAGAAGAAAGAAGAAGTGTAAAGCGTTTTGTTCTTTTGAAATTTTAAGACATTTCGATCTTTTATGGCATCTTTTACTTTATTAGCCTGGAAAGCTCTTTCCAAAGTAGCTTTTCGAGAGCATAGATACCCAGTAATTAAAATGCGTAAAGTGTTTTAAGCTTTTGAAATTTTAGAAGACTTTGATTTCTTACGTTCAGTTTACCGTTATGTTAAAATATTATGGAAGTTAAAATGTTTCGAATGTAATTCAACAGATAAAACCCTTGATTTTTCCCAGGAGAATTAGGTATCCAGAGAAGAAACAATTTGAATCAAACGTTGAAAAACTAGCTGTTGCTAACATCTTTACATAATGAAACAAAGAACGAAGGCAGCGTTTCTTATCATTAGGGTAGGTGTACCAATTATGGATGCAATATGTCAACAGTAGTGATAAAAATCAAGTTTTCACCGCGTTTCTAAACGTAAGCATGACTTGTTGGTGACAATTACTAGTTTAAAACCTTGCAAATCTGTTGATTTAAACAGTTTTAGTACTAAATTGACTGTGAGCTGCTAAAAATTGATTTTAAAAAGCGTTGTCTTTGTACCAATTATGGCAATAGCGTTCCTAGCATTCGACATAAAAGTGTACCAATTATGGACTATCGAATATTTGCACGAAATGAATTCAAACGCCATCCAGAGCGAATGATAATGCAACGCTAATATGTAATGAAGTGATTGCTCATAAAACTTTCCAAAAATTTTGTGTTAAATAGATTTCAAATCAATTTATTGCAATGGGTTCATGGGAGAAAATTAATTTTCGAAAAGGAGTCGAAATGTAGTGTAAATGCAAATTATGATTCAAAACAGCATTAATGATCTCACATTACCTTTCCAGTGCCTAATTTTAACGAAAAAAGAGGGAAAATTCAAAAATCGAGTGTCGCTGAAAACCCTTCTATACCATGAAATTAGCATCTTCCGCTTGCGAACGTTTTCGAACGTGTGATTGAAAAATCTTAGTAATTGGGTACAAAACACGCAGATAATGCCTTACCAAACCGTCCCGTCGTGGAAGTAACCCGTGAAATAGCTTTATTTTTTTTATTTCACTGATCAAAAAATGTAAACAAACCGCCTCCAGAGTATTGCCATAATTGGGCTCTCATACACTCTTTGTACCATTTATCGACATAGTGGAAATAACACGATTTCCAACTTAAAACAGAAGATTTGTTTGCACACCAGCTACATTTATTCATTTGTTCTCACTAGGCATCATACATTCATCGGTTGAAGCAGTTTTTCCGGATGAAAACATACATTTCGTAACGGGTGTCCCTTAGCAAACTGCTAAGAAGGTGACATAAATGTGAGGTAAAATTTTCAAATGTTCATTTTTCGAAGCTTATTGCACGAATGTTCTTTTCAAGGTTTAGTTACCATCAAAAACAAATAGTTTTATCTTTTTCTGTGAATATTTTTTCACTAGAATAGTGAAACATTAATAAAAATCTCTTTATGTTCCCACTATTGCCATAATTGGTGCTATAGCCATAATTGGTACTTCTACCCTATAAAGTAATTTCAAATTATGAATCAACTGAATCTTATACAAACATAATTTCAAATAACATTCACTCCCTGGGGACGGACCTGGTGTAGTGGTTAGAACACACGCCTCTCACGCCAAGTACCTGGGATCGAATCCTATCCCCGAGAATGTCACCAAAAATTTCAGTGCCGACTTCCTTCGGAAGGGAAGTTAACCCGTTGGTCCCGATATGAACTAGTCTAGGGCTGAAAATCTCGTTAATATAGATAGAAAAAAAAATTCACTTACTAAGAGTAGAGAAAGGGGTGAATGTAGAGATTATGAGAGGCTAGAAACAGAGCAACTGAAAAAAAAAAGAAATGTTTGCTGATGACACAGGCCTCTCCGCGAACGCAACAAAAAAATAGAAATGTTTGCTGATGACACAGGCCTCTCCGCGAACGGGCGAAGCCTGCGTGTTATCTGTAGTAGATTTGCAAAAAGTTTGGATGGTTTTTCTTCAAACTTGCAATAATGGAAGATTTCTCTCAATGCTTCGAAAACTCAGCTTATAATATTTCCAAATAAACCGAAAGCTTGTAATAACTGATGCACAATAATATATGATCATTATTTCTTTTGATTGAATAGTAATCAAGTGCAGAAATAATTTCAATTCTTTGACGTTTCATCGCATCGAGTTGGTCTTCACGAGGATCACTTCTTAGCTATTTTATCTTATTATCTAAAGTTTAAAATTACTACACAAAAATCCAAACCCATCAACCGTCCTAGCTCCATGTGAATTCATTTTCCGCAGTTTTACGGCCCATCCCCACACCAACAATCTCATCAGCCCACAAAGAAAGCTTCCCCGGGTGTTCCTTACGTAACAAAGAGCCGCCCCAAAGACCCACATTCACCAAAGTCATAACAACCCATCTTCGCATAAACCAGGGAAACTTATTTCCATCCAAATCGCCTCCACTTGGTCGTCGTCCTGATTGCCGCTTCTCTTCGTCTCCGCCGGTTCGGAGAAAGAAAAACTGATTCCGGAGTACCGATACTCCACGTGATTCCGGTCGGTGGTGACCTTGAAGCATCCCCATCCCATGCGGTTCTCCCTCTTCCCCTTTCCACTAGCTGAACAGTCACTAGCATGTCTAGCGCAGTGATGGGACGGCCTGTTGCTGTTGCTATCTTCCGCAGCGCCTCAAGCATCGACAAGATCTAGGACAGTGTTTCTCAAGTGGTGTTCGGCGGACCCCTAAGGGGCCGTGAATACCTCTAACGGGGGTCGTGAAGCCATTCCATTTTTGACAATAGAACTATAACAATGAAGCTTCATTGTTTCCCCATCAAACACTACCTTAGAACCAACTCTATTAGGCCTACCTCTGTCTCTAACTGCAATCAAGTACTTCATTTGGGTAGAATTAATGGTCAGATCTACCCTTGCTATCTTACTCAAAGGCCTCCTTCACTGACCTGCGATCGATTCCAATAAGGGCAACATCGTCCACAAAGCCAATGAACATATGCAACCGTGTGATGATAGTACCTCTGCATTAGACCTATTCATATTTTCAAAAATGTCTGGAAACTCCCCAGTCAACCAATACTTTGATTTTTCATTGCGAAATGAGCTTCTGGCCAAAATTTCAATCAATTTAGAGTAAATTTAGTTGTGCTTCAAATCAATTATGTGTTTTTGGGCTATTTTCAAGCTTTAAAAAATCATAACTACCGAACGAAACATCAAAATTTATCGGAAATACATCTACATAGTAGTTTATCCAATTCTACGATCTTTTGCCGAACACAATTTTATGATTGGAGCAAGTTTTAACATAGTTTGGTTGAGGTTTGTATCTCGAGGTTCTTGAAAATCTCTTTTTCGGGAATTGTTTTCACTGAACAGCATGCCTGCATGAAAATTTCGGATTTTTAATTTCCAGACATGATGACAATGCATATCTAAAAGTCAATCCCGTTCAAAGTAACCATTTATCTTACGAAAATAAATTGTAAAAAATAGGTAATTATGAAGCACATTTGTAAATCTACTGTGGGTGAGCCAAGAGCACCACCGTGAGCTTCAATGAATACAAAAAATGAACACGTTAGCACTGCCTTTTCTCAGTCGATGATGATGATTGTTTTCAAATCGTTCTAAATGATCAGTGAAATGCGATCAAAACAATCATCACTCGGAAAGAAAAAGCAATGCTAACTTGTTCAATCCATTCGTTTCCGGTACATGTGTCATGCATGATTTAACTATCATCAGGTTGCGATGCGGTGCTCGATCTTTGGGCATTTATTGTAATTTATTGCCTTTAGCAACATGTAATCTGTTGATGGTCAATGAATTCATAAATGTATTATGTTTGATTCCCGTTGACTAGGGCCTGAAAAAATAATACCAATGCATGTTTTATATACCATGTATATTGAGAAAACTGTAATTTCTGGGTACAGTGGAGTACAAATTTGGATCAAACAATGTTAAAACTCAATTTAATTTTGTTAGCGTGTTCGACAAACTTTAACAGAATAGAATTAGCTTTCAAATAGTGGTAATAGCAAGTGGTTTTGATTTTCCACATGCTACTTATGATTTTTCAAACCTTGAAATAAGCCCAAAAACACATTTTCAACTTGAAGCATACTGAAATCTTTATCAAATGAGCTGAAAATTTGACCAGACATTGTTCTTAGCATGAGAATTCCGAATACTGCTTGACCGGAAGATTTCCAGACATTTTTTTAAATATGAACAGATCTACTCTGCATGCTAGATCTCCTAACAGTACCCTCGAGTGCAATGTTGAACAGTTAATTCGAAAGTGCGTCTCCTTGATTCAATCCGTTTAACGTCTCATGCAAGGTTGACAACTAATCTTGAATCCGAAAACTTGATTTCGAAACATCCAGCGTTGCAAGTAGCAGTCTAATTAGTTTCGCCGGAAAACCATGGTCAGACATTATCTGCCACAGTTAATTTCTTTTCACTGAATCGTACGCTGCCTTAAAATCAACAAACAGATGGTGGGTCTGCAAGTTATACTCTTGAAATCTATTTCGAACACTGTCTCACATAGAAGTTATTGAATTTTCAATAAAATTTCACTGGGAAAAACTTATTTTTGGATCACTAGACGTTTCTGAAATATTAGAGAGGAAAAGATTGGGAACCACTACTCCAACACGATGACGGTGACGACGTCCTCGCTAAGACAAGCTACGACCACTTTGGGAGATAAAATTTTATCATTTCCACTCCCTCGATAGGAGACGACGACGAGTTTGGTGTCGCGTTGGTGGCAGTAGTGCCGAAAAAGGCCTACTTTCGGGAAGGAAACCAACTCCATAAACTAGAAATACTGATTTTTCTTTCTTTGGTTGGATTGGACCGGACCGACGACCGGTTGTAATAGAATGGGTTCTCGACTGAGAGTTGTTCGGATGAGCTTTGTTCCTGAGAGAAAGCGGGTTCGGTCACGATGGGCCCATAAAGACGGCCGGTTTTAAGGATGTCCTTCTTTTTTTTCTACTGGGGCGGCGTCGGTGATTTTGGCAAATTGTGTACGATTTTCTCGAGAATAGATTTTCTGATGTTTTCGCTTTGTTGCGCCGAATTAGTATGCATCGTTGCGTGCCGGTTCAGTGCTTAAAGTTGAAATATGAAAATCATCTTCGTGAGGAAAGTGGGACACCAGTTATAGGATGTTAGGTTTAACGGCTGGCTATAGTGCTGTGTAGTTTGATTGGGTATTCAAAACTCAATTTGTATGGGCTTAGCCGCATAATCAAGTTATGGGAGTTTGATAACTAGAGCATTGCATCTCATTACGATGAAATCAGTTGCCTGATTAAGGAAGCATTGCTGTGTCAGATAAAATCTAATCTGAATAGGCTTCTGTTGCTTTTCAAAACTACTTTGCATGACAACCAATGTTTGAAAATCAGAAACTTGAAAACAAAAACTCAATATTCAATATTCAATATATCTATCTAAATGAGTAATATACCATTAGTATATTCCAATTCTTTTAACTCATTTGGAACGACTCTGGACAGTTCTAGATTGTCTAGAACCGGTTCCTGCGGCATCAGTTGAAGTACTTGTAATTGACTCAATGTATGACACGTATGAATATGGGACTCAGATTTGAAACGGTATGGCATATAACTACTTTGTCACTTCGAATTATCTGCATAAAATGCACCTCTATAGTAGAATATAGGGTTATACGATTCTTACAACGATTTTTCAGAAATTTCAGAAATTCCTTACGATTTCGAAGATTTTTTTTAATGCAATTTCAAAAATTTCCTTTAACATTTTCTCTTTAGAATTTCTTTCTGAAATTGCCCTGGTGGAAGTACTCGTGTATTCTTAATGCTTTGGATTGTTGCAATATGTCTTCGACGAATAGCTTTACAGACTTCTTCCAAGGTTTGCCTTGAAACATTTATGGGTTGTTCCAAAAAAAATATCATAGATTATTATAGATATTCTTTCAGAACTCCTGAAAATATTTCATTTGCAATTTTTTGTAGGATTTCTCCCTCTCTAAAGTTCTTAAAGAAATGCACAAAGGAATCTTTGGAAGAAATCATGGAGAAATTCTCTGAAGTATCCACGGAGGATTTTTCAGAGAAATCCTAACAAAAAATTGTAGAGCAATCCCTGGAAAAATTGCTGCAGGTTTTCTTGTAACACCTAGTTGACGAAAATCTGGAAGAAATCCTGAAAAAAAATCTCATGAGATGTTACTGCTACAAACTCTGGAGTGAATCTTCAATGAGTCATTGCAGAAGTCACTGAAGGAATCCCTGCAGGTGTTCCTAGTATTCTGGAGGAATCCCTGAATAATTTCCAGAGGAATCCCCATGCAAATTTCTAGACGTATCACTGCAAAAATAATTAAGAAATCCTAAAAACCCTAAAGAAAAAAAATAGAGAGCTCCTGGAGGTATTGCAGACGAAATTGCCTGAGGAGTTTCCGGAGGAACCCTTGGCAGATTATTGAAGGAATCCCTTGAAATATTATTGGAGGAATTTTGGAGGCATTTCTGATACAATTTTGGAGGTATACCTAGAAGAATTTTCTGGATGAATATTTGGAGGAATTACTGGAAATATCTTGAGCAGAGTTCCTGAAAAAAATAATAAAGAGCTCCAGGAAGAACCCTAGAAGGAAAACTATTTATTTTTTTTCTGAATGAATCTTTGTAAACATACGTGGAAAGAGCCTTTTAACGTACACTCCCGTGCATAAGTTTGGGTTCACCCCCTAAAAAACATGCAGAAGTGTTCTGTCCATATCTCTGTGATTACACGTCCAATTGAAACTCTTTAAGTCGCATTCGAAAGGCAAAGAGTTATTCTTACTTCGTATGTATTTTTCCAAAAACATTCTTTGAACTTTGTATACTAAATTTTTACTTAAAGTTGTGACATTTTTCAAAAAACACACTGAAAAATCATATTGAATTTCCTCAGGATTGGGTCGACCAAAATTTTCAATCAAAGTGTCATTAGAATCGTAAACTTATATTCTTTGAAGAAACGCTACGAAATTTTGGCGGAAAAATCTGAAAAGTATTCAAAATCAATGAAACAGTCAGTCAAGTCATCGTGCAAAAGTTTGGGTTCGCCCCTCAGTATGGTGTATCGTGCAAAAGTTTGGGTTCACCTAAACTGACTTAAATCTGTGAAATCTCAAACCAATCATGTACACGCCATTATTTGCGCTCAATAAAGCTTTAAACTATTAAAATCGGTTGAAAAATGGCAGAGATATTGACAAAAATGATGTGCGTGCGGCTCAGGTGAACCCAAACTTTTGCACGATGACTTGACTGACTGTTTCATTGATTTTGAATACTTTCCAGATTTTTCCGCCAAAATTTCGTGGGGTCTCTTCAAAGAATACAAGATTACAATTCTAATGACACATTGATTTGAAATGTTGGTCGACCCAATGCTGAGGAAATTCAATATGATTTTTCAGTGTGTTTTTTGAAAAATGTCACAACTATAAGTAAAAAATTAGTATATAAAATTCAAAAAATGTTTTTTGAAAAATACATACGAAGTAAGAATAACTCTTTGCCTTTCGAATGCGGCTTAAAGAGTTTCAATTGGACGTGTAATCACAGAGATATGGACAGAACACTTTTGTATGTTTTTGAGGGGGTGAACCCAAACTTTTGCACGGGAGTGTAATTTCGGAAAAAAATCCTTGTGTGAATTCTAGGACGGATCCTTAGTGGTATTCTAGGAAGGATCCTAGGAGATATTACTGAAAGAACCCTTGGAGGTATAGCTGGAGGTATTCCTGATGGAATTTTTGACGGTATTATATCTAGCATTCCTGAAGATTTTCCATGAAAAATGCCATGGTGACATTCCAAGAGAAAATTCTGAAGGCGGTATTCTAGATATATTTCTGAGGGAATTACCTGCAGGTATTCCTGCGGAAATGTATCCATGATTTATTGCAGCAATTCCTGATAGAATCGTCAAAAAAGTTAATTGAGAAATCCCTGAAGAAACCTTTTACAAATCCAGGAGAGAATTGCTAAATGAATGCCAGAAGGAGTTCTAGGACCTGTTTCTGATAAAATTCAAGTAGATTTTCCTGCAGCAATTCATGGAGCAAGTTTTGACGGTATCCTCTTGGAATACCAAGAGTATTTCTGGAGACACACCTGGATGTAGTCGATAAACCCTAAAGTTGTATTATATAGAATCCCTGAAGGTATTCCTCACAGAGTTGCTAAAGTTATTCCTGGTGTAAACCCTGGAGGAAACCATGCTGTTAATCCTAGAAAAAATCTTGGAGGAACCTCTTTAAGTATTTTTGATAGTAATTCAGGAGGAATTCCTAAAGGGATCTCTGGAGGTATTACTAGAGGATCTGGAGGTATTCCTCGAGGATTATTTTGAGATATTTCCGGGGGTGTCCATTAAGGTGTTCCGGGAGGAGTACCTGATGGATAAATCATTTTAGATTCTTCATTTTAGATTCAACGAACGGTCACATTGAATTGTCTGCATAAAATACACATTTATAGTAGAATATAGGGGCCACTGTTGATGGTCATAGTTCTAAGGAAACGCCTATGATGAAGTACATCTAAAGTTCTGTCTATAGGGTACTTTACCATTTGTCTGTTTTGTGGGATCAATATGCCCCACATCATTTTGAAGGGCTGTAACTGTAACTTTTAAAAAATTCACTTGAATTACCATCCAAATCCTTTATATTTGCCTTATTTCGAATAACAAATGAATAGAAGCATTTCAAAGTAAGCTTTCAACCAAATTTTCATTCGACCAAATATCATTCGACGACATGTTCAAAATATATTCGACCAAATGCCCATTCGATCAAATTTGCCTTCGACTAAATGTACTCTTGACCAAATTTCATTTGACCAAAGTCCTAAGGCCATATTCAGTGCCGGATTTGGGCTTCGGGGGCCCAGGTCAGATCTCAGAACTGGGGCCCCATGATACAAAATTCAGCAAGTTTTGAGATTCCACAAACTAAAGTATTGAATTTGAGTTTTGAATGAGTTGCTCGGTCTTAGGTATGAGGACCCCACGTGCAAAGGGGCGTACGTAACATTTTGATTGGTTATTAGCAATGAGCATTGCAAAAATTTTGACTTTTTTCAAGCCACGCAATAGTGTTTAGGTGATTTTTCGTCCAATGGGGAACACTTCATAATTCAAACAGTTTTTTGGCTGCTATATAATTTGAATGGAAAGAAAAATTGCTGAAAAGTTCAAGGTCGTTTTTCAAAGTTTTCAATCCCTTTATATAGAAAATTGCATCATATCACACCACTATATTTTTAGTTTACCCAAAAAAAAACAAACTAACAAGTTGATATAATGACACACACGTTGTCCTAAATTGTATATGCAATGATCCTCTTTAATTGAAAAATCACCCTTTTTTTCTCCATGCACTCCATGTCCAGGAGAGTCTCAAGCGTTCATCATTATCGCAACACCGAAAGTTTCAAGATGCTACTAAACGAACCGATTGCTTGTTATGAATCCTTTGGAACTTTAAATTAAATTCAAGTTATTCTGACCTTGGCTTTATTATCATCAATTTTTTTAGTTGCAATTAATCGAAATTTTCTCTTCTTTATAGTTTTTGATTCTTTGACTGGAACTTTTTTGACCATTGGCTCGTTATATGAATCTTTTGATAATTTATAAAATATATGAAATTTTCTTTTACAATCGATTGATAATGCCAATTTTATATGCTCACCAACCTACTTGTAACACAATGTATATGGAATTTATGGATGGGCCAGTACAAGTTTCCAGTTCTTCTCTGGTTATCGCATTTTTTTTATTTATATTCTATGGATTATATTCCATGTTAACTCTAAGTCTTTACTGAAAAAGAGTACTAAGTCTTTACTGAAAAAGTACTTAAAAACTGACTATAGCGTCACAAAATAATTTCCCTTACACTTCAAGTTGTTTCTGAAAGTTTTGCAAATATATTTCAATTGTAGAGTTCGGATAGAAAACCTATAAACTCTTTGAATCAAGCAGTGCTTTACAGGTTTGGTTGTATTTTTTGATTTTGAAATCATGTTTAGCGAGATAAAACAATGTGGGCTTCGTGGTCTTGCGGTTAGCGGCGTCAGCCGTCTAGGCGTATTGTGCCACGTGGTGTGGGTTCGATTCCCGCTCCAGTCGGTGAAAACTTTTCGTCAAACGAAAAATTCATCACTGGGCCACTGGGTGTTTCGTGTTGTCCGTTGCCTAATGTTCGTGAATGTTCAGTCTGTGCAGCCTTTGGCTGAAGACGGTGTAAATTGTCTCCTTTAATTAATTAAAACTAACTCGTGAAGAACTTTGAAGATTTTAGCTTCAAATATTCGAATGTTGACTTGTTGTATTTGAATTGTATGTCCAAAGAGGAAATATTGAAATTTTTTTTGTTTTTATTTTTGATTCCTCGGGGGCCCCTCTTATCGGTGGCCCGGGGCATTTGCCCCGCAATGTCTGTAGAATGTCATTGCTCACCAAATCG
The DNA here is from genome assembly GCF_002204515.2 of Aedes aegypti. Taxonomy (NCBI): domain Eukaryota; kingdom Metazoa; phylum Arthropoda; class Insecta; order Diptera; family Culicidae; genus Aedes; species Aedes aegypti. The sequence goes on along the minus strand of NC_035107.1, from coordinate 188,402,729 downwards.
TGGGATTAATCCACTAAAGATAGGTGCAATCAACGCTTTTTGACCAATGCGTCGGATTGGTGAAACAAAAACCAATTCATTACTACCTACTGACCTAACCAGGACAGGACACAACTTCTGTCAGGTTATGTCTGTTAAATCAAAAACATACAATCCCCAAAGCACCCAGCTATTTCCCATACAAATTTATCGCTTCCGAACCCGAAAACTAGAACAAATGACTTAATTATTCGCATGTTTAGCACACAATGGCATTAATAAATGTCGTCGTCGTCGTCAGGTTCTCCTGCTCCCACACTTACTTCGTCGGATTACCACTGAACCACTTTAAAGTCCAAGGTCAACGTGGTACCCATTCGTCGTCGGCCTGTGGACTGGCACCACCGTCAACACACGATCGACCGACTTCCGGACTTGGTCGCATCGCTGATCGACGGCGGTAATTAAGATTAGCATGAGGGCGCCCATTTCGCGAAAGCGATACACATGTCGCGTTTTCTGTTTTTTTTTTAATACCAACCAAATTTTTTTTTAATACCAACCAAAATACAACCGCTGAAACAAAAACAAAAGAACAAATTCGGAGTAATTCACCTGAAGAGATTCTTGGGTTCAGAGAAAACAGAACGATCAAAGAATTGTTAATCAAATATCTAAAGTAAAAATTGTGTCAAATAGTCATAGCGGAAAGCTGCAAAACAATACTGATGAGGGTTAAAAGTTCAAATCCGAGCCGGGTTCAGGTTTTTTTTTACGTTTTCCCAAATAACGAAAGCTCTCAATTTTCAACTGTAGAATCTGTCGTAGTCGAGAAGTAACTCTAGGAAGAATAAGAGTTTCCGAGTGATTACTAAATCTTTCACTACCCTTCGAGAAAAGTAAAAACAAACTACGCGCTTCGTAGACACCCTGCAGACTACGAGCAGACGACAACCAGCGAATCCGTCGACAGTGCGAATTATGCAACACGAGCGCCGACTCAGCCGCTGCAGCCATCGCCGTCAGTTGTAGTCTACCGATTGTTTGTCTGAGTCTTTTGTTCGTCAAAAATTTGCAATTTAATTGATCCTCTGCTCTAGTAGCTAGGTATAGGTTTCAAACGCTCTGCTTCCCGCGTTGGATCAAATAAAGTGAAAAACGAACCAAAAACAAAAAAATGTGCTGCAGCTGGTTTGCGTGACAGGCAGGCAGTCGGCGTAGGTAGCTCGCGTCTGACGCGCTTTTCATACGACGACGGTGACGAGGAGGGGTGTGAATCACACACAGCTAGGGTTACCAGACGTACAGGAAGGTCTCCTACTAGACAATTGGTTGCGGAGCTTGGGAGGATCATCCTTTTAGTTGAGAACTTGGCCGGTAGGGGCGCTTCTTCCGACTTGCGCTGAATAAACCGTAAGTGATATGAATACAAACTTTGTAACATCTCTAGACCCTGATGTTTTGGAAGGTTGGTATCTTCAGGAGAATCATTCAGTCGCTCAAGGACTGACATGCGGTGATCATTCAGCTACGGAATTATGCCACAAGGCGGCGCACGAAACTATTGTTTTGCAAATATCTTAGGATCCCAACCATTTGGAAAGATGGCGTCTTCGGCAAAGTTGTTCAGTAGCACAAAAACTAACATAATTTGAGCCAAGAGATTTGAGATTTTGCCACCAGGCTGCGCTAGTTTGTATAGAATTTTTGTTTTGACCACTGAGAAATATGTCGTCTTTGACAAAGTTGTTCAGTAGTTCAACGGCTAACTTTAGTTGAGTCAAAAACTTTCAAATTTTGACAAAAAGGTGGCGCTAGTGAACATAAAACTTTTGTTTTGCGAATATCTCAGTAGTCTGACCACTTGGATAGATGGCGTATTCGGAAAAGTTGTTCAGAAGCACATTTATTAGACTCCTCAATGTTCCAAAATTGAAAAAAGCTCAAAACCAGTCAACGTAAAAAAAATGAAACAAACGCTTTAAGAAAACTGAATTTTCAGTTTATGAGAATACGTTCTTTTGTACTCTTCCACAGAGTCGAAAAAAAAGTTCTCTTTCTATTTAGAGCAAACATGGTAACCCTAGCGCTGTGATCAGCGCTGCTCTTTCGGTCATCCATCCGTTCGTTTGCGTTTGCTTCTGTATCCACTCTAATTGCAGACAAACGATCCGTGAAACGCGTGATAACCTTGAAGTTTGTGTTGTTGACGTTTCGTGTGAGTGTGCGTTTTTTTTTTTTCGCGCTTGGCAAAAGAAAAGAGAATCCGATGAAAACCCCGGTGGAAGGTGAAAAACGGCGCAAATTAACGCACGCCGATGATGGCTCGATGAGTCAACTGCGTTAGCACCATGGTCTGGTATGGATTGTTGGCGTTGCCGAGCACATTGCAGCAAGTGGGAGTGAATTGGTGCGAGCTCGGATGCAACGAAGTGAGACAGATTGGCTAAGTAGTACTTATCTAGTCGATCAAAGTTGTAATTTTGGGTTAGGATTTGAACTATATTTGAGAGACGACTACAAGGCTGGTAGAAGAACTCTTTTAAGAGACTTGGTCACTATTTGAGTGCAAATCTCTGTATAGTTTCTTATTTTAGACGATTAGGTCTGCTAATGATTTATTTTTTCTGCTTCCAGTGCCAAGTAACTTCGAAGGTTTTCTCTGTCTCCTCCGAATGTTTTTTCTCAGATTTCTAGAGAAAAAAGCTTCATTCTTTCTTTGAGAGATTTCTCCTGGAACACCATCAAGGACTCCTCTAGGGATTGCTTTAGAAATTATTTAGGAGATTCCTTCACTTATTCTTCCTGTTAGAGGAATTTTTTTTTAGGAAATCCTTGAACAATCCCAGGCTATTACCTCCTTTGATTTCTACAAGGATTACTTTGGAAATTTCAATCCATGGAAGTATGCCAGAGATCTCAACTGGAATACTTTTAAGGACTGGTCCAGGGATCACTCCAGAAATTCTTTGAAAGATTCCTTCACCAATTCTCCCTGGAATTTGTCTAAAAACTCCTCCAGCGATTTTTCAAAACATTCTTAGAGGAATTTCTTTCAAAGTTTTCTAAGGTAATTCTGAAACTCACGAACGCTACCATCTAAAGTAATTTCAACAAGAATTGACTCTGAAAGTTTTGCAAGAACTACCTCAGCAGGATTTCCTCTTGAGATTTTCCCACTATCTTTTCCACCCATTTCTGCAGTTGTTACTCTAGGAGATCTTCCAAAGATTCCTACAGAAGGTTTTTTGAGAAAGCTCATAGGAGTTTATTCCAAAGCACTGGGAAAAAATGTTTAACGACTATTACAGGAAATCCTATATAAATTTCTCCAGGAGTTTTTATGCCGAATATTCCAATAATTCTCCTAACCATTTGTACATCAATTCTTTTAAGAACGCATCAACACCTTCCACTCGGAATCGTTTCATAATTTCCCCCAGTGATTATTTCTGGAAATCTATTAAGAACTCTTCCAGGTAGGATGCCAAATTCAACTGTGAATTTCTCATAGCGTGTCTTCAGAAATTCTTCTAGGTATTTCTAAAGCGTTTCATCCACCGATTACTCATGCTGTTCTTTCAAACATTTCTCAAGTAAAATTTCCTTAGAAAGTGCATTGAAGTTTTCATAAAAATAACATTGGTAGCTTCAAACAGTTATTCAGCTACCAATGTTGCTTGGGATACTACATCAATTATTCCAGCTGTTCCTCCCATTCCAGTTAGTCATTACTTTACAGTTATTCAATTTATTAAGTATTCATTAGTTAGTTTCAGAAGACTTCTGGCAGAGTCCAGGAGAAAGTTCTTTCCGGTGATGTCGCTAAAGCATATTATGATAAATTATCCCTTTAATCGTTGAAGCAACTCCTTGGAGTAATTAACAGAGCCGAGAAAAAACGCCTGCATAGACGAATCAATAAATATGTGCAATAATCAGAAAAATCCTTAAAACTTCCGCAGACTCAGAGTGTATTCATAGTGATATATCTTGAATAAGGTTGGGTGACAAAACTTCGAAAGACAAAACAAGTAACAAGTAACCAACTATCACTTGAATTCACCCTGCCTGCTAATATAGTGCAGTTGTACAACTGACATGTCCTATGTTAGTCGTATAATAGCCCCATAAGCTTAAAAAGGCGAATTTGCGGGCTAATGGTAACTTGGGTCATTAGGTTTAGGGACAAAATGCTGAAAGACAAAACACTGAAAGGACAAAACACAGACAAACAGACGTCACACTCTCATCGATGTCCATCGAACACCTTTTTAACGGTCGATTCAAATATATTGTAGGTGGCCAATCCACCACCTGCAGCGCTCGCATCGTTTATGTTCGTGTTTGACGTTTACACACTACCGCCACCTGTCAGCCCATCGGCCAAACACAGTCATTTTAGCATTGAGCGTACGTGTCCTCGCGACTATGATTTTGATCGCGATTTGTTCGCGAAGTGTTACGTCTGTTTGTCTGTGGACAAAACATCGAAAGAACAAAACGCCGAATTCCAAAACGTCAAAGGGACAAAACGTCTAAAGGAGACAATTGTAAGATAACGATAATTGCTTGGAAAAATGATTCTCTTCCGAAAGAATAAATGATTCACTACGCCGAACGTTATTCAATTCGCGCAATTAATCCAACAAGATATTAAGAAATAACAATTCTAAACGGCTGTTGAAAATTGAATGCTTTCAACGTTTTGTCCCTTTCGACATTTTGTCATTTGACGTTTTGTCCCTAAACCTTGTTGGTCTGACTTTATTATCATCGGGATCGATTAAATATGCTACGAATGACATTTGGCACATAACGAATTATTCATTCTTTCGGAAGAAAATCATTCTCCCTCGAAATTTCGTTTCTTTCAATTTCTTTCTTTTCGACGTTTTGTCCCTTCGAAGTTTTGTCCTTTCGACTTTTTGGGATTCGACGCTTTGGGATTCGACGTTTAATCTTCCGACGTGAAACAGTGACGTTTCGACATTCGACATGTGGGAATCAGAAGTTTTGTCTTTCGACGTTTTGTCACCCAATCGCACATTGGTTTAGGAATAAAATGTCGAAAAACAAAATGTTGAAACACAGAACTTCGAAAGACAGAGCGTCTAATGCCAAAACGTCAAATCTCAAAACGTCGAAACAGATAAAACGTCAGTGAAATATTTATCCCTTCGATAAAATATCATTCTTTCACAAAATTTGCGTTTTCTTCCATTTATCTCTTTCTGACCTTTTGTCCTTTCGATGTTTTGTCCCTTCGACCTTTTGTCCTTTCGACGTTTTGTCATTCGACTTAGGTCATTATGTGCCAAACGCACACCTCGGATTAGGGACAAAATGTCGAAAGGCAAAACGTCGAATCGCAGAACGTCGAAAGGGACAAAACGTCGAAAGTAGTGAATTTTAACAGTGATTTTCGACGTTTTGGCATTCGAAATTTTGCAATTGGACATTGTGTCTTTCAACGTTTTGACACCCAATCCTAGAAAACATTTCCAAATCGTCTTTGAAATTTCGCTGCTTTCTACGTTTTGTCCCTTATTCAAACTTATTCAAACAGACTCAAGTCAGAGAAGCAAACTAACTTAATTTATGAATCCTACACGTTCCGATCTAATTCAACTCGATTTTTTACTTTTAGATCGTTCAATTTAAGTATTTACAAAACAGCGTAAGTAAGATTCTCAACTTTCGCAACCTAACCAAATTGGTAGCCGCAAAAATCTTAAAGCTTTTCCGAATCGTTATTTGTATCGCTAGAACTTAAAACAAGCCAAGAAATAGATATAAACCACCTAAAGTTCTATCATAACAATATATTACACACGCTTACCCTTCAAAACATACCCCTTCTTGTATTCAATAAAATCACAAAGCAAATCCCTCCAGAAAAAAAATCTTTTCTCCATTCAAAACCGTTCCATCCCGTCCTAATTCGGCTGTTCTTTTCCGATTAATAAAAGTGCAGAGACACATCTTCGCTCCATTGTCGGAATACAAAGTAAGCAACGGAACGGGCTCACCTTTCTTTCGTTCCTTCGGTTGGCGGTGTTCGGCACTGCGCTTCTTTTAATTCCCGATAATATGTGTGTACCCTGCTCCCGAAACTTCCCCTTCTCCGCGGCGGACCCTATTATGCAATCGTTGCCAAGCGTGTCTTTTCATCGCGCGCGGCAGCAATCGCAATCGGTGGGAACAATACCTTCCTTCGGCACATAGCATCACGGCGTGCGCGGTTCGGGTTCTTCGTCGTAGGTAGTTGTGCTGCGTCTCTTACCTCTTTTGTACTTGGCGCTCTTTATTCGCGGGCTGCTGAATTTTAAAGGTTACAAACAATACACCACCAACCGGTGCCATCGTTGCGTTGCGTCGCTGCTGCTGCAGAACCAGAATTGGACGCATCACTACAGCCGGTTTCATTATTTCGGGCCAAAACTGGTTCCAAAAGCAGCGCTTCTTTTTGGTTTTCGAATAAAATTTATCCTTTTTTCCACAATTCTTACTTTCGCTGTTGCTTCTGCTGCTTCTTTGATTGTGTGGTGCTGGTAATGCCACCAAACCGAATCGATTTCCAATTTTTTCGGGCACTGGATGGTTCCACGCGCGGATCGGGTGCGGAGATAGCGCAGTCCCATAAATTATTGGCCGACCCGAAGAGTCACGGCTGCGATACTGGTTTTAGCGTGATTTGGCTAAAACCCCCCGAAAAAACGGAGGAGTGGATTTATTAATGGATTCTCGTCACGCGGTCAGTTCGACCGAAGGATGAATTCGGGTTCGAAATTGTATTTTTGTGTTTGGTTGCGAATCAAGAAGGACTTTAGAAAAAACCTTGAAATAGAATGTTTTCTAATGAATTGCCTCCTAAGCTAGGTGCGCTTAAATCTGTTTTGAGTGTTCAATAACGATAAATCAGTTTGCGCTTCGAGTTACATTTTTGGGGCTTTAAGGATTTATCTAATCTCTATGAGTGTTTAATGTAGCACATAAATAATGTAATCTGTAAAGCTTCGATGAAAAGGTGATGCGTTGGGACCTGGTATTCACGACATTTTTGGAGGGTCTGCCGTACACTAAAGATTTGGTCCGTTGACGGTGGGCTGTCCACGAAGCCGGCTTGAAAACTTCCCACGAACTCATTTACTACGAGTGACAGACGACGAAAGATGATCTGATAACTCCCTTGCTGTAGCATGACCGCCCGCGCTGCATTCTTTTCCTCTAGAATCTACCTAAATTCATGGTCAAACTAATCGATCCGTCGACTCCGTCTAACCCTAACGTATTCGACGTTGCTCTCAGATACATCGTTGATGGTTGCTTACACTGTTCTCCAGCAGTCCTCATGAAGCCCCTATCCAGCTCACGCTCTTCCGGTAATACAGCCTCGAGGTGCAGCGCATACGCAGCAGCGACATCCGGTTGCTTGAGCCGCTCTAGGTCATATCGGAGCGGCCGTCGGTACCGTACGTTGTTAACGACGGAGAGTTTTGGGCGCATTTTAACCAGCACCAGATAGTGATCAGAGTCGATGTTAGCGCCACGATAGGTCGATAATGTCGGAGAAGTGCCGTCCATCAATCAAAACGTGGTCGATTCGTGATTCTGCCTACTGTGGTGATCTCCAGGTGTATCGGTATGAAAGGCTGTGCTGGATGTAGGTGCTACGAATGGCCATATTCTTGGAGGCGGCGAAATCAATCAGTCGTAAGTCGTTTTCGTTCGTCCTCTTCCAGGCCAACTTGAGCGTTTAGATCTCCCATGATGATTTTGACGTCGTGACTTGGGCAGCTGTCGTACGCGCGCGTAAAATGTGTCTTTATCATCATCAGTGTTTCCGGAGTGAGGGCTGTGCACGTTTCTTATGCTGAAGTTGAAGAATCGGCCTTTGAGCCTCAACTTGCACATTCTCTCATTGATCGGCCACCTCCCGATCACGCGTTTCTGCATATTACTATGAAAGCTGTTCCCAGCTCGTGTGTGTTGCCGCAGATCTGGTAGATAGTGTGGATGCCTCTAAATGTTCGCTCCATTGATCCCTTCCAACACACATCCTGCTGCGCTACGATGCCGAATCCACAGTCCTTTATAACGTCGGCAAGTATGCGTGTGCTCCAGTTCCACGTACCCAGCTAGTCCCGTTACGTCGCTGTGGTCTTCGCCGATTGTCCCGGTTCGTATGCTCTTGTTGATTATTCGTAGCTTGATTTTTTTATGGCTGGCTTGCAGGGCCTGACACCAACCCCCTAGATTTCCCGAGGACCATAGTGCTCAGTTTAACTTAAGGTCCTTCTCAGCCGCCCCTGACATGGCGAAAATGGGATGAAACGTTGCTCAGCTTCACCGATGTCTTGTGTGAGACAACGTAGAACACTGTCTATTCCATCCGTCTTTGTCAGCAAAGGGTCGCCAGGAATGCGGTCTTCGATATAGCGACTCAATCGTGGCCAGTTCCCTCCCAGATGGCTTCTTTCAGTAGGGAAGATTCATTAGTTACATCATATTGTTTTAATTGATAACCCATACTGAAGAAAACATCGACACTCTTTGTATCGAACATTTCAATGTATTTTTTAAAATTACGAAAACAAAAGTAAAGGTTCGTTTATTTCAATTTGTTATGTAAAATATGAAAAAGAATATTACGACACTTAGAGTGACGAACTAATCAATGTTTTTATTTAATAACTGCATAAACGTAATATTGAAACCATTTTCACAAAATATCTGTGCTGAAATGTATGACATATTTGAAATAGAAGTATGAAACGAGCTCACCAATTATTTCTCCATCATTGATAGACCAGTTGCCAACCACCTTTAATTTCATCACCAGCACTGCCCAGCAATACGAGAAAACGGAAAAAAGCCCTCCGACAGTGAAAACAAAAATATCGTTTGCTCGGCCTTCAAAACCCGCTGCCCAGCAAAACGCGAAAACCGAAAAAAAACCCTCCGGCAGTGCAATCAAAGACGTTGCTTTCTTGGGCTTCCGAGGCCCGCTGCCAAGCAAAACACGAAAACCAAAAAAAAGTCACTCCGGCGGTGAAACAAAGAAACTGCTTGCATGGGCTTCCAAAGCGCACTGCTCAGAAAAACGCGATAACCGAAAAAAATACTCCGACAGTGAAAACAAAGACACCGCTTGCGTGGGCTTCCGAAGCACACTCCATAGCTATTGGGATTTTTTGCATGATAAAAACGAGACATGCTGGACACCTTGGAACACCTGTGATTAGAAACAACCTGAGAGATTCGCGAAGACAACGTCATATGCAGCCCAGTTTTCGCTGTCATGAAACGTCAAATGCAGCCCGTCGTTTTTATGGCTGAAAAAGGGAAAAGTATTGTATTCAAAATAAACTGTTATTAAAACCTCAGTCAGCGGAGCAGTTTTTCCATAGATGCTGATAAATCTGATCACAATACTAGTTATTTCTAGTATCTGCTACGTTTGATGGTATAAAATATCAATCAAAAAGCTATTTATGCTTCGGTGTTATGCAAACGCAATCAGTTTTAACCGAGACATTCATGTGAGGGTTTGAACAACTTACGCATGATTGATGTAAACACAGAGTGGAATAAGAAAAAAAACTTAGCAATCACAGGAAACGAAGACCATCTTCGCGAGTCTCGTCTCAGGAAACAACGACTTTCTTAGAATTTGAAAATGCAATGCCAACGAATACGACCATTTTTGGAATATGTAACTATCTAAGATCCCGCAATTTTCAATCTGGAATAGGGTAGAAGCACCGGTTTTGGCCATACGCCAGTTGTAGCCATAGGGGATTATACATCGTTTTACATAGCCAATCAGCATAAAACCTTTTGTGTTCAGTAGATCACATTCACATGATAGAGCTACATTCATTTACTCGTCCGAATTGAATCAAAACATAAGAAAAACAATTCATTTTCCTTATAATTTTAACTCCCATACACCTAATTTGGCCAGGGCACTCCTAATTTGGCCACTCTTATGAGAAATCAATGCGATTGGCCAATTAAGAAACCGAAGTTAAATCTCTGGCCGAAACTGGTTCCGACCAACGGGATTTTCAAAGCGAAAAAATGGGTTTAGCTCTGTTTTGATATTTTACACACATAATATGGATTGAAATCTTGCATTTGACATATTTGTAGTATAAATACGGCTTCCCATTTATTTTTTATCGATAATTTCTCTTAGGCTGGCCAAAACCGGTGCTTTTACCCTATATTTGAAAATTGAATTCTTTAAATCTTCATACATGATAATCCAACAATTAATTTTGTAATAAGACTACCGTTCGTTAAAACCAGAAATCAGTCACCCACGCGGAAACGACCATAAAGGTTCTAATTGTACGAACAACTATTTCTCCCGCATCTCACAAACACCTTTTACAACACCTCAAACCGGTGGAATGCATTTTTCCGCCGTGAAATTTCCGAATTTACAACCAACTTCCTGACCTGCAGAAGTTGTTCGTCAATTGAATCGCCCGAAATGGTAGCTTTGCGACCCACGCAACCGGGGACCAAACCAGGGTGCCCTTTTACCACAAAAATTAACATAAATTACAACCTAATTAGTCGCCTCTCGGTGGTGGTTCTAGTTTCGGGCACGCATCGGTGAGCATTGCGTTGTTGTTTCGATTTGAACCAAATTTTATATGATAGCCACAACCTGAGCTAGAGCCCCAGAGTGCACGAACTGTGACGCATTGCACTGTGGGCGGTCAGGTGGTCAAAATTTGAAAAAAATATGGTTTTATTCTGATAGGTTTTTCTTGTTCATTATTTCAAAGTAAACATTTATGTTAGAACTACTCTGATATTCCAGAAATATCTTAACATAAATGTTTACTTTTAATTGATGAACAAGAAATACCTATCAGAATTAAACCATATTTTTTCAATTTTTGACCACATGATATTTTGTAGTTTTGTTGGAATGAAAATACATACTTTATATGTTCAATTTTTTCCTTCAATAACAACTACAGACTGCTTCAGCGGATATGCATTGGCCACCAGACTCTATAAAAACCGCCCATAGTGCTCATAGCTGCTTCTGCTGCTGTTGGGTACTGGTTTCTAATCGGCTTCAATTAATTCCAAATGTATTAATTACCCACCTTCTCTTCCGAGAGAGGTAGAGCCGGAGGGTGCACTTCTGCTTCTAGCTAGACTGTTGTTGATTGTTCCTGTTGGCTGGAATGGGCCAATTACGAGATGTTCGACGGTTCAGAAGCCCCAAACACGGTTGAAGGTGGATGCATTTCACACAGGTTTTGCGGTTTGATTTGTTGGGCGATATACGTAGTTTGGTTCAGTAGTGGAACGCTGATAAGATCTGGATTTGTGGCTTTCGTGGGATTGATTTACGATTTGTTTTGGGAGGTGGTTTTGGGTTGTGGTCAGTCAAGTGTGGTGACCCAGTTTTTGTATCGCGGTGTCTATGAGTTTGGTTTTGATCGCGATTCTTTTGGAAGTTTCTTGAAAGGATGCTGTTCAGTGGTTGATTTTGTAAATTTACATTACATTCAACAACAAAGATTCTTAGTTCTATACACTAAGAAAACTTTTACAGCTACTAACTCAGAGCTCTCTTTACCAAAGTTACCGTTATAGCTTTCATATATCTTGGGACAAATATGAAGTTTCTGTATGCTCGACGAAATTTGCAATACAAAACGACCCTTGATCGTACTGGGATTCGAACCCAGGTACCTTTGAATGATTGCAACTCAGTTGAAATGTGGCAGTAGTACTACAATGAACAATCGAATGACGCAAAGCCACCAAAATAAAAGAAAGATATTTTCCTTTGGCAAAAGAACAGAGTTTTGCAAAGCATTCGTCCAGAGCTTTTGGAAGTTATTCATTATTGAAAAGCAAAATAGTTTTACAGATGATTTTGTATGATATTCGGACCTTATTTTTCATTACTAAAAATAATAGACGATTCAGCATTTCTTACTATCTGTAACGATACTTGATATGTTACCCAGTTGAGACACTAAACTTAGTTGCTTTTTGTCTCTGCTCTTTCGTAGAAAATAAAGAAAAAAATTGCAACATCTCCACCATAGATTCCTTGCACCTTTGATTGGAAACCATAAACTTTGCCAGCTTCCCGCCGCACAATCATCTATTTGTCCACAGCGCTGCTGTCACGCTTTATCAAATATAAAATTTTGCTCCCTCTATTTACGACAAATCTTGATTGGGCCAAACCCCCCATTCCCGGTCCCGGTGCCGAATCCAATATCTTTGAAAAACAAGCTTCTCTTCCCTGAAAAAAGAAAAGTTTACTTTCCGTCTGCGCGCCACCAGACCGGAGCAATTTCCACCGCCACACGGAACTGGGCGCCAAATTCCTTCCTGTCCCGTGCTCGGCTGATTGCGCCCTGGTTTTGGGACCCGCCGCCGCCTCGGGCGACAATGTTTGATTTGTTCGGCTCGCCACCCCGTCGACGACTACGAACGACTATACGACAACAACCGTCGATGACAACGTTATTGATTTCCACATGCCGGCTGTGGCCGATTGCACAGTGGCTTGGCTTTGTGCGAAGGTTGGACAAAACTACGGAAGTGACCCAAATCGATTGAAAAAAATGATTTCATAATTTACCTTCAACAAATTCCTTGATAGAAGACAAGTAAATTCTTTCCTGCATGCCACCATCTACAATTAACTGATTTCAATACTGCTTTTTGGGAGGAGCTTGCCAGGCTCTAGAAGAATCCAACGACAGTCAAATCAGTAAACCTTCAATAACTTCCTAAATAGCAGACAATTTATTTTTTTGCATTCACCATTCTACAATCAACTGATTTCAAAACTGCTTTTCGGAAGGAGCTTGCCAGGATCCAGAAGAACCCAACAAGAGTCAAATCAATAAACCTTCAACAAATACCTCAATAGAAGACAATTTAAATTTTCTGCATTCACTATTCTACAATTAACTGATTTCAATGCTTTTCAAACAAGAGTCAAAATCAGTAAACCTTTAACAAATTTCTCAATAGAAGACAATTTGAACTTTCCGCTTTCACCGTTCTACAATCAACTGATTTCAAAGCTGCTTTTCGGAAGGAGCTTACCAGGCTCCAGAAGAATCCATCAAGAATCAAAATCAGTAAACCTTCAAACAATTCCTCAATAGTAGGCAATTTAAATTTTCTGCATTCAGCATTCTACAACACTGCGGAACACGTTTTTGTCTCCAGCACCAAAATACCGCTATTCACTTAATTAAGGGTTGCTGAATCCATTGCCGTTTTCAGAAATATCATAGCACATCTAGTTTTTGAGATATTGACTGTTGAAAATGCAAAAAAAGACTATTTCAGCCAACTTGCATGCAAGTTTGTCAGCTTGTAAGGTAATATATTGGCTAAATTTGCCACAGAATTCAAACTTTATATGTATAACAATACTTATCATCAGAGTTTGTAATACTTTCGATGCGGAAAAGTTATTTTTTGATGGTTTAGAGAGTTGTTGTATTTTGCCATATAGAAGAAACGAAGAATTTTGTATGGAGACTGCAAGCATGTTGAAAAAATCGGTTTAATCGAAATTTAATCGCGCAATTTCAATCAAATTATGTCTGAAATGAAAGTTCAAGTTCTATTTTGCATGTTTGGTGGATTAGATTATAAAAAAATTTGATAAATTGTACTTTAAATTTCACGTAAACTTTAATAAAACCAGTGTTTTATACAACTTTGGCGACCTGTAGCTAAAATTGTGACGTGCTGGAGCATTTCTGAAAATGGCACCAGATTAAGCAACCCCAAATCTACTAGAGACACATAATTTGATCCTTGAGACACGCAAAAATGTCATTTTTGTTACGCTGTGCAATCAACTGAATTCAATACTGCTTTTTGGAAGGAGCTTGCCAGGCTCCAGAAGAATCCAACAAGAACCAAATCAGTTAATCTTGAACGAATTCCTCAATAAAAGACACTTTAAAATTCCATATTCACCATTCTACAATCAACTGATTTTAATACTGCTTTTTCAAAGGAGCTTGCCAGGCTCCAGAAGAACTCAACAAGAGTCAATATCAGTAAACTTTCAACACATTCCTCAACAGAAGACAATTTAATTTGTTTCTCCATGCAACAATCTACAATTACCTGATTAATGAATTTAACTGCATTTTAAGAGGAGCTTGCCAGGCTCCAGAAGAACCCAACAAGAGTCAAATCAATAAACCTTCAACAAATACCTCAATAGAATACAAATTTAATTTTCTGCGTTTTTACCATTCTTCAATCAATTAATTTGCCTGGCTCCACAAGAATCCAGCAAGAGTCAAAATCATTAAACCTTCAACAATTTACTCAACAGAAGACAATTTAATTTATATATTTTTTTTTGGTACAAAATGTCAGATAAATTCAAATTAATAATTGAATTACATTTTATTACAATTCATATCATTCCTACAAATTGTAAAATCAAGCCCTCGATTGACATAAGCGCCAGCCCTCAATCCACGAAATACTAAAAACAGGAAGGAGGCAGTACCAAGCTACCTATCTGATTAGTTTCATTCGGGAGCCCTGGTGGTCTAGGGCGCAAAAACGAAAAACAACCTCGCTTATTTAGTCAATCCCGAACCACTACTAAGCGAACGACGCGCAGACTGAAAAAAGCACTCCGGAAACGCGAAAACGAAAAACGGCCTCGCTTGTTTGGTTAATTCCGAACCACTACCAAGCAAGAGACACTCAGACCGAAAAAATAGCACTTTGGCGACGCGAAAACGAAAAACCGAACTGTAGTACTTTTTCCGATAAGGCCGGAAAAAAGTAACCCGGCGATAGGGACGTTCCGATATTGCAAAGTATCGATATTTGATTCGATACGATTATCGAATCAAAGTATCGATACCACCGATATATTGAATCAAAATATCGATATATCGGAATATCATATGATATATCTGAATGAAGCGAATTTCCTAAATCGCTCAGAGATATGCCGTTTTGTTTCCTAAGATTCGAAAAAAAATCTTTGAATACTTAAGATTATTGGTATTTTGGCCGATATGGACAAAAACATCTTCTGTTCAGATACATTAAAGTACAATTCGAATTTTTTTTAAATACCGTAATCCATGGTAACATGAATCAGCGTAGCAACGTTGATCGCAATGACCCTCCTCTTAAACAGTTCAATATTTTCAATGTATGAATGGTGATTTCCTTCCTTCTATTCATGAGCTTTTTGCAAAAATGAGTTGTTTTCATGCGTAAATTTTTCAACTATTGGAAACAATGATTTTCATGATTATGGATGACACGCTCAAAGAATAAAAGCTTCAATAAATATGTTCAGTCCAGCATAATTCACAAATTACTATAAACAATGCAGAAATTCCTTAGGAAATTGCCTACATTTAGGCGTATTTCACAATTCATGGTGTATTTAATTTTGAAATAACTTAAAAAGAAAATGACTTGTAAGAGTGTAGTCTTCATATTCGGCTTCAGGGACCATGATTTTATTACGCAAAGATGTGTTCAATATTACTGAACGTTGTTTTCAAGGTTAATCAATGTTACCCCATATCAGCTAAATCAAAATATCACTCAAAACATTTTTTCAAACATGCTTTAAATTTTCAGAAAACAAAATACAGTATAAAGATACGAGCATTTATTAAAAAAAAATAAAACTTGCGACATATGTACTTTGAAATTATAGGTCTGAGGCGAATGAACTGGTTAATATTTAAAAAAAAAAATATATATATTTAAGAAATATCCAAAAAAATGATCAATGTTACCCCGGATTACGGTACATAAAATAAATTATGAATGTAGAAATTAGAATGTACAATTGTTTCCTTATATAAATGCACAATATATCGGAAGAAAATATCGATACCACCGATATATTGAATAGGAAATATCGATACCAAAATATCGAATATCGAAAGCAAAATATCGATACTCCGATATATCGGAAGTATCGGAACGTCCCTACCCGGCGACGCGAAAACGAAAAAGGGTTATTTCCGAACCACTAACAAGCAAAAGACGCGCAGACCGAAAAAAGCACTCCAGCGACACGTAAACGAAAAACGACCTCGCTTACTTGGTGAATCCCGAACGATCAACCGAAAAAAAAACACTCCTGTGACGTGAAAACGAAAAACGACCTCAGGTTAACGGCTAAGCAATGTCAATTTCGAATCACTTTTGAGCAAAAGACGAGCAAACCGGAAAAAAAGCACTCCGGCGACGCAAAAACGGAACACGACCTTGCTTGCTTGGTTAATTCCAAACTACTACCAAGCAAAAGACGCGCAGACCGAAAAAAATCACTCGGGCGTCGCGAAACGGCCACGCCTCCTCAACGAATTTTCAAATTAAATAAGCTTTAAATTATGATTTTTTACCATAAGACATCTTTGAAAATGAGCCTGAAAAATACTGTTCATTTTTTCACAATAAACTTCTACATTTCTACCACAATAGTTAAAAATTTCATTCCAAAAGAGTTTATTCGGTACTCCTGCAAGATGGAAAAAACTAGTTTTAAAATTAATCTGTTCACCATACTATCATGAAGCATCGGATTTCATGCAAAACATTTTCTTATAAGTAAGACCTTTATTAAAAATTCCATCCGTTTTAATATATATCATTGTCCATTATGAAAGACGATAAAAATGGACAAGATTTTTTGTAGTTCATCCTACAAAAACCACCAAGGCTTTTCCTGTGAGGTACAATGTCGCCAATTTTTTCAGGTAGGAATTTTGCCAAAAAGTTTCAAAATTTCTACGGTGAATTCTTGAATTCTCTTCGGCAAGAATTCAATTTAAATTTGACAATTTGAACTGAAATCATCAAAAAAAATCTGAATATCTGAATCTGAAAAAAAAAATACCTGATGGAATTTCTGGAAAATATGTTTTAAGAAATAAAAGAATAAATTTGAAATCCTTATGTAAATCTGTCTACAAATTTCATTTGAAAATCTCCAGAAAAATCGTTAATGCTGTTTAAAGTAGAAAATCTCTGGAAAATGGTTAGATTCATCTAGGTTAGATTCGGTAGGCGTTTTCGAAGAAATTTTAAAATATTATTTGCGAGAGACAATTTTGAAGGAATCCGGTGATCAATATCAAATTGAATTTTAGATAAATCTAAAGAGAGAATTTTCTGTGAAAAAAAAAGCAGATAGAGCAGATTAAACTTCTTTGAGAAATCACTAAGAATCTTTTCCCAATTGAATCTTGTTTAATTATATATGAATATTTTGTGGAATATTAGGAGGAATCTTGAAAGCATTGTCCATTTTTTTACAGAAAGTGCTGGATTATTTTTGCTATGAATTTTTCAAGCAGAGATTTTCTGAAATATTTCTTGAAGAGAAACCTTAGGAAGAATCTCGAAGGAACAGTTAGAAAACCTGTTAGTGCACTCTGAAGACTTTGAGGGAAGAATCCATTCTTGGTGATCTTGAAGACAATTTTGATAGTATTTATTGTACTTTTTCTTGGAGAAATCCTCAGTGATTCCAGAAAGTCCTCAACAAATTATTAATTAACAATGTGATAATATTTTTGCCTAACAATTGAAATTCAAGTGTAATAAGTACGTAGTTTAAGTACGTAGTTTACCTTCTTGGAAAAATGTTCAAAGTTCTGAATTCTTCAAGAGATTCTTTTGAGCAATTTGATACAGATTCTTCGGAATATTTTATGATCAGATTAGAAAGCCTAAAGAAAATCTAGAAAAATTCTGTAAAAAAATAACTAGTAATCCCCGGAACGATTTTCCGTTGGAGTCTGGTGAAAACTTGCACTGGCGTTCTTGGAGAATGCACTGGAAAAGTCCGGAAATAATTCATGAAGAGATCCGCGGCACCTGAAAAGTTCGTGAAAAGAATTACATTGCGTGAAATTTACAAGTATCACTATTATGCTGAGATATGGGACAAAATCACAAACAGATAAAATCAATGCAAATTTATGCAATTTCCAAAATTTGTGAAAATCATGATTATTGCGAACGATATTACTTCGGTAAACAAGAATTTGCTAGGGGCCCCCTCCAGAAAAAAAAACAAATCCTAGCTACGCCAATGATTACTGAACAACTTTGCCGAAAACGCCATCTTTCTAAATGGCCAGGATACTGAAACATCCGCAGAACAAAAGTTTCATGCTCACTAGCGTCTTCTGGTGAAAAAAACTCGAATTTCTTGGCTCAAATAATGATGGCCCTTGAGCTACTGTACAAATTTGCTGAGGACGCGGAATCTTAATAGTCAGGCTTCTGAGTTCTCTGTAAAACAAAAGCAAAAATGTCATGCCCCCTAGTGCCTCATGTCGGTCAAATTCCGAATTAAATAAGGTTCCATCAGATAGCGCTCAAGAATTACTTTACTGAAGACCCCAAGCTTCAAAATTATCTGAATTTTAAGCTATACCGATTTAAAATTGTAATTTACTCAAACCTTATATAACCGTTATTATGCGACTTCTATGCACATTCGTTGACATTCTACAGCCTTTGCCTTCAGCATTCACAACACGAGCGGTGAAATGAACGCACGAAAGAAAAATGTCAATTGAATGCAGCTGGCTACGATGGCGTCACCATAAAACGGTTTGGTTTGTTTATTTTGTTTTCTAATAATAAGCATGTTTGTCCCATTCGACATAACAAGCAAGATGAAACAATGCTTGTTGGTTACTATTGAACATATCTGAAATCTTTGCATCTTATAATTATGAAAATGTCATCCTGTCAGACGACATTCATTCCACAGTTTGTTTTAATACTCATTTTGAAGAACTTAAAATTTCTATGATTTTTCCGGTTCTGCGCCACTGTGGTGACCGCTGGTTGGATGGTTGACGCTGACTGATTGACACTCTCTCTGCCCTATGTGGGATCCCAGACTGTGCCATCCCTCTCTATATGTTGCGTAAGTGTGGATATGTGCAATCATAAAACATTCATGACTTTCTTCGCGGAACACCAACGCAACGTGTCTCGGCCCCAGCAGGGCTTTGCTCTTCGGCTGTCTCTAGTTTTCAGTGTATGGAGGCCCTTCATAGGAACTCGCACTAATGCACTGGGAACGGTGGTGAAGTTCACTCGCTCGTGCGCCTCACTGACTCACTGACTGCAAATTGCATTCACCACGCATGCATATCTTCGGCGGGGCGCGGAGGAGGCCTCATCGCAGCATTGGTTTCTGGCCTTGATTTTATGCTGTACCATCATCATCATCGTCATCGTCTAGCTAGCGATGGGATATTACACAGCCTCTTCCGAGGTCGCTCCGCGCCGCGTCTGCCAAACTACTTGCATGCGCTGCTGCAATTCTCTTCAATTGAATTTTAAATTAATCTCATTCTGCTGGCGGTCTCCTCCTTCTCCTCGTTGCCATCACCTTTGCCATCCGACCGTCAGTCGAAACGTTTCAACAGGGTGGTCTGCCCTCTACTCTGAGTCCAACGCAAGAAGTGCAGTTGCACTGTGGTGCACGAGATGGGTAACTAACTAGGGGTATTCTACGTGAGTGTGTATGTGTGTGCGAGTGCACGTTTTGTGTAGGTGGTGCTGGCTGGAGAGAACCGGTCTTCGCCTTTTACGGATGAACCTTCGAGCAGGACGCGAGCGGCGGAATGTGTCACGTGTGTTTGCTGATTTAATACGACTTTGATGCACTTTGATGTCAAGCTGCTGCAGCTGATGGGTTCGAAATGAAGTGAGTGAGGGGTGTCAAGGTTTTCGCTAGGTGGCGAAAACTGCACCGGATGGCTTTTGTGAAGAAGTACAATAAAAGTGTGGCGTTGAATGTCGGGAAGTGGCACTTAGGTGTGTTAATGATATTGGAGTTAATGCGATCCACGTTTTTTTATCTGTTGTTGTACCTAACTAGACCTCTTTGGCTACAGCGTAGCGTTACGCCGTTGCCGGACGTATTGTAGAAATGCATCTTTGCCAGTCTTGGGTGATGTTTCTCCAGACCAGACCAATTAGGTTTCTGAGGTCCTCTTCCACTGCGTAAAGTCAGCGTATTCGTCGTCTTTGGTAAAGTCGCCGACCTAGTTCCATGATGCTGCACACTAAGTGACCAGCTTCACTGAATCGTAGGCTGCCTTGAAATCAATGAGCAGATGTTCAATCCGCAAGTTATATTCCTGAAATTTATCTAAGATCGACCTCTTGCGAAACCCTGCCTAGTATTCGCCGACGAAGGACTCCTTGACGGCCTTAGTCTGTTAAACAGGAAGCATGACAGTATTTTGTACGCCAAATTCAGCATTGTAATCTCTCTGTAATTGGCGCCTCCAGTCTATACCTTTTCTTGTAGATTAGGTGTATTAGGCAATCCAACCAACGGGTAGGTATTTCTTCGTCCTCCCATACCTTAGGGAGTAGTCGGTGGATTGATTGGTTCAGCTGCTCACTTCCGAGTTGGAAAAGCTCAACCGGGATCTCGTCCTTCCCAGCAACCTTACAGTTCTTCAGCTCGCTGACAGCCTTTTTAACCTCTCCTATGGTCGGTGGGTTCACAGTTTGACAGTCTCCATCAATATTCACCCTGTTTCTCGCTACATTTCCATTATCGCCGTTCCACAAGAAAGTGCTCCTTTCACCTGGCAGCTTTACTTGATACATGATGGGCTACGCTGAATCCACGCCGAATGGATAATTCTCCACTGGGCTCGGTCCTGAGCCAATCGCTTCCAGTCACCCTGAACGTTAAGTGCCCTTAAGTCCTCTTCAACTGCAAAAAGCCAACGTGTGCGCGACTAGCCCAATGCAGCCTGCCATGGTTTATGAGCTTGATAATATCCACTTTTTAAATATACTTGGTACATCTCATGATTCATGCGACGCCGCCAGATGCCATTTTCTTGTTTACCGCCGAGTATTGTTCCCAGCACTTTACGCTCAAACAACTCCAAACGCTTTTCGGTCGACCTCTTTTAACTCCAGGATTCATGGCCGTATAGAGCAACCGGAAAGGGGCCTTCCTTAGCCGAGAGGTTAGAGTCCGCGGCTACTAAGCAAAGCCATGCTGAAGGTGTCTGGGTTCGATTCCCGGTCGGTCCAGGATCTTTTCGTAATGGACATTTCCTTGACTTCCCTGGGCATTAGAGTATAATCATACCTGCCACACGATATACGAATGCGAAAATGGCAACTATGACAAAGCAAGCTCTCAGTTAATAACTGTGGAAGTGCTCGTAAGAACACTAAGCTGAGAAGCAGGCTCTGTCCCTGTGAGGACGTTAATGCCAAGAAGAAGAAGAAGAGCAACCGGAAGGATTAGTGTCCGCGAATTTTGTTTTCGTCTGCAGGCTACGGGACTTAAGCTAATTACGGAGCCCGTAAAAAGCCCTTTTCGCAGTTGCAAGACGCCTTTTCAACTCTCGGGTAACATCATTATTGCACGTCACTAAAGTACCAATATACACAAATTCTTCAACTACTTCAAATATTCCACCACCCAGCACCACTTCACTACCAACGTCACGATTGGAACCACGCTGTCTACCGGCGATCATGTACTTTGGTTTGCTGGTTTTGACGATAAGTCCAATCCTCGCTGTCCCCCTTTAAAACGCACGAATGGCTCTTCTACGGCTCGACGATCAATTCCGATTATATTGATATCGTCCGCAAAACTCAGGAGCATATGCGGCCGGGTGACGATGGTACCGCTTCTTTGCATGCCTGCTCTCCTAATAGCTCCTTCGAGAGCAATGTTGAACGAAAGGATCGAGAGCGCATCTCCTTGCTTCAATCCGTCTAAGGTTACGAAGTAGTCTCATTCGCAACCCGCACACTTGATTTCGATCCATCCAACGTTGCCCAAATCAGTCTAATCAGTTTCGCCGGAAAACCGTGTTCTACCATTATCTGCCATAACTTATTTCTCTTTACTGAATCGTACGCCGCTTTGAAATCAATGAACAGATGGGGAAAAATCCTCTCTTCCGTCCTGAGCGTTGTCATCCCCGATAACAACTTTTAGGTCATGTTTTGGGCACTCTCAGTAGGTCTTGTCGAGACAATCATAAAACGCATCCTTCGTGTTGTCGGGTTTATCGTTTTTCGGCGCATAGATGTTGATCAGGCTGTAGTTGAAGAATTTGCCTCGTATCCTCAATACGCAGATTCGTTCATTAATCGGTTTCCACCTCATAACTCGCTTCATCTGTTTTCCGATCACTCATGCTCTGCCTTATCGCTGCCACTATGGTAGATGTTGTATTTGAAAACTGTGTTGGCGACGGGATCCACCGCCCTGAATTCACGTTCTCAAGTTCTAGGTCATCTTACTTCCTGAATAGCAGCCACGTTCACTCCAACCTTCTGCAATTCACGAGCCAAAAGGCTTATTCGTCCGGGTTCATCTAACGTCCTGACATTACCGAGTTTCCTTATTTCGTTGCCAAGTCGGTTGCCGAAAATATCGTTTGTTATTTTACCTTTCTCCATTTTTCGTGATAGGTAAGAAATTCGGTGTAGCTGACGTGGTACAGCATTTCATACTCAGCCGCTGGATGCCAGAACAGGCTGCACTACCAGCTAAGTACCCAAGTAACAGTTCCACAGCAACTTGGCTTTCGTGTGGATTTATTAATGTTTTATGACAGTAACGTGGTTGCTATAATACTTAGAGGCGACATTTAACGTTGCCAAAAGATTATATTTTGTAATTCGGCTCTTGGCTGTTTTCAAAACCTTTTAGAGCCAAAACATAAAGTCAAAATTTAGTGGCTACAAACTCAGCTTTATTGCAGCATACACTACCTTATTTAAACTGCTTGCCATGTCTGAACGACTCTTATTTGTTACGGCTATGATAAAAGACTGATATAATACAGCTTGTTGTCATAAAAGCTGCTTTTAAGCTGCATGACTTCCACTTGGTTTCTGATGACTTACCTTATTAATACCTCCCAAATCAGTATTGGGGCTCATAAGATGCGAAAACACTATAAGCATTGCAAATTTAATACATGCCCTCCAATATAATGTCACTAATATTGCGTTATTACTAAGGAACACTTATTCCCAATGGGAAAATGCAAAACTGATATCCATTTTCATTTTTTTCGCGTATTTTCTTCAAAACATCACGCCCGAACTGTCAAACATTGTTAAATGCTGCTTAGTTACCATAAAAAGCGAAAAAAAGCTGAATCATCTTAAATCAGCATTTATTGCGGCAATTTTACATCCACAAATGCCGAATCATAACAGTGTGCCCTTATTCATGTATTTATGATAACAAAACAGCATTTGTCGATGACAATCTATCAATTATGGTTCCGGCATATTAATTTCCCTCCGGTTGCCACAATTTCACTATTTTCAAATCAAGTTTTTCCATGAATTCACTCATAAAATGCTATGGTATGATGATTAAACTGACCAAATATAATTTGAAGCTCAATTACTGCCCATACAAACCAATAAATGTTGAATATGGTTTATTCTTCTCTTGGCGGTTTCTTTTAGCAAACGCTAAATAACTTGAAATATATCACTTTCAGAGGGGGGACATGCAATTTAACTTCTTTTTCATCACACTTCAAAGTAAATCTCATTCGGCACTAAAGATTTGCGCACTATATCAAAATAAATTTCTTCAAATATTTACCAAGCACTACGAGACAAATTATTATTTGATGTTTTCGATCTTATTTTGGTTTGTTTACGTTGGAATAAATCCGGCAAGATCAACGTTATAATAAAATCATTTTCAAGATGAAGCAACATTCATCTAGAACAGGTGGCCTCAAAATAGCTACCATAAATGCTATTTTGCTTTATTCGTGTGACATAATTATACACTTCATAGCCACTTTGAGAGTGGGCCAACTAGTCACGTTCTAATCTACAAGAGGTTTTGGGGGATGCGATGAAAGCAACAGTGCCTTGACCATGGTTTTATGGGCGTTTATTTATAGCACCCTGGAAGTAATTCATAAAAGTAAAATTGTTACTTGGGTACGCAACCCTTAGCTAGAGGTCTTTGTCTAATTGTCGGCTCACCATTTCACAGCCCTCACCTGGCAGCCACCGTCGTTCTATCGGTCAGCAAATTCCCCTCTCTATCATTTCACAAAGCTGGCACTCGTAATATTGTGCGGCGCGCCGTTGAGCGTTGCATAAAAACTCCGGTCCATGCTATCTTTAGCTTCAGCTACCACTTTTTCTTCGTGCTGTTTCTTCTTTATGCAGTTTATATTTTTTTTATTCGCTTTTTGACAGCACTCTGGTACCGACCGCAATCATACGGCTTCTGGCGATATTCTTCACGTCTGTCACTGTCTGGAACTCTCATCGAACCAGTCGTTTCGTCTTCGTCGTCGACCAGTGCTAATCACTTCCCGCGCCGGTGTTGTCACAGCTTTGTGGATAGGGTGTTGACATCTCCAGAAACGTTGATTCTTCCCAACTGCTTGTTAAGCTGCTGGCGATACTGTGCAGCTACCTTATCCGTCGACAAGTGTTAGATTTTGAAGCTCAGCGTTCTTCTAGTTCTAAAACTCGTGACGCTGGATAAGCGTGCTTGAATTTTAGCTACCACGAGATGGTGATCCGAGTCGATATTAGGGCCTCGAAAGGTCCTGACAGCAATGGCATCTGAGAAATGTCGCCAATGATTCGGTCGCTTATCAGTTTCTACTGGAAAATTCTGCTTCATCTGCTGCCCAATGAACATGAAGCCAACTCCTCGTACTGCTCTGTCACCGCCGCTGTAGTTGACGTTCTCCGGTCTTGGGCCAGCGTATTTCCTGGATAGCTGCCACGTTCACGCTGATATTCCGCAGTTCACGAGCCAGGAGCTCAACACGCTCGGGATTATTCAAAGCTCTCACGTTCTATAATCTGACTTCCCAATCGATGTCTTTTATTCTTTGCTGGGTCTAATTCCGTAAAATCAATCCACCGAGAACCACCGCTTGGAATTCACGTTTTCCGGTTTTGGGCCAGCGTATTTCCTGGATAGCTGCCACGTTCACGCCGACATTCTGCAATTCACGTGCGAGTTCTATTCTTGTATAAAACTTCAAGGCTTTATACGAAATGCCACCGTTACAACACTAGATTGCTTGCAATTTCTATCCGAAAAAGTCCAAAAAATAACTTTACTACTACTTATCAAGTCACATACTTTCTCAAATCTGCTCTCCTTATCTTCCAGTCGGCAACACACGCTTCTTTCAATTACTTCGCCGCCAGCCATTGAAAATCTGCAGCTGCTGTACGGGTCATCCGGAACAGCATCCCCTCTGCCTAAAGACCCTAGAACCAGTCCACATTCCGTTCGCTGAAATCACTTTCCATATGCAGATTAGTTTCACCGGTCGGAAAAACTTTAGCAATTTCCATATTGTGACTGTACCACCCCCCGGTTTGCTGGTTCATCCCGTGCCGTTGTAATCATTGCAATCATAGCGCGACAATGTCAGTTACTTTAACCTTTTGGCACCCCTTCCAAGCTTCCATTATGCACCGCCGCCGCCGCTGGCTATAAGTATATGTTGCTGCATTTCTCGACAGAAAACTTCCAAGACACTTTTTACGAGTCAAGTTTCCGCTCGGAGGGTCGGAAGAGGGCACTCTCCCATTTCATCCCACATAATTTTTTAGAGTTCTTTCCCGTGTGCGCCTTTTGTTGCCCGTAGTCCATAAAAAAGATTATCGTTTTTTACGATGATTCTTCGCCGGGATCCTGCCGGTTGGCATCTTGTGTCAAAGTATCCTCCGCACTTTCCTGAATGCACTGCCGCGCTGCGCTGCCTTGTTTGTCTGTTAAAGATTATGAACTATAATCCAATATATGGCAATGAATGTAATGCAAGAGCAAGGGAGTTGGTGGGACGCGGAGAATGCAGAATGCAACGCCGAGGAAGAACTGCACCGAGCATTTTCGGTATGGAGAGAGCGAGGGATCATGCAAACTTTTTTATATGAGTTATGACTTTTGCATGACACTTTTGTTGCCGGCAGAATTAAATGGAAAGAGAGGGAAAAAAGGTGATGGTGGCAATGAGAAGCTCTGATTGGCGTCGAGTTCGCTTCTGCCGTGTTGTTTGGTGCAATACGATGCCAAGAAAAAAGCTCATTAAAAAGAGCTTTAACTTCATTAAGAGAGTATAGATGAGGGCTCCGTTGCTGGGGGTTTTTCGCAGAGTACTGGAATGGGACGGTTCGCGAGGGCTTTGAACGAACTGAACAGGATATAATGAGCTGCCTGCCATCCCACGATCGAGATGATGAGCATTATTTGTTCAAATTATCAGATTGGGAATGGTAATTGTGACAGTTGTTGGGAAATGTTTAGAGAGTCTCTCCCATCTCAGCGACTTAAGGGGGCAGGATCCGTCATTGATTTTTGGATTTTCAAAAGCAGTTTTTTCGTTCAAAATCAAGAAAATTTACAGGAAAATGTGTTCACTGTATTCTATTCTCCAATCGAAACACAGTGAACACATTTTCATCAAATAATTTTTAGTTTTGAACAGAAAAACTGCTTTTGAAGTTTCGATGATGACGATGATTACGATGACGAAGCATTGAACGGATTTCAGAAAAATTTTACTGAAATTCGAATAGTTGCACTTATTTCATTTCGTTTTAATTGTTTTATACTTTGAGCAGATTTTCAAGATTTTACTTTGAGCTTGATTGGCCGCCCGTGGTTGCTACTTCAGTATGCAGTGACACAAGGAACCAAACAGGCCACTACTTGGAACCCAGACACCCTCAGTGTGTAAAAGCTAGTGATTTTCTTTTTTTTAGGCAACAATGACACCTGCCACGTCAGAATACAGATCAATGAGGGGAAGGGGGAGGAATTGATGTTGCATTTTGGAACTGGCCCACAGTAGACCAGATATACCCCTGCATCTACGCCAGTTCATGCGAGAAGGTATAGGGGTAAGGTAATTTGTATAGCAGAGAGGCTTGCTCTTTTATTTGCTCTGGTTCTAGGGCATAGAGTATCTTCGTACTTTCACGAAGTTAGAATCGTCTTGGTAAGCAAATTCAGGCCAATGCAAAACGTCAAAATTGTAAGATGGAAAAGATCAACAGAGCTAATTAGGACCAACAATTGCGTAATCGATTCTTCATCGCCACGACTCACTTATTATTTATACTTGTTTACATTGTTTCAGCTGGTTCAGCAGAAGCAAATTCCAATTCCCACAGCAGGACCTACAATTATTGTTGTTTCCGCGGGTGGTTGCGTCAATTTCATCCGAAAAAAAAATCCAATAAATATGCAAATTAGTTAATCCTCTTTCACCACTATCACAATTCCGCTTGGCCGCGACCCGTTTCGAACTCGAACTTCCTTTTGCCAGTAATCACACTTGATTGGAAACAAAGTAGGCAACCGCCACAAAAAAAAACGACGTTTCGCCGTTCTGTCTGTCAACCGAGCGATAATAACAAACAGTACCTACAATGCAAGTGGTGTTGGTGGAAACAAATTGAATTTCGGGAATCGGGAAGCCGGGAAAAAAGTAGGCGTTGGTGGACTCCCTTCTTGCGTTTGCCTCCCTGTCAGTGGATTTATTAGAAAGCGATTAGTGAAATTCGAAGCGCCCCTCATCTCGGCTTGCTTTGTTCGATTTGTTTTGGAACCCGTCAGGATAATGGGAAAGATGGGTGAAAAATTGGGTTCCTGATCCATTTGCGATAAATAATAATAAACGAAATAAATTAGAGTCTTGCGAATGGGGGAAAATAGGAAAATAATCAATTGGCTCGGAGGCAAAACAATGACGAGGAAATTAAAGCCATTCTTTGGATATGTGGAAGACGATTGATTTCTTGTAAACTTATGGGTAGTGATTCATAAGTAAACTGCTAAATATGGAATAATTCCACTAAATTCATACCTTGTACATTGGGACAGGGTAGAGATCAAATACAATCACAGCAATGTACAACTAATATGACAAATGCGAACTTAAAAATATCCATATACCATCATGTGGGCCGAATCAAACGCGTTAAAAGTATCACAAAATTGAGTACGATTTAAATCAAAATCAACACGGAGTTTGTGGTGATGCTGAATTATTATCTGGGTGATGCGAACTGGAAATCAAGCTCACGAAGTTCCAGGAAGACGACGGTAAGGCGGCGTACCTGCTGATCTCGTTCATCCATGACAATCTGCTGGATCTGGTGCGGGCCAAGGAGACGCCCAAGGAAATTTGGAAGAGCCTTGAAACATTTTACGCTAAGAATTCCGTCTGCGTCCGAAGCTGCGAATGGTTGAAGGTTCGTCCGTTAAAGATCACCTGAAAACCTTCGAAGAGCTGATCCGGCAACTGCAACGAAGCTTGAAGAAAACGATAGTGTTCCAGCTATTTGCTACCTTCCCAATCAATCCGGGAAATCTGGGTGAGGAAAATCTGAAGCTGGATGTTCTTCACGAACACGTTCTTGCCGAGGAATCCGACCGGGTAGCTGATTCCTTTCAAGAGAAACCTGCAGCATTCCAAGGACCGAAGCAAAAGCCTGGTAAGTGCAACCGCTGCCAGAAGAAGGGACACAAGGCCAAAGACTGTCGTGTAAAGTTGAAGACGGATGGGCGTGCAAAAGCAAACACTACTCCTAGAGGAAAGGCGGTGGCTTTCATGACTGGAAGATGCTCCCAAACGCAGGACGAGGGAGTGGGTTCCTTCAAGCTGAATTTCAGAGCCTTATACCACCTAGTAAATGTG
Source organism: Aedes aegypti (assembly GCF_002204515.2). Lineage (NCBI taxonomy): Eukaryota > Metazoa > Arthropoda > Insecta > Diptera > Culicidae > Aedes > Aedes aegypti. The sequence goes on along the minus strand of NC_035107.1, from coordinate 188,373,984 downwards.
AATCACTGTTTCGCCGACCTCAACGTGGCAAAGGACGATCAATCCCTGATTTCCTGCTACCGTGGCACGATCAAGTGCGTCAACCAGGGAGGTAACTATATCAGCCTGAAGAATGTCCTTTTCGTACCTGATCTACGAGAAAACCTGCTATCTGTGAAGAAGCTGGCAAAAGCGGATCTGGACGTCACATTTACGAAAAAGTAAAAAATCCTTATGCACGGCCGTGACCTGAATGCGAAATGTCCTATGTGGGGAGACTTCTACGATCTTGATTTTCGCGTCGATACTGTGACGGTCAACATATTGCATCGTCTACTGACCCATTTGGGAAGCAATAATTTGCAGGTACTCGTTAAGCATGACATGGCAACAGGTATTTGGGAACACCGTGTCCTGAGCCAGCTGCAAGCAACAAACCGTTAGACTGTCGTTTTGCGAAGCTTAGTATGCAGCTTTCAGTGCCGCGGCTTCCGAATGACTGTGGGAAATCCTCGAAGACCTGTAAGCAAGTCCGACCAGGCACGACATTGTTCAAAAAAAACCATGGGTACATTGCAGTGGCCACAAATACTGAAAGCAAGGGTGAGAAGCACATTGATGTGAAACACCATTTCCTACGCGATCATGTGGCACAAGGACGACTTCAAATCGAAGCAATTGGTACCGGAAATCAGATAGCGGACACGTTCACCAAGGCCCTGTGACCTGAGGACTCTCCTAGGTGTCAAAAAGTTTCAAAACCTTGACCTGTAAAGAATTGGCACTGTGTGCGATTCACTTGCGTACCTATCCACTAAACACTAGTCCTCACTTTCGGCGGTAGCCTGCATCCCTCCGGATTCCACTAGATGCGACTTCTTCGGGTAGGCCTGTGCATCTGCACTTCTATTACGCTCTTGACGTTTTCCCGCTCTGTGCTCTTGCACTCTGTGCAGTCTACCAGTGGTTTGATCGCTTCTCTGTCTCCTTTCGTCGTTCATCCTCTTCTTCCCTTCTTGCCTCCTGCTCCTCCTGACTTCCCCAGGTTAATGAGCACCCCGACGACCCGATGCCAGGCACTGCTCTCTGCCTCTCGGTTCGCAGCTCTTCCCGCCAGTTTCTCTGCAAGATAGACGCTATCTCCACCACCCTATTGTTCGTCAGATTCCAAAGGTTAGGATTGTTCATAATTTTGCTTACCACTCTGTCTGCATTCGAGTCCTGTCCAAAAGCGACCGCCGCCGCGTTTCGTTCCATGTTGAACCCCCGGCAATCGAAGACAAAATATACCGGCGTTTCTTTTCTCTCATTACACACGGGACAGAACGATGACAGCGCGTGGCAGAACCAATGCAAGTACTGTTTGAAGCATCGTGACCTGACACAGTTCCTGTCAGGTCACGGTTGCTTCAAACAGTACTTGCATCGATTCGGCCACGCACTGTCACCGCCCGTCCCGTATGTAATGAGAGAGAGGAAACGCCGGTACATGTTGTCGGTCAGGTCGACACATTCGGAATGGGTCTGTGGGTCCATCCACCTTTCTCAGAGGCATCCCATTCTTGCTGCCACTTGACCAATTTCCTAATATGTCTAGTGCCTCATCGCTGATAACACTCGATGTCTTCTCCCAGCCGAATCGTGCTGTTGAACTTATCTTGATTGCGCTTGGTTTGCAGTGCTGTACCCCAGGCCGGAACTCTGCAACTCAGTATCGACGATGGTACGCTAGCCAGAAGACGTCTCCTACTGCTTCTCGGACCATGAGCGTTTGGCATGATCCTTGTAAGTGCGTTGGTCACCGTTGCCGCCTTGTCACATGCATAGTCGACGTGGCTGTTGAAGTTTAGCCGATCGTCTGTCATCACGCCCAGGTGTCGCAGCGGACGCTGTGCTGCTATGACATGTCCCTGTGCCAGCGTGTTGAATCTCTTTGCGATTGCTGACTAGTAGTACCTCCGTTTTGTAATGGCCTATCTTCAACCAGTTCTTGACCTTGCCCATTCCTCCGTGGCAAGCACTTCCAATTTCTCCGGCGTTTTGCCTATTACTGTTAGAACGACGTCATCAGCAAAGCCGACTATCTCGACGCCCATGGGGAATTCCAGTGATAGGACCCCGTTGTTCATCCCATTCCACAGCGTCGGACCCAGTATGGACCCTTGTGTAACTCCCGCCGTTACTTTTAACTCCTTTTGGCCGGCGTCGGTTGCGTACACCAATACGCGATTCTCGAAGCAGCTCTTCAGAATCCGGCACAGATAGTTAGAAACCCACATTTCGCGCAGCTCTGTGGCGGTGGCCTCCCAACTGGCGCTATTGAACGCGTTCTTAACGTCTTTTATAACTATGGTGCAGTAAGGATTTCATTTCTTCTTCGTTTTTGCTTCGATGCCTTCTCAGTCCTCTCCAAGACCGTCCGAATTGCGCCTACCGCCGACTTTCCCTTCCGGAATTCGAACTGCCCATCTAACAAACTGTGCTCGCTCTTCGTACATTTAGCCACCCTGATTAGGATGATTTGTTCCAAGAGTTTGCCTAATGTATCCAGCCAGCATATAGGCATGTTTGATGATGGATAATCCGGGTGGTTTTCCTGGCTTTGGTAGTAGCACCAACTTCTGGATGTTCCATTTATCTGGGAAGTGACCTTTGTCCAGGCATTTCTGCATCGCCTTCCGGAACATATCCGGGTACGCTAGAATCGCCGCTCTAAGTGCCACATTCGGTATTTCATCAGGTCAGGGGGCTTTTTAAACTTCAATGCTTTCGCCGCTGCTACAATCAGCGCCATTGAAGACCTGACAACCCTCGGCGTTTGCTTCTTCCTCGTCGACATACGGTGTTGTATTATTTTTGTTTTATGGCTGTAGCGGTCATGCGACTCAAAAGTAAAGGAAGTCTATAGAATCAAATGATGGAAACGAATAGGTGCATAGACGTCGCAAGGGAGCGACAAGATTGAATTTTTTTTAATTAGGTGGTGAAAATTGAGCAAGCCATTTTAAAGTCAGTAAGCATCGAAGCGTCCTGTATTTTGCCTAGCTTCTTTACTGGAAAAGGGTTGAACCCTTTTTGGTATTTTTTCTAGAACAATCTCACAGATTTCAGTAAGTTGATCGAAAGTATTTATCATTTGATGACTCTCCATGGTATTAACTCCGATTTGTCAAAAATGTCGAATGTGACTGTTATGCAGTTATGGGCAGATTACTACTCAAGAAAAGATCAAAACAAACATAACGCATGTTCGTTTGGCTCACGCTTTGACAGCTCTCGCTGCCCGATTGGCGCAAACGTTGACAGAAATATCAGTTTCCGCGAATCTCTCTTATAAAGGATCACTAGGACAGACAGCTTGAAGTGTGCATGCATTCGAATAGGTCGGGTAAACAAAGCAAGCAAGAGCTATCGGAGCTTTACATTTTCCTTTGTAATCGAGCAAAGAACTCTGATCACGAAACGTCAAAAGCTCATAGTAAACAAACAAACAAACAGCTGGAGAGGGCAGATCAGAATTCCTGATGAAGCCATCGATTGATTCTCTATGAAGTACGAGATTGTTGGCAGACCTGCTCCGAAATCAACGTCAAGTTAGATTTGGGTTTACGTAACCGCCAGAATGTTTGGCTAATTCCTAGTAAACTCTTCTCAGAACATTCTCAAAGCTTAATGTTCTTTTCCCTGACGATTTCATTTTGTTTATTTTGATATTTGTCTTCTTCTTGGCATAAACGTCCTCGCTGGGACAGAGCCTGCTTCTCAACTTAGTGTTCTTATGAGCACTTCCACAGTTATTGACTGAGAGCTTTCTTTGCTAAAGTTGCCATTTTTGCATTCGTATATCGTGTGGCAGGTACGATTATACTCTATGCCCAGGGAAGTCAAGGATGATGGAAATTTATCACGAAAAGATCCTGGACCGACCGGGAATCGAACCCAAACACCTTCAGCATGGCTTTGCTTTGTAGCAGCGGATTTTAACCACACGACTAAGGAAGGCCCCTGTGATATTTGATATTTGTCTACAATTGATGAACAGAAACTAAAACCATTCCGTTGAACTTTCTAAAAGTAGAACAAAACTTTAAGGTGAAGATGAATCGAAGCCAAACTTCAAATTCTCAAGATCACGGATCTGGAGAACCAAACATCCATTTAAGCTGAAAACGTAATCGATTGGTTACTCGCTGGTAATGACCAATCGATTAAGTTTTCAGCTCAAACGGGCGTTCGGTTCTCCAGATTCGCGCTCTTGAGAATTTGAAGTTTGGCTTCGATTCATCTTCACCTTAAACAGATCATCACAATGACAATCACTCAAGAACTTGATTCCCTTCTATCAAAGGCACATGCTTCTAGATAATAATCACATCGACTTCACTGTTTCGTACTTCATACTTCACACAACTTACGCTTTTACGTGACAAAATTGAAACAACTCCTGAGGCTGCATCAGTCAAAAGTCGCGCAACTCTCATGCTGATTCTTCCGGACCGGTACGGTGGGCATCTTCCACTGGAGCCCTTCACCTCCAATCCAAAAAAAAACTTGAGTCTCTTCCGGAAGCATGACTCAATCGAGCTTATCGCCACCAACGATGACTGGCTGACTTTTGTCACCAGATCGCGATATCGAAAGAAAAAGTGGCAAATAGAGTAGGTAAGCTACGATCAGCTTAGGGACCCGGCTTCTCAACCAGTCTCACGATGACGATGATAATGACCCAGAAATCGACTCACGAAACCTGTTTGCGGCTTCGGCAATGCTTGAGAAGTTATGGGACACGGACCGACGGACGGCGTTTAGCCAGTTTGCGTGTTTCTCCGCTGCATTTGAAAGTGAATCTTGTTGCTTTTTTCTTTCGCACTCTTGGCAATTAATTATCGCTCGATTTTTATTGCCGCCGGGATTAGCATAGGGGAGTTATGGATGCGCGCATCGGACGTATAATTCATCTCCGGGGCTCCAATTGGCGGCGAGTGGACCGGCTTCAGATGCGATTTAACGGGTGGAACGGATGATTAGTTGTGTTTTGATAGCGGGTCGGGTGATTTTTTTTTTTCGTTTTTGAGTTTGATATAGTAAGAGCATGTCCCGTGGAAATTTAGTGAGAGAAAATGCGAATTTATGGCTCGGCGCAGCAGCTGAATAAATTTTGGGTTGCGTGATGTAAATTGCAAGGGTGGTGTTTTTGATGGAATGTTAACGAACAGATACATAAGCTGCTTCAAATCATGCAGCTATTTTGTATTTGCACGCAGTCCAGTAAGTGCTTTTAGAAATGATTTAAGATTAAACTTAAAATTTGTACTTTCTGATCCTCGTTGCGCCGGATTGATATCACTTAGATAGTTTTTCACAGTGTTTTCTGTGCTCTTCTGCTTTTGGAGTCTCTTTATAGATATCCATATATTTTTCCGGACAATTATTGTTCGAAGAGAATTTTTCACTTTACATTTTGGTATTGCAATGTTCCAACAATGGAATTTGTTAAAGTTTCAAGCGCATTGTCGACATCAAACATCATTTGCAAATAAATGTCAACGTCAAGATAACTATCGATGTAAGCCTACCCTAGTGTAAGTGACACTTCGTCGAGCACCTGCATCGGTTAAACTTCTAACGTTTTGGGGTTTTCTAAAATAAAGGGTGCGCATGGCTGAACAACTAGTTCAACCAGTATGCGACTAATGTGAAATATCTCTCTCTTACCTTTATTTCTCTTTTTGAAAGCATTTGCCATTAGGCTTATTTCTACGTTTGTCCGAAAGATGCGGGGCAGTTTCGGGTCAAAAGCTACTAGCTAATTGGAGATCGTTGTTTAATAAATATATTCGGTTGAGTTACCCCAGCAATTGACCAGCATTGTACGAAGGTAAATTGGTCATTGTAACCTCGCAAATGCAAACGGTTAGCTATAAACCGCCTATTGACAGTTTTTTCCGACGAGTCTTACCTCACGCCTCCGGCTCGAAGAGTTCTCACACAAGCCATCCTCTTCTCCAAATCACTTTGATTAATGTTTTTGCTTTTTCGTCTTCTTCTTCCGTTCGCAGGTAAGAATCCAAGGTTCAACCGGACCCGTGCGTTGGTTTAGCAGCAGCGAATGAGTGAGTAGTGGAACAGTATAAACGGCCACCGGCCGCGTAGTCTACTGGCTTGGTTTTGCTCGTCGTAGATATGTTGAACGTCATAAAAAAACACGTGCTAGAGCGCGATTCCGATAGACAGAACCACAATGCGAACCATTCATGGGAAACACTTCTGAGAAGGAATAGCCCTGTCGACAGCGCGATCGCAAGAAGCAGCTGTTTGGAAGCCGAAGTGCCCGGCTAGCCTTGGCCCAAGTGAACCCTTTTTGCCGGACCTATTAACGAGGGGTTGTCGTTTCTCGCGTTAATCCTAGGCTATCTCTCGCTATCGCCTGATGGGAAGGCTCCATCCATCTGTCAGCCCCGCGCGGTTTCTTTTTGAAATACGATCTTCGATGGCCGTGGACCGCAAGATGTGTAACTTATGCGGTTATGTGTGGGGCCTCGGAAATGAAACAAAATTGGAGGGTTTAGCTATCGAATGAGGAGGGACTAATTGGTGGGTAGGAATTTCGATAAGGACTTCTTTTTTTATAGAGGATCGCATGCTGGGTAGGGTGTCCCAGAAAATATCAGTGTTTGAGAAATCATGGTGCTCAACCCTAGAATAAAAGCTGTGCTGATTTATAACATTTTTGTAGAATAAATCGACATTCCAAAGTACTCAAAATTATTCAAATTTCTTGCCTATTGATCTGTTAAAAGATTATAAAATATCGATTTTTGGTCCATATATTGGTAAATGTTAAACTTGAAAAATATGTGCGAGACGGAGTTAGTAAAATAAAGGCTATTACTATTGCTTCTAAAAAACAAGGTCGTGGGTTCAATTCCAAGCCCGTCCCTTTCTCATATTTTTAACATTCTTCCTCATAGCTGTTTTTCTTTATATCTCTGCATCATCCTTGGTAATGACATCGAACATTATCAGTTCCTTCTTTTCGCTAGAATTGAAGAAACCGACTTAAGGCTGCAGTAAGAATGGGGCTTATGTCAAAGTTTCCAAAGTAGTTTTCTTTCAATAGGTCATTAAATCACGAAAAACTAGAACGTCAGTTTATCGTAATTGACAACATAAATAGAAGGACATTTTTATTTTTCTAGATTTGTTGTCCATTCTAAAGAAAACTGCCATTTTCATTGTTTTTGCAAATTCACGTTTCTAAATAAATCCTTGACCATTTACGGTCGAATACCTAATCCATCACTGACAAAACACTGCTGCTTCAAAGCTAGTTGTGGGAAATACAGGAGATTCTCCTAGTAATAACGACTATCTAATAAACGTTTTTTCCCCTCCTCGATGGACATGAGGACATGTCCGGTAACATTAACAATCTTGAAATATTAAGAGTTAATGTACAGATCAACTTTTACATAGATGCTTCCACCCTCTATCATCGGACGGCGAGACAATTACAGAGATTTTTTTTGAAATCCTGCTTTTTACGAGCGCTAATGGCCGCCACAATCAAGCTCGCTTTCTGGTAGGGATCAAACGATCTGACATTTGGGTCATAGCGGAAGGCGCTATTTGGTTTAGTGCTAGAAGGGGTATCTTAAATACACTGCTTGACAGAATATGCCAATTCTTAATATGAAAAAAATATGAATATTTCTCAGGCACCTAAGAGATTTTATCAGATGTTCCTCCAGGTTTTCCATAAGGAGTTCCTTCAGAGATTCTACTTGGAATTCATACAGGAATTGTATCAAGAGTTTCTCTAGGGGTTCCATCAGGAATTCCTGCAGAGATTACATCAGGAGCTCTTCCAAAGATTCCATCAGAAGATTCTCTAGGAATTCCACCAGATGTTTCTCTAGGGATTCCATCAGGAGTTTTTCAATACATTTCATTAAGAGTTTCTGCAAGGATTCCATCAGAAGTTCTTACACGGATTCCATTTCAAATACTTCTAAGATTTTATTATAAAATCCTCCTGAGATTCCATCATGAACACCTTCTGGGATTCTTTAAGAAGTTCTTTCAGGGATTCTATCAGGATTTTTTTTCTAAAGGTTCCTTCAGGAATTTCTCTAGGGTTGTTCTTTTTTCCATCAGGCTGTTCACTATGAATTCCGCCCAGAATTTATTAAGAAATCCTACCAGAATTTTCTTTCAAGGGTTTCTCTAGGGAATTGTTCAAGATTTTCCCGGAATTTCTCAAGGAATTTTCCCCGGAATCAATCAAGGAACGCCTCCCGACATTCCTCACGGAAATAATCTCAGAATGCCTTAAGGACGTACTCTCGGAATTCTCGAAGGTTATCAGGAATTTCTCCAGTGATTTTACCATAAATTTCTTATGAAGACTTCATCACCGGAATTACTCAAGAGATTCCTTCTGGAATTTGTTAAGAGATTTTTTTTCGGAATCCATCATGGGATTCCTTCCGGAATTTCTAGAGGAATTAATCCCGTAAATCCTCAAGGGATTCTCCTCAGATTGTTCAAAAAATTTCTCGCTGAATGTCTCCAGGGATTCTTGGGGGTTTTCCTCTCTCGATTTTACTAAAATTTCTTATAAGGATTTCAGCAGCAATTTAGGAATCCACATTCTTTAGTGACTCTATCAGGAGTTCCTCCTGGGATTTCAAAAATTCCTTCAAAAATTTCGCTAAGATTTTCTTTAAGGATTTCAACTTAAAATTCCTCGCATAAATCCTCCAGGCATTCCTCTTAGGAAAGGTTTTCAGCTGAAATTTAGATTCCATTAGAAATTCTTTCAGAAACTCCACCGATATTTTTCCGGTAATTTGATTATATTTATTTTTTTCTAAAAAAAACCTCCAAGAATTCCACTTAGATTTTCTCCAAGGATCCCATAACGAAGTTCTTATGGGATTTGACCACAATTTCCTCTAAAGATTTCATCAGTAATTCATTTAGAGACTTCATTAGTATTTTCTCTAATTATTTTACCAGTCATTTTTCGAAAAAGAAGATTTTAGGGAATTTCACCAGTTTTTCCAGGGTTAACACTAAAAATATCATCTGAGTTTTTTCCAGAATTTCCACCAGAAAAATCTAACAGAGTTTCGAAAGAAGTTCCTAGAGAAAATACATCAATGGTTTTACCAGATTTTCCTTCAAAGAATTTATCAAGGGTTCTCAGTAATTCCTCCAAAAAAAAAATCCACAAGATTTTTTATTCTGAACAACACCAACATTTTCGCTAGAGAATCCAAGAGTTCCGCGATGGATTGAACTAGAAATTCTTCCTTTCTTTACTCAAGGTACTCCTTCGGGCTGCTTCTACAAAATTCCAAAAGATTCTTCCTCCAGGGATTCCACTAATACTCAGAGGATTAAACAAAGCATTTCACTGAACGTCTCCGTGTTGAATCCCTAAAGTAACAACTGAAAGATTTTCTTGGGAAATTTTCGGAAAAATTGTGAAATTCTTGGAGAAATCAGCCTGGAGAAATACTCTTATATAAAGGATTCTCCAAGGTAGTTCCTGGTGGAATCCTTGGATAAATCCCTCAAGAAATACTGGAAAGAATTAATAGATAAATTCCTTTGCGAATCCTCGAAGAAATTTCTGGTAGACTCTTGAAGTAATTCCTGCAGAAATCCCAGGACGAATGCCACGTAGAGTTCCTTCAGAAATACAAGGAAGAATCTTTAAAGAGACACTGGAGGAATTGTAGGATGTTTCGGTGAATGCTTTTGCAGTTTTTTTTTGTGTTATTCCTCAAGCTTCCTGGTGAAATCCTTGGAGGAATTCTTGGAAGGTATCTCTACAGGAACTCCTTGGAGTAATTTTGGGTAAAATCACTATAATAGTTCCTGGACTCACTGCATGTTTGTCGATAGGAATTTCTAGGGAAAATCATGTAGGAATCCCTGAATCCCTGGAAGAATGTTTGGATTAATCACTGAAGGATTTTATGGAGGAATTTCTAGTGAAATCATCAAGTGGTATCATTTTTGATATAACCAATTCCTGGGGGAAATTGTTTGTGGATTTTTTTATGGAATTCCTGTTATAATTTCTTGGGAGGAATTCCTTGTGGAACCTCTTTAAGAAGTCCTAGAGGAATCTCTGATGGAATCGCAGGAAAAGAATCGTGATAGAATGTGTTTAGAACCACCTGAAGGAGGCTCACTTGAGGAATTCTTGAATCAATCTCTGGAGGATTAGGATTAGGATAGAATTGTTGAAAGAATTAGTGGATGAACCACTGAAGAAATCCTTTGGGAAGTTTTTGAATAAATCCCAGGCGTTATCTATAGAAAAATTATTGGAAAGAATCGCGGAAGAAATTCCTATTCGAATTTCTGGAGCAACTCCTTGGGGAATTAAAGGAGGAATCCTCGGAGAAAGCCATTATAAAAGCTCTGATGAAATCCTTGGGGGAATGTTATGAAAATATTGAGGAATTCCTCGAGAAATATCAGAAGGAATTCGTGATGCGATTCTTGGGTAATGCGTGATGGAATCCTTGGAACTAACTTCTAGAGGAATTCTTGAAACAATCTTTGTAGGAATTGTTATAGAAATCTCTGAAGGAATTCTTGGAGGCAGCCTTGGAGTAATCCTTGAAAAATTACTGAACAACTCAGGATGATTTTTTTGGATTGCAGTTTGAAGGAGTCATTGGAGGAAACCTTGATCGATTTGTAGAGGAACCTTTGAAGGAATCTCTAAAATAATGCCACCTGAGGGTATGTCTAAAGGATTTTCCATGGAGAAAATTCTAGTTAAATTTGTGGATTAATTTCCAGACAAATTATTGATAAAATTCCTGGTAGAATCCCAGGAAGAATTCCTTGTAGAATCTCTAGTATAACCCATGGATTCCTGAAAAAAAAACAACTTCAAAGTAGAATAACTAAAGGAAACCACTTAAAAATTCTGGATAGAATGCTTGAAGAAATTCCCATATCGAAGACTGTTCAGAATTATCCCCGACAGAGATGCTTAATAATTTTATAGAGTTTTGCCGGAACATTTCGTGCGAATTATAACTGGAATTTCTCATCAATATCCATTTCTTCCGGTACTTAAATTTTGAAAATTCAGCTTTTCTTTACTACGATTGTTTCCCAAAGATCGTAAAAATATTTCCCCCAATAGCCACAGAATTCGGAAAAATAACAATCACATATTCTCTGAACTTGCCGAGATCATTCGAAACATGCGAAGAAATATAGTGTTGCTACAACGAATTTTGACAGTCGGTTAAATGATTGCATCAACATAAATCGGTTTGACTAATTTGGGGGCGGAGTCAATGTTGGTCAAACCGTCTGAGAGTCTGTGGGCTGCATATATTGAGATAAGGCTTGAGCATCCTATTGCGATAAGGAAAGACGGGATAATATGCGCCTTCCTAAAAAAAAATCAATTTAAACAGCAAAGTTCGTCGAAAACGTTATATTATTGGGTTTAAATGGAAGTCGTATGATTGAGCTCGCTTTTACTAAACCAGTCATTGCATAAAGAATTATGTCTAAGAAATTAAGTATAAAAGAAAAGAACCCAGGTTTACGATTTTTAAAACAGAGGGGTATTACCAGTGATGGAAAGAGGCAAACATATTCGCTGAACGGGAACAAACATGAAACAAAATGCTCGCGAGCATCAGAGTGCTGATTTACTCGCATCTGTAATGCTCGCGAGTAAACGAAGCTAAAGTGATTCGTGAAGGTGTTCGGAGCTGTTCAGAGTCAAATTTGGTTTTGGAAACAAAGCTTTTTTTCCTTCCGATATTTCTGGTTTTCAATGGCTCTTGACTCACTGATAGTTTACTGCCGATTCGTTTTGTCAAACCGTAATAAATCAGGCATTGTTCGGTAACGGTTCGCGCACTTTTGTTCGAAATTACTCACACTTAGTCAATTCACGAGTCTGTCATGTTTGTTCTGCGCTAGTTGACAAGTATAAGGTGGTTCGTGATGCGAATATTTCCACCACTGAAAAGAACTGTTCTATTCCGCAGAACCAGTTATTTTTAGAATTTTTTTATACAAAAATTATATAAATAAGCATCTTTCATTCTAGGGTTGAGCCAGGGACACCCTAACGCTTGGTTCACTTGCCCAAACCTTTTTGTCTAGCCCTAGTTTGGCCGATCATCTGCCGAATCCAGTTCGGCAGCTCTTGAACCTGCGCCACATATGGCAAGCCTGGCTTCCAATTCGCCTTGACAACCGAAGCAATCGCTTTAGCCGGTCGCTAGCAAGTAATTACGGCGACACAGTGTGTAAGATGCCGTCCGAAGAGAAAAAAAATCCATCCAAATAGAGACAAAAAGGTCATCTCAATAAATTAACGTGTTTGATCTTGTTTCGTTTTTGCTCGCGGCCACGAGCAAATGAAAACCGCTTGATCTTATTCTGTTCTATTATTTCGGAGAATCCCCGCGTAATCCGTCTTCCCCCATGCGGCGTTCGTAACCCGTTTCAATTTCGACGTTCGACCGGGCGACACAATTCTCTTGCTTGCATCATAATAGCGCACGCTTCCACTGACCGCCCCGCGCCCCTTGCTTCGTCGCTTCACCTTGGCCTAACCTAATTCAATTGTTTGCCGATTCTTCTTTTTGGGCTGCGCGTTCTTTTGTCATTTATTTCGGCAGCAGCGACTCCTATAATTGAATTATTATGCAAAGTACAGCGCGCAGTGGTCCGATTATCGCTTCGGTCGCCGCAACGAGAGGGTACTCTACCTGACGGCGACATGTGACATCGGGAGATCTTCGCCCGGTAGGATCGCAATGCCTATTGTTTCGCACCGAAGTTGTCACCGAATTTTGAAAATTAATGTTCAATAATGAGCACGTGACTTCGGGGAGGGAGGGCGGCTGCGGGTAGCGATCGTTCGAATGATCGAGCGACAGTGACAAACGACGCTGTTTGAAAGCAAATTAAGGTGCAACGTGGATCGGACGGATGACAAACAATCGATTGTTGGTAGATGGAGGTCTGTTCGGCGGGACCGGATTGGGCTTGTTAGCTCGTCATGAATGTGTTGTAATTAGGAATTATTGATCGTGCTAATGATCGCGGTGCTGCTTGGGAGATCGCGTTTTTCAGTTTAGCGGTGGGAAGGTGCGAGATCTGCTAACTGATGGATATCGACTGGAGATGGCGGAGGTGAGAAATTCACAGCTAAACAAATGCTTTTAGCAAGTGTGGCGGCTGTTGTGGGAGTGATTTGAACTATTTGCACGTAATTCCCGTCAAGGTCGTTGAGCTTCTTGAGCTGTACAGGTTTGTTCAATAATTTGTCAGTGTAGACCTTATAAGTAATTACTACAGTTCCAACTCAAAATTTCAAAAATTACAAAAGTATTAGTTAACAATATTTGTTACAAAAGCGTAAAAACCCAAATTTCTAAAATCGAAAGATGACCGCCACAATTGCTGTCTTATTCTTTCTTGTAATAGCCATGAGAAGTGGAGAAACAGGCAGTAAGAATCTGCTTGAAACCATATCAGAGGTTGTTTTTGGATACTCTCTTGAGAAGTTATTGGAATATGATTTCGAGGAACTTCTTGAGATTCCCCTGAAAAAAATATTCGCTAAAAAACTACAGAGAGTTCTAGGATTTTTCTGTTGTCCATGTGTTTCAACAGATTGCTCAGAAGAGTTCTCTACAGAGGTTTATAAATACACTTCAACTGAGCTCTTTTAACAGGTTCACCAAAATTAACAAAAACAAATTTTCAAAGAAGTTTCCTCAGAACTTTTCAAAGTAGCTTTAAAAGAGCTCTACAGAAGCACCTTCACGAAAGTATTTTGATAATTTATAACAGAATTATCCTCAAAGGCCTCTGCAGATATATCCACAGAAGCCTAGTAGAGTGGTTTCCACAGAGGCCTTCACAAATATTTTTACCAGAAACAGAGCCATGACAACTGGCCTCTTTTTTATATTTTTTATTCTTTTAATATGACTTTCATGTAGCATTCTTATGCTCATCGATAAAAATTGAAAATTTGAGATATAAGGTCGAGTTTAAAAGTTGTTAGTACTGTGCATTGATCATACCTGACAGTGCTGTTTGGCGAACCAAACAGAGGCTGTCTCATTGAGCTCGAAAATCAGAGACGTTGAATATCTGTCACAGATATCTACAAAGAAATACACAGGAATCACATCCTAAAAAAAATTCTCAGAAATCTACAACGAACTCTGTGCAGATGACTCCATGGAGGTTTCCACAGAAGTCTTCACTAAAGATATTATATGAAAATGTCTCCAGAGAAACTTCTATAAAGCTCTCCACAATGGATTCCATTAATGTTCCACATAATTATCCGCAGCAAGTTGCTCAGAAAAGTTTCCATGAAATCTTCCAAAGAAGTAGATACAGAAGTTTTCTTTTGAAGTCTCGATAGATGTTTCCGAAAGTTACCACAGAAGAAGTCTCTGTAGTTGTCGTGTTTTTAAGGTATCCATAAAACACCTCAGAGAAATATAAGCAGAAGTCTCCACAGTAGATTCTGCAGAGGTCTGCATAGAAGTATTCACAAAATTGAGTTGTTGTATTTTAGTTGAATAATTGTTAACCACGTTGTGAAAATAGAGATTCTCAATGGATTCTCCTGAAAGAATCATGGATAGATTCCTCAACTATTTTCGTCTGATCTCGAGACATTTTCAGCCCAATTTATGATCTCTTGAGAAAAACGGATATCTCTAGAGTGGTTGTGCTACTTTTCCCCGAATATCGGTTCCCCCAATGTCGTTTAACCGAACGTCAGTTCCCCGAATGCCAGTTTGGTTGAATAACCTGTTGTCCAGAAAAGTGCTTGGTACTCATAATTGTCAGGGTGGTGAATGAACCGGTCATCTGATATGCACCTTTCATTATTCTTTTCTTCTCTTCTCGATTATTTCGAGATTCACCGTTCTGAGCATTTTTGCCAATATGTATTTAGGCTAAAATGACTCAATATCTCCTTCTTTTGATTGCTTATCATTATTTCTAGTCCCCAATCCTGTCACTGAGGAATATTCTTAAGTTTTTTGAACTACATCACCTTTCGGGGAAACAGGTCTTTAGGAGAAATGGCATCCGGGGGGAAAAGGGTCATTTGGGGAACTGGCATTTGGAGAAATGAAATTCAGAGAAACGACATTTGGAGAAAAGTACCACAACTCTCTAGAGTATTCCAAATAAGATCACATTTAGAATCTGTCAAAAATATCCGTTACAACTTGCTCTTAGATAATGAGCATTCTTCAAAAATCTGCCAATGATCATTAAGAACCCGTTCAAATATCACACCAAATTCGTAAATTTCTCGCTAGTTTTCCTTCACCAATTCATGCATTGCGAGTAAGATCGACAACATTGCTAGCATTTCACTAACGATCTTGGAACTTCCGAATTGAAAGTAATCAACAAGATTTCTGCAAGAAACCTGCACAACTTTTTGTTACAAGTTTTTCTAAAAAAAATTGTAAGAGATGCAACGAGAGACATGATCAAAGATCCTCTTAGAAATCTACCAAGAACTTCTTTTACTCAGCAAGATCTGTCAAGGACCGCAGCTAGAGCTCATCAAACATCTTATCAGGATCCTTCCAAGCACCATGATTAGGATCCAACCAGCACTCCTTAAAAAATCTTAAATGGTTTTCACACAGTATTTCACAGCCATCAATTAAGATCAAGCATGATGTTCTAGCTGATAATCTGTCAAGCATCGCATTAGGAATTCTACCAATAATCTATTATCTGCAAAAGATCTCAAACACAGACACATGATACCCGTATTACAATGGCCAAGTTTGATGATTTAAACTCAACGGTTATTAAATGATTAATTTTATAAGGTAATGTGCTATATCCATCGTATCAAACATTGATCAATGGGAACCTGCCATTTTTCCAGTATTACGGATAATGATGCTGATACAAACCGATGCCAAACTATTCTCAACCTAGACGGCTTTCGCATTGTGCAAAAAGGTTTTGATAAATCTTGATCGAATATTGGAAATAACGCAACGAAACTATTGCTTACTGTTGCCTCCATTCGTCGCATCGATTTTCATTTCGATCATAATCAGTTTTGATTCGTCTCACAACAAACAGCTCACTGTGATATAGAGAGTGGTCAAAGTACACCACATTAACGTTATAACAAAATGTTTAACTAGATTATTTAGATCTTCGGGCATCCCTCTGCATTCCCACGGCATGCTGAAATATGTGGATATCCCTTAAAATTCATTGATTGCCATCAAGCCATAAGCACAATTACTTTTGACCGAACAAATGCATGATGGCTGACATTACAGCGAAAACAAGCACAATCAAAGGAATCGGTTTCTATGCCGAACATCACGCGCACATCAAAGCGTAAACGTTTTTCGCAGTCCAGACGAACGAAAACTTTGTTTACGTTCTCAATTATATGCGTTCGTAGACGCAAATTCTTAGAGTTTCATGAATTATAGAAGTTTTACGGCGTGTGATTGGAATGACATTCTTCAGTGAAGATGTAAAAAGGTTTTCCGTAGTTTAAAAAGGGCCCGGCGAAGTAAGTCACATAGGGCCGGAAAGAAATTTCAATCGTTATGTGGTGTTCCTCCGCTAATCACTAATTAGATTCCGTTCGATAAGTCTTCGTCCAAACGATTTCCGTGAAAAAGTGGACGAACCATAACAGCTTTCACAAAATTTCACTTAGAAGATGTATCTATATTGTGGGTAGTTCGAATATCCATCGTAGTGGAACATTTAAAGTTTGATTCGACGAATAATATGCTTGCGACGAAGTAGATCGAAACCCCTTTTTAGTCAATGCACTTTGTTGTGTCTGGCATAGAAAGGAATGAGACATTCCTTTCAATTGTTTCAAATTAAGGGGATGCTTTAGTGTGTAGAATGTTAATGACATTCCATTTGTGCTGAGCTCTCCTGGATTGGACGCAGGTATTTCCAACTTTTGCCCAGGCTTATAATCCTAAGCTTAAGCGCCATTGATCGCTCTCGTGGTGTGACAGATAATCCGCTAAGAACGCTGTCATAAATTCAACGAGAAGTCAGCTAAGGATTTTTGCATGAATTTAAGATGCAATTTTTTCATGATTTCAGTTTTCGCGACAAAATTGTTGGAGCGCACGCAGCGATGTAGCCACATTTCCTTAACGTTCAACGCTCCGTCATCGTTATCATCAAAACTTCAAAAGCAGTTTTTTTCTGTTCGAAACTGAAAATAATTCGATGAAAATGTTCACTATTTTTCTGTCAGAGAATAGAATACAGTGAACACATTTTTCTGTAAATTCTCTTGATTTTGAACAGAAAAACTGCTTTTGAAAATTCCGAAATCAAAGACGGATCCTGCCCCCCTCTTGAACTTTATTCGGATCTTCCTGTCGCTCAGGGTCGTCGGCCGTTTGGAACCGGGTTTTCTTTCGGTGCTCTAATTGTTGTCTAATAGTGCCAAGATATTGTAGATGCCGGAACGGGCGCATCCGGCGTCTACAAAGTGTCGCACGAAGTCCGTTTTCGACGCGTCACACTTCTGAATGGAGTTGCTCCACTATTTTTACCATCACGGCTATAGTTCGACTGATAGAGCTGTCTAATTTTGTCTGCTGGCTCATGGGTTACTATGATTGATGCTGCATGGGTAGTTTCGTCAATGCAGGTAGGGTCGATGTACCAATAGCCGCATAGCTAAGAACAAAAATTCGTATAAAATCTAAAAATAACGTCATCTGAAAGCCTTATTTCTTGGTTTTGTGGGAAAAATGTGAAAACTACGAAAACTCAAATGTTTGTATTTATTATCACGTGTGCCACTATAGGAATACATGTGCCTATAGTAGCACCAATTCTAATTTCTGTTCCTATAGTAGCACTAGCATAACATGGCAAATACTTATCAAAACCGTATTTTTACAAAACTTTTATATATTTCCTACAAAGTGTGGATCAAAAGCTTTCGTTTGATGTAAAAAATCTTAATTTATCAATTATTTCATATAATAAAACATAGTTTCTCTCAGTAGTGCTACTATAGGAACAATAGGTTTACTATAGGCGCAAGGGAGCTCAAATTTTAAGCAAAACTAATTATTTCGATCATTTTTTGAATAGAATCAAGCTGTATATCAATGGTACTTAGATAAATAGCTCCTGACCTTTATGTCAAAAAACGTTTTGAAAATATTTATAGTAAAACGGTCGTAAAAAGCCACTAGTGCGACTATAGGGGACTGTCAACTAAGGGAACACCGACTCCAATTGTAAACCAATGTAAACTCCGATTTTTGTGTTCATTAGAATTGCGGGATCACGTCGCATCGATTTGGTGTGTTCACCGCACTAGTTTGTAATCTGATTCTGAACAAGTGCGGTGCAGACACCAAATGATTTTGACGTAGGGGAAGGGGTGGTAAAATGAACACCTTAAGGAAATCATCGTATTTCTACAGTGAAACCTCCATGAGTCGATATTGAAGGGACCATCGACTCATGAAAATATCGAGTCATGGAACAGCAATCCTTTGGAAAGCTGCTTCTAGGAACCATCATAGTAACCATGAAATTTTGTTTTTAGTATGGTTCCATGAGTCGATATCGAGTCATGGAACATCGACTCATGGAGGTATCACTGTAATAGAAAAACGAGGAATTTGTACAGTTTTATCCCACAACATCAAAAATAGGGATGTCATCTATAGCAGCGAAATGAATTCAGACTAAAATAGTTGAATTTTCACATATTTTTGGCGCAAGCAAAAAATGATGTGAATGTTCATTTTACCTGCACTATGTGGGTAAAATGAACAGCTGTTGGTGGTAAATGAACATCATGCAAAAATCGTGAGCAAAACAAATATTTCTGAAAATTTTCATTGCGTTACCCAAAATATATCCATTAATGATTGTAACCCATTAAAAAAAATTCTAAAAGTATAAGATTTGACACCATATGACAACGATATTCACCTCACTGAAAAACTTCAAGTCATTCAAGGTAAAAGCTACGTCAGTTTCAATTTTCAAACGTGGTTTTCTAAAATCTTAGTTTTCAATGATGTTTTCACTTTAATTGACTTACGTATCGACTTGAACACTCTGAATTATGCTCTAAATTGTTCGTGCGTGATGAAAATTCATCGAAATTTGTTTTTTCTCGGTAAAAGGCACGGTGTTCATTCTACCTACAATTTCGAGAGGCATCCGCCAAAGCATTATCGATCAAGTACGTCAAGAATCTCAGTCGGGATCCTTAAGTAATCCCAGGTCGGTCACACTCGGGCTCAGATTGAGTACCACTTCTAGTACTACATTTGGTCCCTCAGTAGTTTGACAAATCGCATTTCACTTTTCACGGCATTCTAGATTACCTTATGAGCCATAAAATTTTGGGCAACTGCAAGGGACATGAGGGTCTTTAATTTGTCTTTGGTAATCCGAAACATGTTTTCAAAAGGACCCTTAGGATTTTTAACGAAAATGACCACAGATTACAATGGAAATTCATCTAGACTGTTACCAGAAGTTCACCGAAAGCACGTCCAAAATTTCTGAAAGTCGAATCTTCGAATCTTCGCAAGAACCGGTTCAGATTGTTACCAATAATACGATAATACGACAACTTTTTTAATAGATTATTTTCCATAATCAGTCTGGAGTTGGCCATGACCCACGTGATCCTAATTTTATGAAACTGGGAGCTGATCCTCCACTTCCGTGGACTTTTCTGCACACTAAGTATTGAAGCCATTTATGGTCCGTTTAACTTACTGTCAAACTGTGATCTGAAAACTTGAGTTATAATTAGAACGATTTGGAACACACTACTGGCAGTGTCCGATGCACCAATGACTCCTGACCCAGATGCAATCCGCGTACGACTTCTAACGATTCGCACTTGAACCCACTCTTGAAACTAGTTCAAGTCGATTTTCGCCAAGGCTTCCTTCGCCACGGTCTACGCATAGTCCTTCCTCATTCTGAAACCAGTTCGACGCTTGCGGCCGCTCAGCCTCCACGGCCAATACAGCGGCCAACAACCGCAACAACCACGACAATCGATCATCGTCACACCACCTCCTTCGAGCTGCGCCGCGCCGTTTGCAATGACAGATCAAACATGTGGAGCCAGCATTACAGTAGTCAGTAGCACCACTTGTCTGTCTAATTTGCGCGGTGGACCCTTTTTGCTAGACACTAGTGCAGCGATGTGAAACAATGTTGCCCACCGATCTACCCCCGATTTGAAGCACTGGCAAACGAAACAATTAGTTGCCGTCGCAGCAAGTCGACATATTGAGTCATTCGCGGGTAGCAGACATTGGCGTAGGAACAGGGGGGGCCAGGGGGGCCTGGCCCCCTCTAGAATCATCCAGGCCAACCCCAGAATTTTTGACGATAGTGAAAATAAAAATTAAAAAAAATAAATAAATTTTATATAGAGCAAAACTTTCTGAATCAATGTCCATGACTCTTGTTTTTCACAAAAATCTTTTCAGTAGTTATGATATTTTATGTTGCACAACTAAAATGAGAAAACCTCGCTTGTATTACACAGCATCAGCGTGGCGGTTCTGACTTCGGTGAATCGCGCGAAAACCGAAAGGTTTAATCGTCTGGCTGTCGATCGATTAATTAGAGTTAAGTTCTTGTTGTATGCGATAATAGCAAATTTTCGACATCTTCGCTGCAATAAATACCGTGGTACAAAAAACTTCAATACCCTGAAAATTAGATTCCCACATTTTTTTTTTCGAATAATCCAAATAATGCTCTTTCAGCGTATTTACTGTATTCTGATTACTCATGGTTTTTGAGGATACCCTGCTCGAGGTATCTGGTGATTGTGATTTCCCTTATGAGAACTAACTATCAACTCGTATGATGTCCGAAAAAAATAACTAAAAAAGACACAAAATTAATACAGCAATTTCTCAGACAATACATAGCTAAAAATTTTGTCGAAAACTAAGGCTTAAATTTCAAGGAATACATATCGGCATGGTCAAGTTTTCTTCAGATGAATGGCAGAAATTTGACCTGGGGTGTTTTTGTAAGAAATTTGTAACCAAATTGATAAAGCGTTTTATTCCAGCAATAAATTATCTCTTTGATGTTGATTTAATTTTTTAAGTATTTTTGCATAAATAACTACTCTTAATGCTTAAACTATATTATTTTCCCAAGAAAACTTATGGTTTCATAAATTATTTGATAAATTTCCAACAGTTTTATAGCAAACTATTCCCAAAAACTTTTCGATATCTTTCATTGTATGTAAGTATAATTAAATTCCTCAAGAAATATCGAAGACTGACTTCAGAACTTTTGCTATTCTCTTGAAAACTGGTCAACTAATATTTTGGGATTTGTTCATACTTTCAGGTGAGGTGGCTCTAGCGACTTCAAGGTGAATTTTCAAGTTATGAAATATGACCTTCAGTGAAGTCTTCATAACTTTATTATTTTTCTACCAATTTTGCTGAATTTGTCTTAAATTAAAACTAGTCTTAGTTAGAAGTAGTTTTCTCCAAGTTTTTCCTCTATTGTCTAAAATATCAATTTTGTTTGACTATAACTTTTTGAAAATCTTGCCGATTCCTAATACTTTTCCATGCTCTTGAAGCAATGGTGGGTACAACAAATTGAATTAAAAATTGTTTTGGCTAACTAATTTAGCCATAATTGCCCGAAAACATGAATTTTCAATGTAAATTATAATATTTTTCATATTTTTGTCAGTTAAACGTTAAAACGTAAGGTGAAACTGGTTTTTCTCATTTGTTTAACCTTCAGAAAGGTCTCCGAAGCAATGGTTCAAAAAAATTATGACAAGAATGTTTTGAATTGCTTAAAAATATATTGAAAATCATGTTTTTGGGTAGTTTTTGTTAAATAACTTAGTCAAATATTTATTAAATTTAATGTGTTGTATACACAATATGAAAATAACTAAGTTAACTTCAAAAGCATGTTAAAAGATCTGGAATCGAATGAGTCCTCATGAAGTTATAGACAAACAAAAAAAGAGGAAAATTTGGAGAAAACTACTTTTAACTAAGACTAGTTTTGATTTTAGACAAATTTTACGTTCTAAAAACTTTTCACAAAATCAATTTTGAAAAGAATGATGCTAAGAGCTTCAAAATTGGTTGGAGAATAACAAAGTTATGAAGACTTCACTGACGATCATATTTCATAACTTGAAAATTCACCATCAAATCTCTTGCGCTACCTCTAAACCTTAATATTTTGGCTCAAAATTCTAGGTTTCCATTTTTATGAGATTTGAATTCAAAAGAGCACACGAAGATTTGGTTTTGAGACATTTCGAAAAATTAGCCGCACCCTAGTGGACATCCATTCATTCTTTGTCTACTTTAAATTAGCAAATTGATTTCCCAGATTTACCTAAAAATGCTAAGTAAGGTACCGTGGGGTAAGTGGATACAGAAAAATCAAAAATGAACTTCATTGTTATGTACAGCAAACGTTAATAATGTAATTCAAACTTTTTTCTGTGGATGACAAATGAGGGACTAATATACTTCAAATCGTCAATTATTTTGATTTTTCTGATTGTTATGTATTGAGTATGAGGGACTTGAAATTTTGCCCCAAATGATCCACTTGCTCCACCATGGTGGGGTAAGTGGATCACCAATAAAAAAAATCTATTCTTAAAACAAATGAGGTGTAATTATGTATAGTAAAAATGATATTACTCTCGTTCTTGTTATTAGTGCTAGTTATGTTACATTTTAATACTTTTGAAATCGAAAAGTAGCTTTATTTTATTAAAATATTAAAAAAACATACTTCTTCATTAATTCACACTAAAAAAAATGTTGTAACTATTATAATTTGAAGAAAAATCATATATTTTATTCTCATAAGTTATACAGACGTATTGTAGGATTATTCCTAATGATGTTTTCGAAAAATACTCGTAGTTTAAAAATATTAGTTACATTTACTTTCGTTTAATAAACTGAAATCTTTTTATTTTATTCATGAATATAATAGTACCATCTGTCTAGAACAATTCATATCGTCCAATAAGGTACGATAGTATGCTTTCAATTGGATTTTTTTTCATTTTGCTCTTTCGCAATTCAGGTTAGATAAACCACGAAAAGTTTTGTTTGAATTTTGTAATATTCATTCTTTTATATATTTTATACCAGAAAGAAAGATTCAAAATACTTTTAGGTGGATTAATTCAAATTTTCTATAGAACATTGACAAGTTTAATGTAGATATGAAAAAAGTTAAAGGAAAACAACGTTTGAGGATATTCAAACTGATTCAAATTCGCATAAGCAATCTGTTAATATGCGATAATAATGCTTGATCCACTTACCCCATCCCATTAAGAAGTAGGGGGAAGTGTACCATGTCCAATATATCTGTATTTATTTATAAAAATCACATATTTTTCATTGTGATTCACTAAATTAGAACTGAAATACTCACCATGTGTTGAAAACACTAATAGTATTCGATTCTAGACAGTGATAAAATGGATTTTTGATTGATAGAAAACAATTTTAAAATTAATAGATTTTTGCAGCTAACAAGTTTGCTTGTGTTAGTGTACGTGTATTACCAGTTTTGCAATAGTATTCGTGTGAATGTAACAATATAACCCAAAACGAAGCAATGGTGCGAAAACATTCAACATATTCAAGTATTTATGCTTAATATGGAGAAATGATCCACTTACCCCACTGATACACTTCCTCCGCTGTACCTTAAATGAAAAACCGAATTTAGTACTCTACCATATAATTCCACTTAAGTTTGTATCCTTTGGCAGATAAGCGTATTGCGACCTCAACTGAAAGGTCGTCTGCAGTGTCATGTACTAGACTCGACATGAAAAAGGCTAATCAATCTTTCAAAACTTCAGTTTTCTCTCGCAATTCCTCCATAAAATTATCGAATACTGGGATGTTTCGCTAAAAGCTCTACTAGAAATTCTTCTGTGCATTTGTTTACATAGTTTTCCCAAAAAAATATTATAAATTGTTTAGCGAAGTTCATCAAAAGTTTTCTAGAAATTTTGCTTCAAATCCCCGGATTCCTTAACAAATTTTCAAAGTAACGCATAAGTTCCCTTAATAATAAAGTTCATTAAAACTTTACATTACGAATTTTACCACAATAAATCTTCGGTACTGTAACAGCTCTTTAATAAATAGGGATTGTCGCAATTTTTGCGTTCAGCTTCTACAGTGCAATAAAACATTAAATAACCCTCTAATACCCAACCCCGCTTTTAGACGGGGTACACTTTGGAATTTGGTGTATTTTCTCGTAGCTCGGAAATCAAAATGATTTTATTTTTGGCTTATACCTTGACTCTTAACACGCATATAAGAAAAGTTTTTTATGACTTTTGAAACTTTTTTGTATTTTTAGAAATTGTTTGAAAAATTGCATTCTTATATAACCTACAAATGCCTGGGCTTTATTTAACGTGTAATATAAAAAATCGTACCTTTTATATTTTTCTACGATTTACCTATCACAAACGAATAGCCTGGTGGTATTAAAATCATTTTAAACCTGTTTTTCCGTTAGTTACACGTAAAATAAAATACGCTCCGAAAAAAAATTAAAAATTTAATATTTTAAAAAATATCGTAACAATTTAAATTTTTATTATTGCCAAAAATCAACAACTAGAAAAGGCTTCAAGAAAAAATGAAAAAAGCTAGGGATGTTCAAAAATAAAAATTAGAAAAATCAAAAACCAAAATTTAAATATTTGCGAATGAAAATAAATAAATGCCCAAAACGTGTTTAGAACGATTTTAGATAACGAAAAATAATACTTAAATCGAAAATAAAAATTTGGGTATTAGAGAGATAAACAACCCTAAAAAAAAGTTTGTTTGGAATTTCTAAAGGTGGGGTTCTACATCAATATATTCACCGCAGTATTATAAAAACTTGCGAGTTCATACGAAATATTATCTAAATTTTTAGTTACAAATACTTTCAGTAAAAATTCCATCCGTTTTAAAACCAATCATTTTCTAAAAAGAATTTGATTTAAGCAGCAATTATTCAAAAAAATACCATCCAAGTTTTTTCAAACCTTTTTTTATGTTTCTTCTTAGTCAATCTGATAAAAAATATCTTCGAAAAAATCCCAAAAGAATTGTAAGTGCGGTTTAAAGAAAAAATCTCTGGAAAAAACTTATATTTTTTTTCGGAATAATATTAGGGAAACAATAATAATAATTCTCTGAGACATCCCTGAACAAATTACTCGGGAATCCTTGAATATTTATCGCGGAGTTTTTGTAAAAACAGTTGAATGTATTCCTTAAGGAACTTTATAGGAATGTAAGAATTCTTCAAACATTTCTTAGTTAGGCATTTTTAAAATAAAAAAAAAGGTTTTCGACAGAGTTTTGAAGGAATTCGGGATGTTGTTCATTGATTTTAGAGAAATAAAAAAAAATATCCGTAAAAAAATCAGATAGATCTACGGAGAACTTCTCTGAGAAATTGTGAATAACATTTTTCCAATTGAATTCTTTTTCATTGCACATGAAAACTTTGTGGAATATTACGAGAACTCCTTTAAGAATCATTTATTTTATTTTGCAGGAAGTCTGTATAGTTTTTGCTGTGATTTTTCCAAACCATCCTGTAGAGCAACTTGAGGAAGAATTTCGAAAGCAAAGTTGTAAAAACTGTTCGCAATCTTTCTGAATAATTTGTGGAATGTGTCCTTACTTGGGGATCTTGAAGACATTTTTCGTGAGACCCCTAGAATTTTTTGTACTTGTTTTTTTTTTTTTTTTTTTTTTGAAAAATCCTCAGTTATTCCCAAAACTTTAAAATAAATTTTCAATAAATAACTGGAAGATACTTTAAACAAACCATTGAAATTTATACGTAATAAGTACGTAGCGGACCTTACAGAAGAAATTATTAAAAGATTTTGTAATGTACTCACTGGCGGAATTCTCCAAGAGATTTTTTAAGCAATTCGGCAGAGATTCTTCGAGAAATTTTCTGGAGATATCAGAATGTCTAGGAATGGTTTTTCGTGGAAAGCCCAAGACGAACTCAGTTAAAACTGGTAGAGGAGTTCTTGGGAAAAGCACTGAAAAGTACGAAAATAATTCATGAAGAAATTCCCATAGGAATTGTTAGAGATATGCAGGAGACACATGGTTGAATACCTGAAAATTTCCTGGATGAATCACAAACGATATTCCTTGTGATTTTTTTGCTAGCCTTTTTGAAGAACTTTTGATTGGAATACAAAAAGAATGAATCTTGTCGGTAGCGAAAATTGAAATTGTTGGAATTACGAAATTTGTAAAAATTATGATTAATGCGACCGACATTACTTTTAAAAAACATGAATTTTCTAGGCCCCCCCTAGGCCCCCTCCAGAAAAAAATCCTAGCTACGCCAATGGTAGCAGAAATCTGCTGTGAACATTATGACTGCTGCCTGCCGAGCGACGGAATGTGGGCTTACGGGAAGGCCCAGAAGAAGGTGTCAAAGTCGGCGTGCGGTTGTCCTCCGTAACCATCTAGTTGACAATGGAGTTAACGCAGATAGTAATAAATTTTAACGATTATTCAGTTTCGCAGTTGCTGGAGTTGTTTTTATGATTAACATCTCCAAATGGGGTTAATTTGGCGGAGGCTGCCTTGATGTGCGTAAAGATCCGAGCTGCAATGGACACCAACACAAGTCGTATTAAGTCGCGGTGGAGGAAGCATGTTGTTGAAGGTCATGAAAACTGTTGATCGCGAGCCAAACTCGCCACTCACCCGGTTCAATCGAATTCAATTCCCATACCGTCCGCTGTAAGACTTTTAACACAAATTTTAATTACCGTTCCTCACGTGGCAAAACCGTAAAAATCGCATTCCGCCACATGCCGCTCGTAAAGGCTGTCTCAGTCAACCGCACAACTGTCAGAGAGCGCAACGAGCCGATGATGAACTTCCGCAAACAAACGAAGAATCGCTCGTTTCACGGTTCTTCTTCTCACGAGTGGAACTGCGCGAGCGTAGCGAAATCGTGATCCAATGGCTACAACTTTGTGCCCACAAAGACCAGAACTGTGTGCAACGGACGGCAAATGTCTACGACATTGTCACGTACCGAAAATTGACTCTGCTGATCAACTAATTATTCGACGCCGCGAACATGGCTGATGGGACTCGAGATTTTCAATGGTCAATAAATTATCAAATTAATTGCGTCGTCCCAAAGTCGGAGCCGTTTCCTTCCAAGAACTCGAAATTGAATAATGCCAACAATTATACATAGATGGACGGATGAATAGCGTTGGGCAGAGCGAGCGTGATCGATTCGTGTGTACGCCGATGATGAGAGGCTCGTTTCCGTCTTCCAAACACGTATCGCCGTTTAGAGAACTGGAACGACTCGGCCCATGATTGTAAACAAACATATGGTCCGGTCCGGCTCGCGATAAAACCGGGTCCCTAGTTCTAGCTACATACGGATTGTTCCGAGTCGAAATGTGTGTATTTAGATTAGAAACACGACTCGCGCGGAGCGGGGCGCGCTATCGTGAATGAGTTTGATTGTTCTGACTGAGTGAGTGAGTGAGCGTCCAGAAGTGGGTCTCCCGCGTCTGGAAGAGCTCTTCTGGTTGTCCGAAGATGATCGTGTTCAGGCTTGCATACCGGATCGGGGCTAAACGTTGTACTGAAGCTCGGCATTATGTGCTTGTTTACTTTAGTTACGGGGGAAGTAATTGGGCGTTGAATTGAGTTCTTTTTTTGAAGAAGTTGGTAGGTGGTGTTGGGAAAGCGGAGGAGGTTACATCATCTGATGCCAAACTGAAGGGTTGGCTATAAACATCACAGCTCCTCATTCCCGTTCGTAGTATTTTCTCTATATTATATTGCAGTTTTCTATGAATCGTAGCCTTTGGACAGGATTTTCTATTCTTACTAAGAGACCACGTGCTGTGTAGATAGCTTATTGGCCCAGATAATAATGTTCACTGAAGATTGGCTTTTAAATTGGCTTAAGGATTAACCTTTGGATTAGTGATTCGATTATCCTTTACATGGGCACTTAGGTTGGGCTTTATATGTACTTTGTCACTGAAGTCATCTTCTAGAGTTATTCTCAACCCCATTCCTTCACACTTCCGCTGCCGACTCGGACATTATCAGAAAACCGCCAGTAACTCCAGCTGGCCATCATAAAGTATAATTATGCGGCCATTAACACACCAAAAGCACACATTCGCCAGACAACATATATACAGCAAATCACCCCGAAACTTGCAATTTTTCGTAATGTTTCCTCTTTTAGCTTCTCATTTCGGGTTTCGCAGTTCGCAGCTTGGGTGGGTGTTCGGCTACACGTCATATGATGCGAGAGTGCAACAATCTAGCGTAGACACCATACCGCCAGGCCAGCCACAACAGGGATGAATCTATTGTTACAAGACCATTAATCATTTGATTTTCTGTAATAAATTTAGCCATTTTCAAGTTTTTGCATCGCTTGCCATGCGGAGCCACCTCTGCTGCCACATCTGCTTGCGGAGGAAGTCGGGCCTGAAGATGGCAGACGGTTTGGTGGTGCAAAAGCTTGTCTGGAACCATCCCACCGCACGTAAAGTGGTGTGTTCTTGTGTCTGAAGCACAACCGCTTGTCGAAATGGTTTCTTTCGACGGAAATATTGGGACGTTATCAATCAAGGGTCGTCGTATGCTAGCGGTGCTTTTGGTAACGTAGTGTGCTGTTACTGCGTGGAATTTGGTCATATGGTTTTCGGTATTACGCTTCCATGGAGACAAAACCTGCTCCTCAAGTGTTCTAAGGGCACTTCCACAGTTATTAACTGAGAGCTTTCTTTGTCAACGTTGGCATTTTCACATTCGTATATCGTGTGGCAGGTACGATGATACTCTATGCCCAGGGAAGTCAAGGAAATTTCCATTACGAAAAGATCCTGGACCGACCGGGAATTAAACCCAGACACCTTCAGCACGGCTTTGCTTGTAGCCGCGGACTCTAACCACTCGGCTAAGGAATGTCCCCAACAAATTTCAACGAATTTAGTATTTTTTTATTCAACACCCTGATCAGCCGTTTGACACAACTTAATGGCGACGCTCTCACAAGATCGCTGGATGGCACTGACGTTCATCTTTCGAATACAATCTCGGTTCCTTGTGGTCAACTACCTCATATCTTTGGCCAACCATTCTTTTTTTGGATACTAGGGCACTGAGGGATCCGAAAATATCCTCAATGAGACGGCACTACTGAGGCAAGTTGATCGGGTTCCTTTCTTTCGGCACGTACGGTATCTTTTTCTGCTCAAGATTCTCCAGTGTCTTCTAGGCGTAATGGGAAGACGCCTTGTCCGGTCAGAAGACTTCCCATCCGCATGGTGCTCCGAGTCTTCCTCCGACAGATGATGTCCTCCATCTTGACGGTCCGGTGAATCAAGGATCAGTAATATTCTCGGCCGGCGTCACGTAAACTCGTTCCGTCCTTATTGTCGAACAGCTTTTTCAACGCTTCCTTCTTCATCTTTATCATTATCTTTGGAGGACGCTCCACGTTCAGGGATCCGGTAAACTGCACTCATGGGCACGTTTTCATCCCGAAAGTGGTCTACGGTGCATTCTTTCCACGATGACCATGCGTTTCGTAAAACCGTACAACACGCTCGCGGAGTGCTTGCTGTTTCAACGCCTTCTTTGATTGAACTGACAGTAGCCGAGCGAAAAGAAACATTGCACCTATTTTTAGGAAGTCCAGAGAGCAATTCTATTTGAGATGAACAAATTTATGCTCTTTACTCTGATTACATAAATGTATTGAAATCATTTTCATTTTTCACTGATCACCCGTTAGAACAAAATACATTTAGGCATACCTGATGTTGTACATCATCTGCTGACCCAAACAGGACTTCTTGAGGACTGGTAATTACTCCAATGGAACAGGGAAAAATTCAGGACAAGTATGAGGTTGAGCATTGACGAGATGTGCTTTCAATTTCGAGGAAACTTCTACAAGTAGATGAAGGGAATCCCCATGGAACACTCTCTATTCCAGTTTCGTGCGAACAATACATGTCAAATCGGGAGGACAACTTGAAAAAGTAATTATTGTTACCGGAAAATTAGAGTAAATACGCTTACACCGTCATCAAGCAAAAGGATCTATTAAGCATGTACGATATGGTCAACCACCATTACACGGTTATCAAGTTCCTTTACGACGTAGTAATTGATGTATAACTAACATCTTTGGACCAACGTTTCATTTGAGAAAAAAAGTCCATCCACTACAAAAAAGACTAGAAAATCGAAGAACTGGAATACATTTTCCAAGCGGCTAAAAATAATAGGTACAAGAAAAGACGGTAGTGCTTTCACCGACCTTACACACAAGGAGTCCAGTGACGACGCTTACCTTCGTTCCTTACAAGCAAAAACAAGCTACGAAGAATCCTTGACGGATCATGCTGAGAAGTTGACGGTATGATCGTCATTTGAAAATAGTAGTTTACGTAACAAGGTGCAGAATGAAGATTTTTACAGCACGAGTAGTACGTTTATCCAACGAGGCTTGCTGAGTACTCAGCAATATTGCTCCCTTCGATATCGAGATGTGGAGAGGCGACTGTAATACACTCTCGCAGTTGAGTTGAATGGGGTGGTACGACGAACGATCGGCTGCGTTGCATTTTACCTTGCTGTAGGTGTTGCAGGATGTATTGCGGTAGTTCTTGGAGGTATCCCTTTCGAATGTAGCAGCAGATTCGGTAGATATAGCCAGGCCCATGGCACGGGACGACTTTTAGCGTAGTCAACATCTCCATGTGTTAACTCATTTTCGGGTAATTTGAATCGAGAGTGCAATCAGAATGCGAAGTTTTGTTTAATGTCTATGATCCATAATCGAGTAAGAGTCACAATCAAATCACTGATTGCTTGCTTGGAGGCTTGCAGTATGCCTTTTAATGTTTGCTCTCCTTCCAAAACCATCGAAATGTTGAATGTGCTTCAACTTTTTGGCACATTCTTCTTCTTCTCTCTGGCGTTACATCCCAACTGGGACAGAGCCTGCTTCTCAGATTAGTGTTCTTATGAGCACTTCCACAGTTATTAACTGAGAGCTTTCTTTGCCGATTGACCATTTTTGCATGTGTATATCCTGTGGCAGGTACGATGATACTCTATGCCCTGGGAATCGAGAAAATTTCCTTTACAAAAAGATCCTCGACCAGTGGAATTCGAACCCACGACCCTCAGCATGGTCATGCTGAATAGCTGCGCGTTTACCGCTACGGCTATCTGGGCCCCTTTTTGGCACATTATAAGCTTATTTAACAATATCAAAAATTGATAATCAAACCATAGCAAACAATTAAACAAAACAATGGTCTTTATTTTCACAGTTCTTACAACTGACAGTGGGTGTATCGATATATGGTTGTCATGGGCCTGGATTTAGTTGTCTGAAGAACCTCGAGCAAACACACAGTTCCTCCTACCTACTGTACTATCTCGGGATCGCAATCTATATACAAAACGGATTATTGATTTGAAACATCGATGCAGTAGGTTCCTTAGGGCTGCGTTCAATCCGGGATAATAGATCACATCTGCGTAGGTTAAAAACGGTGCAACTACCGACTGAGCGAGTTTCTAACGAGTCGCTACCGGAAGGATGGACGCAAATCTCCGGAACGTTCGTACATATGGTACACTATAGACTTTAGCAATGACGTCGTCCACCTGATGACGCCAAGTCAGATTGTCCATGTAAAGGCCGAGATTATTGACACTATTAGCACAGAGAACAGACATGGAGGCTCGAACAAAATTCCATCCAAATCATGTGTAAAGGTAAGAGTCAATCATCAGCGCCGCCAACGCAGACAGCGTGATATACAAACTCGTTTCGACCACACGATGGCACTAGTGAACGTCAATATACATTGGCATACAAAGCAACGCTAGCGACAAGTGTCAATTTTTGATGGTGACACTAGCGCCAAAGTGTAAAAAGCGGCAAAATTGAAACTTCTATATTCTGATAACAGCGCCACGTAGCAGGAGCCTAACGACATACTTTGAAATGACCAGTACAAAGCTTTACACACGCTGACGAATAAAGATGAACGTCTGTTCTCTGTGCTATTAGTCGGTTCGATAACCTCGTTGCAGAAAACTATGTTGGACTGGGTAATGACTGTACCTTCACAGGTGAAGATTATGGCTTGTGTCTTCTTGGGATTTGGAACCATACTGTTAATGGTTGCCCAGCGTTCGATTGCCGAAAGGTCGGTGTTGATTTTGCCTACCAGATCATCCAGTTGTTCGACGGGACCTGTTACATAGATCTGAAGATCATCGGCGTACAGATGATACTCGCACTGAAGAACGTTTGGTAGGCTGTTAATGTAGAGTGAGAAGAGGAGCGCAGTTAAGCAAGACACCTGCGGTGTGCTGCTCGGCCGACAGGGTGTGTCCTACTTTAACCACTTGACTCCTGTTGCCAGGAAAAGATCCGATGAAATTGCAGGCTGAAGTTGATAGGCCAAATTCGCGTTCGAGTTTATACTGTAGCTTGCCATGGTTGACGCTGTTGAAGGCAACGGAGAAATCGACCAGCATCATGACCGTGCAGAAGTTCTTGTCAAATCCGCTGTAGATATCGTCTACAACTTTGGTTAGAGCAGTGGTCGTGCTGTGGTTCTTACGATACGCAGACTGATGTTTTGCAAGGAGAGCAGGATTGGACGATTCTAGGTAGTCAGAGAGTTGCGAAAGGAGGATCTTGGTCGATAATCCTTTGGTACCGTTGGGTTAGCTGATTTGGGTATGGGGGTTACAATAGCTTTTTTTCATCTCGAGGGAAACGATTCTGCGTCTAATATGGCGTTGACTAGATGGACTAAGTGGGGAAGTATGAACGGATAAAGCAGTTTGATAAACGAGATTGGTATATTATCGCATCCGATGGCATTGGTGTGGATTTCCCAAATCTTCTTGGACACATCTCCTGCCGTGGTGTGTTGAAAACGGAAGGTCGGGCGATCGTGCTCATGATCAGCAATTCGAGCATGGCCGGCCCGTTGATCTGAAAGAAGAGGTTGGCGGTTGGGCAGCATCAATACCATTACGATCCAGATGTATGATAGTATGAACGGATAAAGCAGTTTGATAAACGAGATTGGTATATTATCGCATCCGATGGCATTGGTGTGGATTTCCCAAATCTTCTTGGACACATCTCCTGCCGTGGTGTGTTGAAAACGGAAGGTCGGGCGATCGTGCTCATGATCAGCAATTCGAGCATGGCCGGCCCGTTGATCTGAAAGAAGAGGTTGGCGGTTGGGCAGCATCAATACCATTACGATCCAGATTGTTCTTTGATGGATTGTGGACGCCTTC
This sequence comes from Aedes aegypti, assembly GCF_002204515.2. Taxonomy (NCBI): domain Eukaryota; kingdom Metazoa; phylum Arthropoda; class Insecta; order Diptera; family Culicidae; genus Aedes; species Aedes aegypti. The sequence continues at coordinate 188,340,502 of NC_035107.1, read as the reverse complement.
TCTTTTCAGGTTGTTCCAAAGTTGTTTGGCAGGAAGGTCACAAGTCTGTCGCGTTGTCTGCAATATCCACTGGACATCACCTTGGCGTCTGTTTGGATTGCGGGAGTAAAGCACATATGCAAAATTTCGTACCTCGATTGCTTGTTCAATTTCAACGGTGATCCACGGCGTTTGCTTGTCCCTGACGGTAATTATTTTTTCTGGAGCTCGGTTCAGATCTATAGAAAGGCTCCCAGTCCTTAGCCTGACAATCCACCTGTAGACATATGAGGTCAATTCTGCGAAGACTGCGGATTTTGGTGCGGACAGGAGAAGCTGGAGGCACTCGTATATCGCTGATTAGGTACACAATTTCGTGGTCGGAAATGTCACTTGCAGGTGACGTTCCGGCCCTTCGCACGGTCTGGAGCGAATCAGTAACCAGAAGATCGATCGTAGTTGAACTCCTCTCGGTAATGCGGTTTGCAGGTGTGTTGAGAATGCTGAGATTAAAGGTTTGGTGGATCGCATTCAAGGATGTTGCATTGTAGCTCAGTCTATCTCCCTTAACATTGATGCTGTAGTCGCCAACGATAAAGATTCGATCAAAACCAAAGTCCAAGAGGTCTAACAGATGTTTCTCGTAGAATACGAACCGGTCCAACAGGAGCAGATTATTTCATTTTCGTTTATGTTTGTCCAAATAGGTGGTAGTTCTGTTTATTAAGAAGAAGTTTGACACCGTCTATTGAGCATTCGAGTCCTCGAATGTTTAGTTGTCCTATACGCAGATTGGATGTAGATATAATGTACAATGGTCGTCAGCTTGGTGTGTAATACTAGTTAGATGTAACGAAGGAGGAGTTTGTGGAGCAAGCGTCGTAGAAGATAGAAGTTTGGGCTGCATCTTCGGAGGTGTTGGTGATTTGGATGAGGTACTCAGCATCATCAATTGGGCAGTACCTCTTTTGCCCAGGCAATTGAACGGACATTCGATCATTTCTAACGAACACAGAGTCGACGAGATTCTGCTGTTTGAGTCGGAATTTGTTAAGAGAAAGCACCTCATTTATCGTAAATCTGTACTCAATAGGGTAACTTATTCCCAAGGCACACATCACGAAGTACTGCATCTTAAGTTCTGGGATCAGCAAACACTGCGATGATGGTGGGAGTTACCGTTCGGTTGGTCCATTTAGTAAGGGTATGCGATATGGATTTTTTCCATGTCGATACGAAACGAAACGATACGCGGAATATCTTGTGCTGATAATGACGAAACGAAACGAAATTTAAAAATGTTTCGTGTAACTCGATACGAAATCAAATATCTCACGAAATTTTTCGAAACGAAACGAAATTTTTGAATTTGTTTCGCGGAAGACACGTTTAAGTTGTTGTTTTTTCTTGTCAACAGTGTTGACCAGAATCATTTCCCCGAAATTCGAATTGTGAAGCCATGAATTGTTATAACTGTGCGTTGTATTCCTGAGATGGAGGGGGAGGTGGTTGGGCTTGAGTGTTGCACATGGGATCCGACAGTTTCGATCTCGGTGGGCCGCAATTCAAGTTTCGGTGAAATGATTCGCACTCACTCACTCACTCATTTCATTTCACCGAAACTTGAATTGTGGCTCTCTGGGATCAAAATTGATCGATTTTGTGTGCAGTACTCAAGCTTAACCATCTGCTTTTCTATCTTAGGAGGGTTGTAGTAGTTCGTGGCTTCGTAGTTCGGAAAATGATATTTTCGGGGAAATGAGTCTGAACAACACTGCTTGTCAAAAGCTGGAAATTTGACAACAGGCATAAAAAACGTCTTTTTAAGTCCTTTACCATATGGAAACCTTAGCGTTGCTCAGCGGAATCCTTACATGTTTTGGTAAGACCCTTTTCTGTTTGTTTGAAATCTTCTTAATAACTTTATAAGGTTTCATTCCAACATGTCTGACACTCACACAAGGCAATGAGTGGGTTTAATTTAAATGTTACAACTAAGAAGTGGGTCAAAAAGCAGTTACAAACATTTAAAACAATCTCAAACATATTAAGAAGAGCCCAAAAAAAGTTTGATTTTTAGAAATGCCTTACAATTTTTTTAATCATGTGAATGTGATGTTATGCTAATATATACCATAAAACATGGAATAATGATATTCATTTTTTTTTGCTGTGCTTTATGCTTTGTGGCTTGAATGAATGTGATTGGGGACACAATTCGATAAGTGATCATGAAAACACTAAACTGAGAAGCAGACTCTGTCCCAGATGTAACATAACGCCAGAAAGAAGAAGAAAAATAAGTAGAACAGAGGAATCACTGGAATATTTGCTTTAGTATTTGCTGGAGTATTGAATTAAATAAAATTTATAAAAATCCATCAACACATACCTAAGAAATCAATCAAGATAAATTTAAAAGAACTGCAAAAGTAATAAATTCCAAGAGATATTGCGACAGCAACTTAACCAGGATTGCCTGTTGGGGTTAATTTAGAAGTTCCTAATACATTTTCTGGAAAAGCCTTGCATAAACTGTGAATTAATTCTTCTTCTTCTTCTTTCTGGCGTTACGTCCCCACTAGGACAGAGCCTGCTTCTCAGCTTAGTGTTCTTATGAGCACTTCCACAGTTATTCACTGAGAGCTTACTATGCCAATGACCATTTTTGCATGTGTATATCGTGTGGCAGGTACGAAGATACTCTATGCCCTGGGAAGTCGAGAAAATTTCCAACCCGAAAAGATCCTCGACCGGTGGGATTCGAACCCACGACCCTCAGCATGGTCATGCTGTATAGCTGCGCGTTTACCGCTACGGCTATCTGGGCCGTGGAGGAATCAAATCTGGATGAATGCAAACTTTTAGAGTAAACCTTGTAGAAAATACTGAAGGTATTTCTATTATTTTGTAGAGCAAATACTGGAGAAATGATCTAATTCCAAAATCTGTGAAGGAATTTCTGGACAATTTCTGGAAGAATTAAGGATTGTTGATATTATCTCATTTTCTGATTCTTTGTTTAAAACTGATTACAAAATCACATTTTCATTAAATTTTGAGCCTCAAGAGTATTTTAAAAATATTTGAAAATTTCGAAAAAAAAAAGTTTTGAACCTGGTCTACATAGCATAGAGCAACCGCAAATGAGATTGACAAGTTTACCCATGCTCGTTCAGACAATTCGTTTTTCAATGAGTTAAATTTAATGTTTGGCTTATTTTCTTTTTTCTCGAGATTTAGATGTGCGAAAATCGAAAAATAAATATTGTTTTGCGCTTTTCTATTGTGAAATACCCTAGGTACCTCACCAAACTTGAATCTAAATTCGGAACCAATTTTGATGGTGCATGCAATGCATGAATCAAATTTATAACTGATTTGTGATTTTTACTAAAACAAATCATCAAAATCGATCGAACGATGGCGAAACAAGAGAATTTTGAAACTTGATGTCGGTATTGAAACGGTTAAGACTTTTGCCTTGCGGCCAAATTCCAATGCTTGTAATAATATATTATCAATATTCGCATTTTTTTTAATTGGGGGTCGTGAGGAAATTATGTCACGTTATAAGAGGAGAGAGGAGTTGGTGGTGTGGTACAGAATGAATAAGATTCATTGTTTGATATAAAATAATGTATGCAGCTTCCTTGTTTAAGGTGGATATAAATCGAAGGCATACCTCAGAATTCCAAGAGCACAAATCTAACGAATTCGACAGCGGTTCAAGCTGAACACTTAATCGATTGGCCATCGAGTAACTAATCGATAGATTTTCCAGCTTGAATGGACGTCTGGTTCTTTAGATTTGTGCTCTTGAAGATTTGAGGTGTGACTTTGGATCACCCAAATCAACGCGATTTTTACGGCGACAGCGACAAACAATCGCTGCGATTTCGCTGCTACATGTAGAGTTTTATGACACAACAACGAAATCGCGGAGAGCCTTTACTCATTAATGCGTGCTATTAGTTTTATCTTCTATTCTCCTGCTGTTCTTATGCAGAGTTGAAAATGACGTCATAGCGGGAAAGCAAGAGAGAAAACTAATGCGCGCATCAATAATCTGCACCACCTGAGCAAATTCAGAACATCAGGGACTCACGCTCCGCAGCTTTTTTTTGACATTTGTGTTCAGACAATTTTTGCGATATATTAACGGATTTGCTCAAAAGGACAAGCGATGTTCCCCGGAGGAAACCGTGGTTTTGCTCTCTTCATTCTTATGGAAGATAACATTGCGGTAGTTCATCAAACGCAGTTGTTCCTTTCCTGGGCTATTCGTCACGAGGAATTTAGGGCAAATGGGCGTTTTTGGAAATTTTACAACGGCAGTGCAGTTTATAATATCCTGCGGACCAGTCATCCCACAGTTATGGATAGCACACAGATATGGATCAAAGTTGGATTAAACGGAGAATATCTCATCAAATAGATTAGCCATTACGCAGAACCCATTTTACCTACGCGAACCATAAATCTATACAGCATCGCAATCAACAATAACATGCTTAAATACATTTGTTCCATTCGTAGGAAATAAAATGTCATACATATGCCTAGAACATGGGGCCCAGATAGCCGTAGCGGTAAACGCGCAGCTATTCAGCAAGACCAAGCTGAGGGTCGTGGGTTCGAATCCCACCGGTCGAGGATCTTTTCGGGTTGGAAATTTTCTCGACATCCCAGGGCATAGAGTATCTTCGTACCTGCCACACGATATACGCATGCAAAAATGGTCATTGGCATAGTAAGCTCTCAGTTAATAACTGTGGAAGTGCTCATAAGAACACTACGCTGAGAAGCAGGCTCTGTCCCAGTGGGGACGTAACGCCAGAAAAGAAGAACATATGCCTAGAAGCGATGATTAATATATGTGGGGCATTGAAACCCATACCACAGTTATGAATCTAAGATAAGACGATTCCTAAATAAACTCCAAAACGTATGCTTTCAGTAGCACACCATTCGTTTGCCTCGCAGATAATTTGCTGTTATAGTGTTCTGATCCATGATATGAGTCGATTTGCTCCATGACACGGACCCATTTTTGACTGTAGCTGCTAGGAGTAGAAGCGAACGCTTTGCATTTGTTTTTGTTCGAAATGAAACTCGAATTTCGCGAAATTCCGTTTTATTCCGTTTGTTTTCAGTTTTCCGTGGACATATTTTAACAATTTGGCGAAACGAAACGAAGTAGCAAAATACAAATCTCGCCTGTGCGAGTTCCGTGGAATTCCGCGGAATTTCGTTTCGAAGCGTATTTGACGGAATCATTCGGTATTTCGCATACCCTTACCATTTAGATGGCTTGGAGCGCACACGGAAGCACGATTGCAGCTGTGAGATCAAATGTTGAAGTCCAAGAAATTGGATGATGTTTTCAACGTTGGTTCTGACGTTCTCGTTCTTCTTGGTAGGCACTTTATTGATGGCAAGGCGGCAACTGTTGGTGTTTTCTGCAAGAGTACTAGCAAGTCGGGCCCCGGGCTCAAGTAGCTCAACCTTCTTTTCAATGTTCGTAATTGTGTGGCACTGAACAGCTTGTTTGGCACTGTTTCTCTCAGTTTCTGTTATTCTGCTGTGGATCTTGTCGACCTGTTTTTGTTGGTGGATTGAACGCATTTAAGTTGCGATTGCAACTCTTTCACTCCGGGCTTTCCAAAGGTTGTTTTTTTCGGGATCAGGTCACCTCGGATGCAGAATTTTCACACTGATACCAGAAGTTTCCTAGATCAGATATCAGTGCAACCTTGATGCCGACACAGGAAGTGTGAAACCATTGAAAGCAGCGGTCGCAACAAATGTTGGTTTTTCGTTTTGATTTGGATTTGGGCGGATTTGTTTTTCCACAGGTGTTACAGATGTCGTTCACCATTGTAATATTAACGCGACACAAGCTGACGATAATATCGAAACTATGCGGTTTGCATTTGGGCGAACGTCACCGGAGAAAAATTCTGTTTGAGGTTATGTTCGCTCGCGAATTTTGTTACGATAATTAACGCTTAAGATCTCACGGAACTTCGAGAATCGGTATTAAATTACTGTTGGACAGGTACAAGTGTACCGGAAACTACTTTTTCGTAACGTAATTACTGAAAAAGCATAATTTTAACAACTTTTTGACAAATTTAACCGGGAGCAAAAAAAAAAGCGCCGTGTGTTCAGACACATCTTACTCACCTTCTAGAACTGAATATTGCTGAGAGTTTGGATCGTCGAGTTCTTTAATATCGCCATATAGAGATTTTAGCAATCATCAGCCTTTCTGTCTTCCTCCATGTCTTATTCGTCCAATATCTGCTCTTGTTGCGCAACTCTAGCTTGTAATTACTTTCCAGGAGGAACAACTGAAGAAGTCTGTTTCATATTGTTGCACGCTTCTCAACAGAGTCAACAGATATTGCGATCCCTTGTAGTCTGAAGGCTTCACTGGAAGGTGCAACTAGTGTACACAACTATGTACCACCTCAAGCTCAAGTTCCTTCCTGTCTTCCTGCGTGGGAATAGCTGAAGCCTACCTTCGGCACATCGTCATTAGCCGCTGCTGATTGGATCAAATTAGTGTTAATTCAATAATCGACACTGACCAACGCCGGCAGGCCGTTCAATCAACGCCGACCGAGCTGTATGTATTCAATCCAGTCTAGGAAAAGCCGGTAGTGCGAAACAGCTGGTGCTGTGCAAACAGAGCTGGCTCGAGAGAATAACCACCAATAATTGCGCCCAATCGGCAACAGTCAATTTCGTTACCAATCCCGCAGGATCAGAATCACTCCACAAAGCCCGGAACAAGGTCAAGATTGAAACTTGGAAATTAACGCCACTCCGTTGAGTGGCGCGTCGTAATTACGACCAAGGTCGGCACCATCCAGTCGCTTTAGCCCACACACTTTGCTTTGTCGTCAAAGTCATGAATCTCGTCTCGACATGCCGCAAAAATGCATTAGAAGTCGGCCGACACAAACTCCGAAAACGCCAGAGAGAGATTACAGCCTTTTAAACGTTCTCAATTTTTAATGGACACACATGAACCACGCTAAAAATAACGACGCGACGGCTGTTCGCCAAAATATAAATTACACACGCGGCTGCTATCAGACCGAGCAGCGTCACTCACCGCCGCCGTCAACCAATGAAACAAAACAGGAACGGCCGAGATGAACTTGAACGCCGAAAACTGGAGCAATGCGAACGCGAGAGGAGATAAAAATTTGCATCTTTCGGGGGTTTTAGGAAGAGACGAAGGCCGGCAACTGTGAGCCGCCGCATCGCCACAAACCACCGCCGCCGCCAATGACATCTGTCATTCCGCCATTCGCAGTTCGCCACACGTTAGCGCGTGTTTTGTGTTTATGAGCGTCGAGTTGATCGCAATCGAAGAAGTTGAGTTGCTTGTTTCAAACACACGGCAACGGCTTTGACATTTATCGCTATCCTGTGACGACGATGGGGGACACACACAGTAGGCAGGCGACAAAAACAGAAACCCCCGGCCGAAAACAGATCACGCAATCCAGCGGAATGCTAATGCAAAAAGGCACTTTGCGTAGTTTAATTATCGCAGTATGTGCGGAGAAATCGGTGAGAAGAAGGCGAGCTTAGTGCGAAGAAGAAGGCACAGAAGGAAAGTGAAAATAACAAAAAATAAAGCAGGGCGAATGCGTAATCGGCGAGGAACCATCGGCAAAAGAGGTAACTGGCGAAGAGCGTGTGTGAGGGAAACAAGAAATCGCGCGAGCAGTCGTCAATGTCAAGGTTAAATGTTTGTTGTGTTTTTTTTCGGCGTTTCGTTCGTTTATTCGTCGTTCAATCTCACACCAATACGAAGTGCTAGCGCGCAAAGGCAACACCAGTCAGCGTGAGCGCGAAGCACTTCAATCGACGGAGGAAGTAGGCAAATAGCCACATGCTTAAAACTGCGAGCCAAACGGTGTGCTACCCACGAATACGGCAATGGAGGAAGCCGGGCAACGAGATGTTGCTTGTGTTGTGGTTCTTTTTTTTTCGACGAGGAAGCTTGTTTTTAAAGTGCGAAGCAGAAGAAAAATACAACACCCGGCCGAGTAATGAAACCGATTAGATAATATTTCTCATGGCAATTTGCCGGCTTGGATCGGCGGTGGTGTTCTGAATCGACAGCGTCATTTGCTGTTTCGTTCAGAACCAGAATTTTTGCCAGCTCGCCCCGCACTCACACAGACCAATGCAAACTTTTCGCGTTCTTTCCTGTGTTTGCTCGAAGTTTTTTCCTCGATGCCGCTTGGCAGGTCTGACGAATTGGCCGGTTTGCGCTGTTTACTCTCCGTTGTGCTGTTTATTTCGTGTTCCTTTTATTGAATAATATTTATTTTTGGGGCTTAATTTGGAACGTTCCTCACCGACCGCGCACTTATTCATCCGGTTCGATGGGATCCAATCCAACGTTGTTCGAAGTTTGACACAATCAAGCTTCAACCGATTCTGCAGCTGTAGATCAAACGGCATTCGTCCAGAATCCACAATCACCGGCGATTTATGAATTGCGGAGTCATTCCGCGGACCACGATCTGGAATCCTGCTCACGTCCTGTCCAGTTCAGAGCACAAAACTATTGTTGTCCAGGGTGCGATGATGACGGCGGTTGTCACGACTGCTCTCCCCCATGCTGCCCATAATGTGCCCTGAATTCCTGATTGCCCACTGCTCACACTCGAAAACATTAGCAATTCTTACGAAACTAATTTCCATCCAAGCTCGCCACTTCCTCCTTCAAGAACAAAGAACCACATTCGAAGGGGTTCCACTTCAACCACCGAGCATCATCCGGCGGCAGCACCACCTGGTTGGATGTGACCTTGAAGGGTTTTGGGGTTAGGTTTCCACGCACCACGTAGCACTTGGCGCTGCTAGCTGACCGTGACATAGATGCGTTGGGCTGCGTTGTGAAGCAAATCGGCGGAAATTTGTTTTGGCGACTGCTTCGGCGACGACGACGGGCCACAACGGTCTTCAACACGTGCAAGGTAAGCGTTGTAATTTATGGAGCGCCGATCGTCGTCGTCGTCGTCTAATGGCCACGGGGTTTCGCGGTGATGACAGTCGTCGTGTGATTTGGGCCATTCGAAGCGCAGAGTTCGGTGCTGAAGGTGATGATTAGCGCTAGGGATCGGAGGAGCTGCGAAGAAGGGGAGGGACTCGATGAGTTATGGGCGATCATCCAGCGGGGGTAACATGACTCGGAGGTATTAGATTATGCTAGCAAATGAGATGTCAAGAGATGGATGGAGTGGCTTGGTGGAAATAATTTCCTGCCTCGGATCAGGAGGTTTGCTGTTGCAGAATGGTCGTTTCTTAGCATCTACAAGATCCATTTGAGAATAATCGGATCATCTTATGGTTGAGATTTGATTTTTGGGTTATCCGATTCACATTAGGCTCCTGGCATATGACTAGATGGTTGAACGTTAATCTTGTTGCCCAACGAGGGGATCAGTAATGATGAAATACATTGGCCTTAGTCTTCTTTGTTACTAGTGGACTTCAGCCGCATTAAAGTAGCCAGCGTTCGTCGCCTAAAGGTAACTCAAGGGCTGAAACCAGATGATCTTCTGCTTCTTGGAAATATGTTTCCACTGGACAGAGCACGCGGCTCAGTTTTGCATTCTGAGTGCACTTTTACAGTTAGTAACTGAGTGATTTTTTTGCACTACTTAGCATTTACCTTCAGGATGGTTTTGCTTTATAACTGCAGACTTAACCACGAGTTTTATAAGGATGCAAAAACACGTTATAATCGTCAAGGTTCTTGAGTTTCAACTTGATACGACCTTATCCTTTTTGTCTTTCGTTAATGTGTCTCCTGCATCAGTGTCTGACTGGATGCAGCTGAGAATTTCATTTTAAATCGGATACTTCTCAAATTTTCAGGGATTAAAAAACTATATTCTAGCTCTTACACAAGTTCTCCCAGTTTTTCTTCAAAGCTTCATCGGTTTTCAATGTTTTTCCGCTTTCCTTCAATTTCTTCTTCATTATCGCTCAAAACTTTTCGATCGGACGAAGTTCTGGTGTATTTGGTGGGTTCGCCTCCTTCATACCAATCCATCACAGGCTTGGCGTAATAGCACGAAGCGAGATCCGGCCAGAACAGCGTGGAACCACGCTGAGAGTGAAGGAAGGGCAACAAACGCTTCTGCAAGCATTTCCTTCGATAAATCTGCCCGTTTGTAACGAACGGCACGCTGTACCGTCCGGACTTGCAGATCGCTTGCCAAAACAGGTACTTCTTCTCGAATTCGTCCATCTCTCTCTTCCGGAACTTTTACGGCTCCTTCATGCGGGACGTACCGATGTATGTCTCGTCGTCCATGACGAGACAGTCTGGATTGACCAGCCACTTACGGTACAGCTTCCACGCACGCAATTTGGCCACCGTGTTCTGCTTGTTAGTCCGGTTTGGCGGTCCCTGGGCTTAAAAAACGTAGCCCAGCCCGCTTCATGATTTGTCTCCGGTGGAAAGGTTTGGATTATTCGTAAAGTACTGCCGTACGCGCCTTCTCTGGGTAGTCCGTTTTCCGGTTTCGGCCGCTTCCAGCGCGCCGCTCGATGGCATTCGTCTCCTGGAACATCTTCACAACGCGGGAGACGGTAGAGTGGAGGATTACAAGCCTTTTACCGATCCATCTGTGCGACTGGCCAGGATTATCGATCACCGCGCTGGCGTCGCTCTTCTTGTTTTGAATGCACCTTAAAAACTATTTGACAGATCGCAATTTTGCACACATAAACATAGCATTCTAAAATAGTATTACTCAAAATTTCATTTATTTTTACCCACGCGATATAAAGTTACACCCTAAACCAAGTGTCACATTTTTTTTTTTTGAGTCCAATCTTCAATCAATTTGTGCTGGTAGATGGGCTTAGGAGAATATGTTAGCATGGAGCACCTACAAAGGCGTGGAATCCCAATTCTCTGTAGCCTCGGAAAACTTTTGGAGTCCATGGTACACAAAATGGTGCTGTCTGCTGCTAACTCGGTCATTTCTGGGTACCTACATGGATTTCTACCTCATCGTTCGATGCTGCACAAACGTGCTGTTTCGTGAGGTTGAGCAGCGAAAACAAATTGATTCAATTTCTCAAAGGCGTTCGACGTGGAGCACAGTGTCGTTATGCCGTTGAAAAGATGCGTCACATGGGGTTTCCAGATTCGTTAACAGACTGGATTCTGTCCTACCATACTGACAGAACGTCAGGATCAACACTTCTTGATCCACTGCCTTCAGCATTCCTTGAGCTGCCTAGCTATCCCTTAACGTTCGACGCACTGCTGGGGCAGTACGCGGCGATCACTAGGAGTGGACCGTTGTACGTGGACACCTCAACATCGATGGCATCTATTATCGTCGTTTTGCAATGAGGTAGCACTGTGATCTTGATTGGCTGTTTGATAGCGATAGCGACTCCTCCTCCTTGGGTCGATGTTCGATCCATTCTTACCGTAGTGTATCCGGACAAGCTTAAGTTGACTCCCAGCTTCAAGTGCGTCTCCGTTATGACGATTACCTTGACGTCTTTTCTAGTTGCTAGCTCCAGAAGCTCGATGCCCTTCGCCTTGACGGCAGAGGATTTGGTCCACACGGGTGCGACACTGTTGCCACATATCGCCACATAACTGCTCAGGCGTGAGCAATGGAGCCGAGTTGTCGTGCGGCGTGGCATTGCTCTGCTGAGGCTGGAAGCCAGATGTTCTACGCTAGCAAAATCGATCCCGATAGGATCAACCCGGTGGTGGAGTATTCATGCTTGCTTGATGGTCGGATGGCGTGGCCCCGACTTACGATGGAATTTGGGGAACATTCTCCAGGTTGAATTGCGGTGCCTCGTTCATCCGGCGTCTAGGCTGGTTTTGGATTGCTGCTTGTGTTCTAATCCGCTTGTATTCCGCTCGGTTTTCGCAGGTTCGATCGATCTCTCGGTGGTTGCCGCCACAATTGGCACACTTGTAGTCGACTACAGGAGCAGCCCCTGGTCTCGTTTTGCTGAGTGCAGATACCACACCTTGGTTTCAAATTTCAATTTCTTGCTTCATGACCAAAATGCAGACAACGCATACACTTAGTAACGTCTCGTGCTCTAGCTGCTTTCAGAGCTCCAAGTGTCACGGATCCTTTCTTGAAGTGCACGAAGTACAAGGCATCTCGATATACCTTCTTCCTGTCATGGTGATTCATTGGAAAGTTTGTAGCGGTTTTACAATTCCATCTTGATGGCCTCTGGTTCCGACGGCATGTCGAAGCTGTAGAACTCGGCTTTGCTTCTGACCAGATAGGCCTTGGCCTTTTGGTAGCCCCCCTTGCAGTGAAGAGTCAGTTTTACTTCGACATAGCTTAGACATCGCGCTGATGTTCAGCACCTTCATGGTGGCTTGCAGTTTGCTGAGGCCGACGAACTTTACCATCAGCGGAGAAATTTCTACAGGCGGATCACGCTGCTCATCTGGTGCGTCGCCAAAGTCGCTATCGTTGACAGCCGCTCTGCCAGTGCTGTACCTATTTCGCGACAAGATTGTCTCACGGAAGTTGTCTCTCATCAACTTGACGCTACTTCATCGTGTGGAACTGCCAACCAATCAGCGCAAGACAGTTGGCGAGGCATCGGGTGGTGTGATGATGGAGAGCTCAAGCTATTTGGTCGGGTTGCGTGAAGTAGTGTGTGAGAGGTTTAGGTAGGAAAGGTCGTTTCTTAGTGGTGGTAGCCGAAATACTCGCGGCGCATCGAGGTTAGTTTGGTGTTCGTTACATGGGTGGGATTAGGTGGTACATAAACAGCATCAACGCGTTGTACGCGAACTGCAAAGAGCATGGAGGTGATTTGGTCTTTGGCTGAATAGCTATAAAAAAATCATTGCTGTATCTTTGGAACAATCTTCTTTATTTTTTACAGTTGCAATCCTTTAGTACAACGCAAGGTTTTCATTACTCGAGTTTGCATCGATTCTACGCAAAATTGAGTTCTCTCAACTGTAGCATGGAGATGAGAGGGTATACCTAGAGATTTTGAATTGAAAGAATAGTTTATTAACTTAATAATGGTAATAGTAAAATAAAGTTTACTTGTTATCTCTCTGCTAGTTTTGCATATCTCAACCCACTGTTCAATTTTCGGGATTTTGCTTTATTTCTTAATGAATATTCAATAGATAATTGTTTATTTTTCTATATTTACTATATTTAAGTTTGAATCAGTTACTACATCGAAATGGATTTTCACTTTGGCAATGAACTTGTCTGATCAAACAAACCACCCACGTAGAGAAAAATAACTTCTTTCTCGATATTCTTCAAACATCTCCAGCCCGTTTTCCTCGTAACTCTTCCAAAGTAGCAGCCCTCTCCGATATATTCTTCGCGTCTAAGCATTTAAAACGTGCGATATGATGAATGTTCTTAAATCTGACTGACTGCCACCAGTAGAAGTTCCCACATGGGGCACATTCTCACCAGTTTCTTGTTTACGCTTAGATATTCTCCGGCGAGTTCATTTTTCGTCGCGTTATCCCCCCAAAAAAAAAAGCTGGTAACAGAACCAGCTGGGAAGAGAACGACGTTTTCCATACAGAGAACGGTCCGATTCTAAAATTGAACAGCGTCAAAGGCGTGGACAGTGATAAATTTAAGTGCAATGGCTGATATTGTGAAAAAATGCAGATTTTTTTGTTATTAGTTTAGTTAAAATATGTTCAAATTTGGTAAACAAAACTTGGATGACAACACTGACAATCTATCACTCTAATCAATTTTTGTTCAAAATTAAATCAAATTAATCTCTTTGTTATTTTGTAGAAAATAGTTAACAAGTAAAATACATTTTTTAATCACTCAAAGCACTATGAACAAATTTCCCTCAAACCACATTTTAGCGTGGAAAAATCAACATTCTCCCCATGGCGGCGTCCACACATTCGATACAACATCGGAACGTTGTCGTTATCGTTGTCGATGACAGCTGAAAAGAGCAACGGCAGACGCTACTCGTTGGTTGTTTGGTTCATCTACGCCAGCGAAAAGCAAAAAAAAGAATCGGAGACCGAAAAAAAAACGAGACGAATCAGGCGGATTCCATTTTCCGGAATCAGCTCAAGTGTGAAAAGTCAAATTTATTGAATTGGAAATCGACTGGTTGTCACTGTTTTGGTTTTTGCACCCGAACTTGCCGGTTTTGTGCTGTATTTCTCGGTAGCGGAGAGGGTTGTGTAAACAGAGCACCGCTTTTGCTGTCTATGCGAAAATGACAAAGTCATTATGACTGGCAACACTGCCCCAAGATCAAGCATAAGCTATTGGACTGAAACTGCAAGAAGCAGTCAATCTTTTTGATATGTAGTCTTTAACATTCACGGAGACGGAATTCAACTCAATTTTGGGTTGTTTCAACGCAATTCCGTAGTTGAGTCCAATAACCCAATTTTGGCTAAATTTCCAAGGTCCCCACTAGGTAGTTTGGCTTAAATTCCATTAGAAAAATATACTCAATTTTGGGTTGATTTAACGCAAAATTGAGTTCTTTCGACCCAAACATAAGAAAAGTTGCATTTACCCAAATTTGGGTTATTGGGCCAAAGTACCCCCATTGGGTAGATGCAGCTCTCTCAATTTTTGACAACATTCGTGTGGGAGAAAGAGAAAACCGAGAGATTTTGGGTTGAAACTATGATCGATATACTAAATTTTGGGTAAAGTAAATCCAAAAATTAGGAAAAATATTTCTCCATGTTCCAGAAATGTTCTACTGATGGCTCTACCGAATTGCTCCTAGAAAAGGCGGAAAGCACGGAGTGACAATCGGATCAGGTCACCGATTGATCGATTTCCACTGGAGTCAGCTCGAAATGGTGATCTGTTGGCTCATGAAATGAAATAATTGCACCGGTTGCAACTTCATAAACCACAGTCAACTGGACCTGGTTTCGTTCAGTGATGACGCTGCTAAATAATGTTGTAAATCAAGTGACATTCGTGGTCGTGGCCTGGAAAAATGCCAAGGTAGACTCGAGACTCGATCGTGACAGACTCTCAACGCCACACAGAATGAGCTTGCGCGGAAAGATTGCCGCCAATGAAAGCTGCTCCATCAACACTTCTACCCGGCAGGACTGGTCTGAGATCTACAATCAATTGTCGCTTCGTGACGACAATTAGGCGTCTGGGTACAACTGGATCAGGTCAATCCAGCTAGTGCCGCTATGTTCACCGTGTATTGATACAGCTGTTCGAAAACCTTGAAACTTCCCGTTCGAAACAGTTCTTAAACTTTGACATTGCCGCAGCTCGGTTTAAACATTCCATCACATACTTATCACTGATAAAGCGACCAAGTGTTGTTTACCAAACAATCCGCTTATCTGCATCGGAGAGAGACAAATATTTGCTAACCCGGCACGCGAGACACACCTCTGTTGGAACTCCGCCAATGAATAATTGATATCTGTGTCCAAAACACTCACTCATCGCTCAAGTTTATCGCTCATGAATAAATCAACGACATACGCTCACCCACACGCACACACGCACATACATTAACCCTTTCTAAAATGTTCTTTTTTTCTCTTCGAACAGGGCGACATCTGGCGCCAATGGCATCTTCTCCCGACGATTGGACTTTTCCTCCTTCAACATGCTACCCCGGCAGCGGATAAACTCCTACTCGATCAAGGTAAGCTTGTTTAGCATATTTCTCGCGAAACATTACTAAAGGACCTATGTACAAAGAGATTCTCTCCTCTCTCGCTCTCTTTCGATTATAACAGTGGAATACTAAAGCTTTTGGGAAGTTTTTCACTACAGATCGAAAGGCAATTTCCTTGACTAGCGTTTCGTACAAAAAAACGCAACTGAAGAGGTTAATGTGACTCAGTTATTGATCAAAGAGAAAGTTAACAAAGAGAGCCTCTCATTTGTACATAGGTCCTTTAGTAATGTTTCGCGAGATTTCTACGATAATCGACGGAGATTGAGTTAGGACTTGAGAACGGTATTGCGAGGGCTCAGTAGGCCACGAGGTCTAGTTATCGGGGCTGATACGGCAGAAAAAAATGCGCGGATTGCTTCGAAAGCTGAACATGATCCGCTCTATATAGGATGGGTGGGTGCGAGACGGGTGGTGGTAGCGCAAATTTAGGTCGGCGCAGATCGTATTGCAACGCCTACTCGGGAAGAGCGAAAGGGAACCCGGGTAAAAATGAGTTGAATTTATTTAGAATCAAAATAAAAAGAACATAACAGTTATTTGGGTTTTGTCAAGTCCAGAACAACAATTATTATCATATTTCAGAAATACTGGAATAAAAATCGATCGAGAGTGTAGTTGGAATTCGTGGATTATTTTTTAGTTCAAGCTTTGATTTCAAGTTTATGGTATAATTACTACCAAAATGATACTTGTGTAAGAGTTTCTGTGTCAGATTTCAACAAACGCTACTGCATTCTGTGAAGACCTTAGTGGCGACTAGTAACTGTGAAGATTTCACTGGATCTTCCTATGGAGACCTCTTTAGAAAGTTCTGATCGCATTTCTGTGCAAACGTATGTAGGGACTTTTGTTGATACGTAGGAAAACATAGAATTCTCGGCACTCCACTGAATACTTCCTACTAGTTCTTATTTTTTGGAGATTATTTCATAAGTTCCTCCGGAATTACTTCTAAAGGGCGAACACGAAATTATTGCGACACCTCAAATTTTCTTATAATGTTTAGAATCAAACCAAAATTTTAGGGTAGTTTTATACATATATATACTTCGAATATCAAAATAAAAGTTAATCGATGGAGCCTTGAGTGAAAATTGAAGGCATTTTCGCTAGATGCCATCCATCAAAGTTTTTACAGTGTCATCCGGTACCAGTTTCTTAGTTTTTTTTTTTTCATTTTTTTTAACATGAAGTTCCCGCTTCATTATTGCCCAGTACTGCTCCACCGGGCGCAGCTCCGGACAGTTTGGAGGATTCATGTCCTTTGAAACAAAATGGACAGAATTGGCCTCAAACCACTCCAGGACACTTTTAGAATAGTGGCATGATGCCAAATCTGGCCAAAATAGCGGAGCTTCGTCGTGCTGCTGCAAGAACGGCAAAAGGCGCTTCTCGAGGCACTCAGATTTGTAGATCTCGCCAAAAAGGGCACAGTGTCACGAAAGGCTCACTCCTCAGTCCACAAGAGCAGATGGCCTGCCAAATGAGATATTTGGAGGTGAACTTCGACATTTTCTTCTTCTTAAATTTGTCGTCCACATCGAACTTGCTTTTGCCGGTGAAAAACTCCAACCCCGGAATTTGCTTAAATTCGGCTTTTATATACGTTTTGTTGTCCATCACACAGCAGCCATATTTTGTCAGCATCTTCTCGTAGAGCTTCCGTGCCTGAGTTTTAGCCGTCGATTGTTGCCGCTCATCGCGGTTTGGGAAGTTCTGTACCTTGTATGCATGTAGTCCAGCTCTCTTCTTTGGACTCTGGACGTAGCTCTGCGACATGCCGATCTTTTTAGCCAAACCACGGCTTGAGACGTTGGGATTTGTATTAATCATCCGCTTCACTTTTCCGTCCGTCGTTTTGTTCTCCGGTCCCGGTTTGCTTCCAGCTCCTTTGCTGTGGTCCAACGTCAAACGCTCCTGGAACCGCTTCAACACTCTGGAGACGGTTGAATGGTGAATGTTCAACATTTTTCCCAACTGCCGGTGCGACAGGTCAGGAAATTCCAGGTGCTTGGAAAGAATTTGTTCTCTCGACTCGCGTTGGTTCACCTCCATTTTCGTTGAATCGTAAAACACGATTTCGAGTTTGACAGCATGTAAACAATACACATTAATGAGAAAGTGTGCAAAATTTAGTTGATTTTTACCCGATGGTAGAAAAGCTATGCCCTGTTGAATGTGTCGCAATAATTTCGTGTTCGCCCTCTAGGATGCTTCTGGACACTTCAAGGAAGGATGATCAAGATTTTTCAAGAAAGGATTTTCAAAGATTTTTTTATTTTGTAATTCCCTAGGATTCTTTCGGAAACTCTTCTGGAATACTCCTGTGTTTCTTCCGGAAATCTTGCTGGAAGGCTTTATAATATCTTTCAAATTTTACAAAACAGATTTCTGGAAAAACTTAAACAGTATCTCCGTTAGATTTGAAGAAGTATTTCAAGAAAATGACCAGGAGGATTTCAAATCAATTTCTGATAAGTTTTCGAAAGAATTTCTGAGAAAATTCTCTAAAAAATTTTCCTTTTTTTATTTCCAGAAAAAAGATTGTCAAATAAATCTCCAAGAGATATTTGGAAGAATTTCGGCAAGATATCCGGAAGTATACCGGCTGAATTCCAGGGAAATTTCACGGAAAAAACCTGGAAGGATTCCCATGAAAATCCAAGAGGAATTTCCAAGATTATCCTAGAGGAGGAAGATTTTCGGAATAATCACAGAGGATCGGAGAGATAACTATAATAGTTTCAGAAGGATTTGCGAACGAAAATAAGAAGAATTTCAGTGAGATTTCTGGAAGAAACAAATACGTATTTTTCGGAAGAATCTCACAGGTATTATTGGAAACAAGCTTAATGAAAGAACTACAGAGAAATTTCCTGGTAACTTTCAGAAAGATTCCATATTAAGGATTCCATGAGGATTACCGGAAGAAATTCAGAGACTTTTGGGATAATTTCAGAGAAATTTACGGAAGAAACGATGAGGGGTTCCAGAAAGAATCTCACTAAGATTTTCCGAAGAATCTCACTAAGATTTTCCGAAGAATCTCAGAAGGATTTTCAGAAGAATCTCAGAGAGCTGTGGAATTTTTTTTAAGAATCCTAAAGTGATTCAATCAATAAGCTTAGATGAACTTCTGGCAGAATACCTGAATAAATGAAAGAAGAATGTAAAATACTCATTAATGCACACACACTTTAGTTCGGTGACTTTTTTTTCTTAGTGTTAAATCCAAATTGTTATTATTTTTCGTGCATGCGAATCGAACAGCACACTTTGAAAGTGTGACGGAAAAGTGCAACCTTGCGATCTGAAAGCATTTTGACAAACAAAAATGATGTCATGAAAAGCCACGTGCTACCAAATTTGCCTTTGTCTTTCTCGGTTTTATTTTGATTTTCGATCTTCCACCACCACCTAACGGCAGCAAGGTTGCCAGTTATGCGATCTTTCTTGTTAAATCCATTGAAAAAATTCATTTTTGAATGAATTTGCGAAAAGCTTATCGGCAAACGTCTCCTATTTTCAAATTAAATACAGTCGTTATTTGAACAGGAAAAAATTCTCTTGCGTGTTATTAAATGAAAAAAAAAAAGATTTCATTAAAAATTTTAAGGCCCCAATATCGAATTTCCGTTTAATCACCCGCGGACATTCTTGGGTCTCTTCTCTCGTTGCAAACAAACCGCTCCAGACATCCGATTTGACATTTATTCAAAGCTAATTATCTAGTCGAAGCTGGTTTTCCCAATAAGTAAAAAGTATTTTTTTCTGCAGCAGACATTGTCCGGAGTCATCTTCCTCCACGGCAAACAACATACTGTAACCTTTTCTGTAGCGGAAATTTCCGGGAGTCATCTTCCTGCACGGCAAACAACACGCTGTGAGCTTTCGGATCTGACGTTTGCACAAAACAAAACAACAAGATCGATTTACACCTGATGCTTTTTTCACTACTTGAGCCTAATATGCTGCTGGAAAGGAATCACCCTCCACGCGATGCCCTGAACTTACCCCCACAAATGAGTCTCATTGAAAGCATCTAGTGTGCGAGTGACAGTTACGCTTCATTCAGGGATGCAAACATTGACAACAGTGCGACATCACAGACAAACGTATACAGCCGTTTGCTATAATGAATCCTATTGCCCCTCTACAACGCAGTTAATTCTATACCTCACAGAGTACATATTTCAAGACTATGTTAAGGCCCTCAATCGTACCTTCACGACACTGAATCAAATATTGGTCAACTTTCACTACGTTATGGGTTATTAGTGCTTCGCGAGATCCAGTGAATAGTGCTTGACATTGGAAAAATTATCTGTGTCTTCAGAATCCAGCATGAAAGATTGCTCATCTGGCTGGGTAGAAAACGTTCCAGGTATGAAGACTACAGCCCTATCCAACAACGCAGCATTAGTGATCAATTATTGTGGCTTGGTAAACTATCATGGATGCATGAGAACACCGCAACATCCAACAGACTTACCAACTTCAAATACTATTACTCTTCTGAAATATCAGTTGTCAAATCAAGTCAGACGATGCGTCACATACCGCCTGGGAGTAAACCACCGTAACAGATACTTATCGCATGTGTAGCACGATGATAGGGACGAATGACCTTCGGGTTAAAGTCCCTCTCAAACAACAACAACAACAACAGCACGATAATCGAGTTTCTACCGAAACTTTTCTGCAAAATCCCAGTAGTCTCCGCGTCTAATTTTCTTTGCATGCAACTGCCGCTTAAAGTTCAATTACAAGCATCATTCCATAATTCTTCCCTATCCGTTTGAAACGGAGAAATCGCTTTGGAAGTAGGGTTGGAGAATCCTTCGTTTAGGTCATCAAGCGTAGTGACAGATGTCGGCAACACTCCTCAAGACTGAAGTCGTATTGATGATGCTTTTCTTTTAGGTTAAGCATCATTCCGATTGTAAATTTTCTATGATTCTTTAGGAAAAAAGCATAATCATGATTAACAATTGCAAAAATGGTCAATTGGCATAGCAAGCTCTCAGATTATAACAGGACACTGAAATGAAAAGTAGGATTTGTTAAAGTAGCACCGTTACGCTCTGTTCCCAATAGACTGAACCCCAGAGGTTCGAATGGAAGTGGTACCGACTAAGAAGCCTTGCAGCAACTGTCGTGCAAAATACAAAGGCAAACTCTGTTTTAGACGTCGTCATTCAATAAATCATCTCAGACCGCTTGAAATGGAGAGACTGTCAGTTGTCACAGCAGTCCAGACGTCTGAAGTCGTCTCAACTATTCAATCTACCATTGCTAACATGCTCTTCACTTCGGTAACGCTCATTGACGTCCATATCTAAGGCTTGCATCATGTAGTCCACGTCAGATACAGGATCGAAAAATCATTAATGTCACGACAACTAGGATTTTAGTACTGTTACAGCCGTCAAGTACGAAGTTCAAGCTGAAATCAAAATCTGAGTGTTGTATCTGTTTCTGAATTATAACCCTATTATAAACCATTTGCTCTAGAACCCCATGTTCGATATATTTATGAAATAGAATAAGCCCTTTCAGGCGTTTGGTTCAAAACTGTTCCAATAAAACTAATAATATACAAAGCGTTATTCGATTATCAGAGTTCTAGCTCTTCAGTTCAATCGCAATTCCACAGTCTAAAATCTAGATAAAAAGTTGTTAAACTGAGTAGTCAACTTATCAGAATCTCTTGCGCTCTTGGTGTTGTGAAGTCTATGTAATATAAAATGTAGTAAGCTGTAGAATAAAACGTAAGTTTTTACTCGGGCTTCCCTTGTCGCAGTTCTCTTCACACCGTGTTGTCGAGATATCGAATTTCTAGCTGTCAGCAGCAGCATGCCGTCACCCGGCGGCAATAATTTTATTCAAGTGCAAACATTTATGTCAATTGACAAGCGGCATTAGATTGGAATTGTCGGACTTGGCGTTTACTTGATTTGCCTCGCGACCTATTAGCGAAAGCCGATGGAAAAATGCTATCCGACAGCAGTCAGCTCGACTGATCCAATCGTGTCGCAACACTTCAGGAAGTCCATTTGAGTAACTTCCAGTGTCGACCTGTAACATCTGATAGCCGTCAGCAGCACCACGTGATCAGCGGTTAATGTGAAAGGAAACCACCTTCCAGACGTTTGCCGGCCGCTTCCAGAACCTGAAGCATCAGGAAGTGTCTCCCTCTGATTCTAGCCGGCCCCCATCGTAGTAAACAAACACTGCTCAGAAAATACCGAATCAGTGTTGCATAACCTATCGCCGAAGACCAGTTGACGGCGGCGCGCAAACTAGAAATAGACCGGAATGAAAGCCTGACCAGCCTCAACAGTAAAACTATTTGCCTCTGCTCGCCAACAATTATTTACAACCACTTACCACGTTGTTTTACTACGCCGCACAAGTCGCGTCACCCGTGTACTAGGCAGCCGATGTGGTTATTTTTCTCTCTCTAGCCTAGGCTAGTAGTAGAAATGAATATTTTTAGAATATACACTAGGTGCCGGCTTCGGTCCAGGGATGAAGTGTCGCACCCTCGCCTGGCCGCCCATTCAAATGCCTCACGAATGACCCTCGCACCGCACCACTATGGGCTAGGAAGCAAAATTTTATGATAAAATTGCAGGCACTTTAATGCATCTCAGACAGTTTTACAGAGAAAGCTTGTAATTTTTGGTTTTTAAATTTTTAACTTAGAATGTTGTCGCAAAATTTCGATTCTGTCCCATAGTGCGCCCTAAGTAGGCGTGAGATCGCATGTGCAATGGCAATAGCGCGCGTGACTTTGTTGCATTCGATTACGGTGCACAGGAAAAGCCTATCATCGTTTAGCTAGGTGGGTGCCGTTCTTGCCGCACTATCACCCGCGCAATCGCGATCGATTACATTGTTGCAATTGCAGTTTGCAACTGCAATCGCCGCAGACAGGCGCGCGATGCTTAGCATTCTGAAAGCGCAAATGATTTCTGATTTCTGCAGCTGGCTGAACCGGTCGTCGCCGGCCGGCCGCCGAAGGCAGGATGTTTGAACAATTTTAATCGATCCATATTGGGTGCAATGTCGACGGATGATGGATGGTGCCGTGGAAAAGACGGTTAAGGCGGTGCATTGCTCCTGGTTGCCCGTCGGTAGAACCGCACCCATCAGAGCTGTCAGCTGTATTTGCACGCAGCAGCGCTCGCGGTGATGTGGGTGAAAGTCACCCCCGAAGCGTGTGTCTGTTTGCAAATGAATAATAAACTTGTAGTGTAGATGTTGTGGTATCAATGACGGAGTAGTGTAGCGTCGTCGTGGTTATTAATTGGTCTCCACTGATTCGGAAAGGTCAGCGATGTGTTAACTGGAACTTTTGCGGTTGGATAGAGGGGAAAAGCGTAGATTGCATGTGACTGGAAGTTAGCTCTACTCTAGGTTCTACTGGCTAATGGTATAACTTTTCGAGAGACAATTGAAGTTCACCTAGGGTTTATACGAAAGCCTTCGGTTTGTGAAACCTTTTATATCATTCGGTAATAATCTCTTCAACAATTCAACACAAAATTCATCCAGAAATTGTTGCTCATCTGCAAAGGATTTCACAAGAGGTTTATTGAGGATCAGGTCAGGGGTTCAACGAAGTTCTCACTAGAAGTCCGTCACAGTTTTGCTAATGGCTTTTGTGGCTAACCCATCAGCTGCACTCTCTCAAGATTGGTGGCTACTTGCTACCGGAGCAGTATACCTTCATATCGAGATTCCGATATGGAGAGAGATGATTACGGATATCTTACATGGTACTACGATCGACGACTCACTGACGTGTTGGTAGACCATTACGGGAGCATTTTCCTAGTGGCATTATGTCCTCTCTGGGATAGAGCCTGCTTCTCAACTTAGTGTTCTTGTGAGAACTTCCACAGTTATTAACTGAGAGCTTCCTTTGCCCGAGATGCCATTTTTGCATTCGTATATCGTGTGCAGGTACGATGATACTCTATGCCCAGGGAAGTCAAGGAAATTTCCATTACGAAAAGATCGTGGATCGACCGAGAATCGATCCCAGACACCTTGAGCATGGCTTTGCTTTGTAGCCGCGGACTCTAACCACTCGACTAAGGAAGGTCCCGGGAGCATCTTGGCGATGATTGCCAATCGCTGGAGCGACACTATCTGTAGAAGGTCGGACCATCGATTGATAGCTTCAACTGGTGGTCTCGCGAACGATAGACGCTTTAAAGCTGGTGTGTTGAGCATGGTGGAATGGCTTCAATCGTTGGTTACTTGACGGACAGTATGGCATTTGCACTGGTTGATACCTTGAACCACGTACAGTGGTCAATTGTCGATTCTAGCAACTTATCGGTTACAAATGTCACTCCTCCGGTAGATGCCGGACGTATGGTTGCCAAGGGGGGCATCTTCTTTGTCGTATTAGGCCGTAGTCGCAGTAGATCGACCGTCGAGTTTGCCGAGCCAGAAATGGCTCCCTATAGATGGTTACTTTTACCTCAAGACTCGTGAACCCTTATCCACGAATTCACAGACGTTTAACTATCTTCTGTTGACAAAGGCCGCATTGCCACTGTCTAACCGTCTCTTTGTATCTTCCTTGGTCTCCCTAAGCTTGTTCTCTCAGGTTTCGAACCATTGGCTCTCCCATCGGCATCGTATGGCTCGCTTCGTTGTTTTAATCTATCTTCGCCGGTTGCTGCCTTGCTGCGGTGGCCAAGCGATCAGTTTCGTTGTTTCCGGTAATGCCGGCATGTCCCAACAGAACCGAGCATTTTTGTTTCGCCTGATGTGCTCGATCTCTTGAATCTACGGAAATACTTAGAAATTCCGCCTACATGGCTGAATCCGTGAGGATCACCATTTCATTCAGTATGTTAGGGATAGAAACCACCTTCCTAATCACATACGCTACTGCACAGAAAACGCTGGCATTTCTTCGGTAGATTACACGTCCCGGAAAGGCCATTGTTATAGAATGCGGCCCCTACCGTGTCTTCACACTTTGACCCGTCAGTGCAGACGACGGTCGAGTTGTGGAAGCGAGTCGAATGAAGTGACTGGGTGAGGGTTCATGCCCGTTCCAAGCACGGTCTCCTTGTCTCATAAATTGACCAATTGCAAGGGTGCCGTGTCTGTGAGCTCTTCTAAACAATCCGATGCGCGCCGAATCAAGGAAAGAGAGTTGTTCGGCTGTTCTTAGCTAGAATGCGGATGGCTGTCCTCGCTACGCATTGAACCGCCAGCATTCGAATGGTAGGTGGCCCACTTCGCCATGTCCGGAATTATCAGGCTGGTAACAAAGCCTCCGGAAGCAAACCGAACCATTCTATTATATGCCGGAGTGAGGAGCTAGTCCTCCTCGGCTCGCCAATCCAATTCCGTGCATCAGTTTTGCAGCCGATCGCGACAATTTGACTCTTATCATCTGGAGTAATGTAGGTGTGATTCGTAGAACCCTCAGCCGATTGTTTTCGGGATGGAAACTTGGTCTACACTGATATTCCGCGTCGGCTCCCGACGGCTGCAGTAGAACACATGCGAATTTTCCGCAGACATTGCGAAGCCGACACTCTTCGCCCATTTACAGTCAGCATTCACAGCGGCCTGCAATTTATTGTGTAGTCCTTCGGTTTTTGCCCCTTTAACGACGAGGAGGCATACACGACTATGTCGACATCATTTGCAGTATTGGAAGACGAACTGCATCGGCACCATGCACTGCGTTACGGATAACACTGATTCTTGCGGCACACCATTTCCAGCTTGTGTTCAATGGAAGTGTGTCCACCAGTCGAAACCTGAAACGTCCGCTCCGAGAGAAAGCATTGCAGTAGAATATCATTCGACCACGTATCCGCCATGGCTTCAGGTTGCGAAATATACCGTGACGCCAGATGGTGTCTTATGCTTTTGACAGATCCAGAGACGCTATCAAACAGTGCTATTGGTATGGTATTGCATTGCCCTCTCCAGTTCGGCGAAGTACGTATCGGTACCACGGTCCCACACGGAAAGCGTGCTGACGCTTGTCAAGTTGTCCATTCAAATCCAGCTCAGCGATTGACGGCGTTTCACAATCAGCTGGAGTAACTTCACGCCAGTTGGAGAACCACGGGAAGACGTTCAAGCAGCGAGTACTCAATCATTTCAGTACCTGTCGAGGCACTCGCTCTTTGTCAAGGGCCCACAGAAGTAATAATTCGACAGAAGTACCCTAGGGTAATATCCAGTTGTACGTGTTGCGTATTAGAATGAAACATCTATGGAATCTCTCTCAGCTGCCATTTTCTCCATCTTAAACGATGAAGAGTAGTCGAACAGGCGACGTACTATGGCGGAAGATCGACGATGTCTCCGCTATTCTTCGCGGTTGTCCGTAAAACCTTTCGTCGTTTGAGAACAAGCGTCTCTGCCGATTTCCTCGTAGGTGTTAATCGTGCGTCACAGTTCTGTCGTCGTACTGTGCGGGTAGATTTTTCCTACGATGTTTTCCCACGATTGCTCCTTCACTTCTTTAATCGCCTTTCGTGCTCCGCTTATGCTGCTTGGAATTCCTCTGTATCCTGTCCTATCGTGGACATCCGGCATCAAACCAAGACACCTTCCGCATGGCTTAACATGGCTTAACATACCTATATTCCGGTGGGGATCCTGAGATTCCGGCTGAAGAACGTTATTTGTTTGCTGTCACCCTGACGACTCAAAGCTGCCGGTCTGTCACGATCGTTACTACTCGCACAGCCTCAGACGGTATAGAAAACCTATATCGATGGGAAGTTTTTCCGACGGAGGAATCTTTCCAAAAACTGAACTAAATCTTACTCCGTTGCTGGCCGCTAGAATGCCGGAGTGAGTATAGCGGTTCCGGAGAAGCTTCTCTTCCGGTGCAATGCGCCTTGACAATTCAAGTCGGTAATACGCTGTGGATGACGCAAACTACTCCCTCGTAGTGGATTTATCTTTTTCGACGAAGAATTTCTCGGTGGCGTAACTACTTACGAACCGTGCTATTTGAGAAACATCTAGACTGTTCGGATGACTTCCAGAGCAATGGTGCCCTTTTGAAGTGGTACATCACGATAGTTCCCAATAGTGGACCTAGCCTACCCTACATGAAACTTCTCCGACGACGGAAGGTCTCCTGAAATGATACTCGTTTTTGGTCGGTCAGGTATTTAAGTTAACCTTCTAACAGGCAAAAATCCGACTAAGAAGGAGTAAATCTGTAAGTTGAAATTTTTTTGACGTAGAAGTACGTCTTTCTTCTCTATACAGGAGTGAAATTGGAATTTCAAAACCAAGAGCGTTACGCTGGCATGAAATATTTTAAACGTTTATAACTTCTCGCTGGCTTAACGAAATTTCTTGATTAGCACCTCAATCGAAAGATAAAACATCAAAGCTTCATGTCGTTTACTCAATGAATCCCACATACCTGTCCAAATAGTTTAATAACTGTTTTAAAATAAAACATTGATTTCAAGCAAATCTATAAATAGGGGTGGCTAGAGAAAATTTGACGTCATTTGCTTTTCACTCTCCGATTGGCTCGCATCACAGCAGGCGACAGATCAGCTTGCTCTGACCGGGCGTGCTTCTCAGGCACAGACATCGATAGCGAAGGACGCCCCCGTTTGTCTTGCTTCGCTCAAATCAAACTGTCGAGCGAGCGAGAGAAGATGCCGTCCGAAGCTAAAGCCATCACCGATGCCGCCGCCTAGAAAAAGAAGAGGAAGCAGTCCACAGGTGAATTTGCGGTCGAACTGTGAACACGGTCGGGCGAGTCATTCTCGCTTTGTGGTTCACCGCTTGTTTGCGTTCACCCAGCCATCGTCATCGCCGCCGCAAATTTCATCGGCCGAGGAGCTGTTGACCCGCGCTTCAAAATTTCGACTCGTGATGAAATCATCATTGGTGGTCAAGAAGCAATCCCGTTAGGAGCAAATACCAGAAGCCCCCTGAGTTTTGCTGGTCCGAGCAGTGTTATTTATCCGTAACAACATCGAAGCTAACAAAGCCATCGGTTCTTTTCAGAGCCATCAAATTTATGGAAAAGAGTTACAAGAGGAATATTTCCGACTTTATTTATAACTTCGAACATTCCTAAATCAATTTCACGGCTTCATACAAAATTTAATTTGTCATGAATAATTTATGACTCAACCATTTGAGTTGTACGATTGTACTCGCGGACGCTGCTGCAGTACCGTCGGGGTGAGTGCTCAACATTTCACAACGTTTGTAAAATAGAGTGGCTTTTCCAACAGCGCCTTTTATGCCTCCATATTTTATGAGAACACCTTGATTAGGAAAATTATCCCATGTAACAAAATTGCGACATATTTAGAATGCTTTTGATAAGACATTCTCATAGAACAATTGTAATAATTTTGGCACCCATGGATCCGAAATTTACCGTCATAATAAAGAAAACTATTGATTATCAATAGCTCGTATAGAATATTTAGGGAATGCCAATCATTCCAACAATTCATGTTCGACCAATTTCTCACGCATTAGCATTCTCCGCAATTTTCAAGTAATTCCAAGCAAAACACATCATGGCACACACCCATTTCCCAGATTGGTCGATCAGAAAGCGAAGAGCACAAAAGGGAGGAGCATTATCTGCTATTCTAAGGTTATAAAATATGCTGCCATCGTTGGATTCAGTTTCATTCCAATTCTGCTTTCGAGCTGGTAAGAGCTCTTGCTTAGTTGAGAAGTACCTCGCTGCTAGAAGCCTGCTGAAGCTGTTAATCCAGAATCTGGTTTGTGAAATCGCTCAAGATTTCAAAATTGAGCTACGTTTCCAGATTTCAACTAAATCCCTGTGATCCGCTACCCTGTTGCTGTTGTGCACCCATGAAATATTTAGCTGGTTAGTCGAATAAACTGAGAACTTATTCACATCTTCTCATTCTTCTTCTTCTTCTTGGCAACGTCCTCACTAGGACAAAGCCTGCTTCTCAGCTTAGTGTTCTTATGACATTTCCACAGTTATTAACTGAGAGCTTTCTTTGCCAAAGTTTCCATTTTTGCATTCGTATATCGTGTGGCAGGTACGATTATACTCTATGCCCAGGGAAGTCAAGAAAATTTCCATTACGAAAAGATCCTGAACCGACGGGAATCGAACCCCAGACACCTTCAGCATGGCTTTGCTTTGTAGCCGCGGACTCTAACCACTCGGCTAAGAAAGGCCCCAACTTATTCACATGCATTTGAAACTTTTCAATTTTCCATACAAAATGACCAACTTGGTAAGGTAGATCTCAGTTATTTATGGAAATTTTTTCGAATGAAACTTTCACAGAACATCAGATGTAACTTGAGTTTTAACATATATTTTTGAATAATTTTTCCAATCACAAGTTTATAAGTAATAACGGTTTGACTAAACTGTAATTTTCGACGAAAAATTCAAAACTTTTTATCTTTAAAATCTGATAGCCTTACACAAAAACTGTCTTCAGCAAACTTATTCATTTCGTCAAAATCTACAACTTTGCTGAAGATACCATGAAGCTATTTCTTCATTATGTTTAGTTATGTCAATTATAAAAAAATCGTCAAAAAATTAACTTTAATCAAACTGCTTTCAAACGTGTGATTGGAAAAATCACTCAATAATATATGTTAAAATTCAAGTCATGTCTGATATTCTGTGAAAATTTCATTCAAATCGGTCCATAAATAACTGAGATATAGTTTATCAAAGTTGGTCATTTTGCATGAAAAATCAAAAGAGTTGCAGTTTTTTGACGTTGGATAACGTCCTTCGGCAACATATGGGGGTACAATTTCAAAAAACGAAAAATTGAGCATGGAACGAAAAATGGTCAGGTTTTGACCGCTAATAACTCAGCCATTTGTCGATAGATTTTCAATGTTTATACATCAATCGATCGGAAATTTATCTACGCGTCGATTTCAAATGGAGGACACTATTGATTATTGGCAACAAACTATTGAAAAATTGTAAAATGTTGACCCCTTTCTTATCTAACCAATCACGTTCAAGCACATTTTTGGGTTCCGCTTCCCACTATAAAAGCGCACCGGTCCTGCTTCTTCCCTCAGTCTTCTTTTTGCGGTCGGACTGTTCACACGGTCGGGCGAGTCATTTTCGCTTTGCGTTTGCTCCCGCCGTCACAGTTCAATTTGTGTCGTCGGAAGAGGAAGACGCAAGGTTTATTTGCGGCGGCGATGACGATGGCTTGGGCGCTTCTCGAGCAGCGAACTACTGCCGCTCGGAAAAACGTCCAAGCCGTCGTCATCGCCGCCGCAAATTTATCCGCGCTTGCAGATTTCGACTTTGAATTCAGCATCGGTGGTCAAGAAGCAAGCCCGCTAGGAACGATATACCACAGGCCCTCTGAGTTGCTGATCCGAGGAGCTGCTTCTAATCAAGCGTCGGACTTGTGAAATCGCTCAAGATTTTAAAAGTGAGCATCGTTTGCAGATTTCGACTTATGCCCGGTAATCAACAATCCGTTGCTCTTGTGCGCCATCCACGTCACGTCATTTAGCTGGTTCGTCGTATAAGCAAATCGGCGCTTTTCAGGGCCATCAAATGTGTTGAAAAGAGTTGGAAAGAATAATATTTTCGACCTTATTACATCTTATATTTCTCAATCAATCTCACAGCTTCATACAAAATTTAATTTGTCAAGAATAATTGATGGCACAACAATTTGATACTGTATTCGTGGACGCTGCTGCAGTGCCGTCACAACATTTCACAATGATTGCAAAATAGAATGGCATTTCCAACAGCTTCTTAGACTTGCCATATTTTATGAGAACATATGTAACAAAATTGCGACATATTTAGAACGCTTCTGAAAAGAAATTCTCATTGAACAATTTTCATCATTTTGGCACCCATGGATCAGAAATTTTCCTTCATACAAAGAAAACTATTGATTATCAATAGCTAACCATTGAATATTAGAAATTTTTTCTACGAATCGACTCCAATAATTAAAATTATTGATTTTCATGAATAAACTATTGAAAAATCGATAAATATCAAGGCATGTCTTATTTTCCATAGAAAAGCACATTTTCTTGTGTGTTCCTAGCACAGACATCATTGCTCGATATCTTAGCCACTTACGTCATGCAAAGGGAAACGCCCCTTCGGCCTTCTTCTTACTCTTCTTTATTCTATCGTGTTCAGTCGAATCCAACCAAGCTTCAATGAGCCCCGCGCACATCAGTCAATCGTCGACCAGCAACCGAGAAGGACTCCTATCGGAATAAATTTTACACATTCGTCGCTGCTGCTGCTTCTGCTCTTGTTTATTCCCAACCCAAGCTAAATGCTGCGGATTCCGTGAAATTGCTCATCATGGCCATGGGCATCCAGCTAGACCATCAAATTCGTGGAGAACTCGTCTAGAAACCTTGAAAATTGCCGTCGGAGAAGTGAGCAAACCAACGAAAACAAAGAAGCACAAAATTACCGACCGCATTTCGATTTAATCGTCTTCGGTAATCTTTTGCTGTGTTTCTGTCTAACAATGGATTGACAACCCAGTTCGATCGACGGTGATTAGCCCCAACCGTCCTTTTCAGGACGACAATTTCATTTTGAAAGAGTTGTGAGAATTTTCTACCGTGAAGAGTGACATTACTGGTGATTGGATGTGATTGATTCAGATTTTGGTCAGTAATTTGCATGCAATCATTTATCACGGCTAAATAATTCTTCTCGAGAGTCACAGTGTCAAGAAATTTTTATTTCTTCCCATTGTGCGCGCGGTCAGGTAAATCGCGAACGGCACTTGAATTAAGAATCCATCACGGTTTGCCTCGCAATTAGTGGATGATTGAATGATGCCGTTGTCGTTGTCGCATGCTAGAGCGATCAGTATCAACTTGGCGAACAAAGAGCTAAAACTTATCAGCAACAGCTTTGTTGACGTTTTGATTTGGTAAGAAATTGTCGATCGAATCGAAATACACACACAGAGAAGACTGCAAAAATGCTACCGCCGCCCGACCCGAGCGACGGGAACCTAGATGAAACTTTGTTTGCCATTTATCTCCGTTGAAAACTTATCATTCAAAATTACAATTGATAACTATATATTAATTATTCAATAGTGGCCCTGTAAAGGGTTGTTATTTGAAATTGTGCTTCAATGCAATTTAAGCGCCTTCGCCACGGATACGACGATCCAGCTGGATGTACTTTGGCATAATGGTGACACGCTTGGCGTGGATCGCGTACAGGTTGGTATCCTCAAACAAACCTCTGGAATCGCAGATCGGTCTTAAGGTGAAACGGGAGACCGTGTTATTTTCCCTATCTTTTGTCTCACTCTAACAATTATCATCAAAACTTTGCAGAAGTAAATCTCTAGTTTTAGTGAACCAATTAAACTGAAAATGTAATGGGCTGTGCACTACATATATATAATGCTAGTGATACATTTTTCGCATCGATATATTGAGTGGTACTTGAGATTAACTTTTCAAATGGAGAGGGTGATTAAAACACCGTCCCCTGGCCCTTAATCAAGAAGTCCTGATCGATTTCACCGCCAGCAACAACGATTCGCAAACTCTGCACCTGTTATGATGTGGATCTGGGCTTGTCAGATGATTATGGTGATATTTGCGCTGCCGAGATCACTATAATGAATTTTTTTATAATGAATTCTCCGGATACCACAATGAAGCAGAAGTAGTTCTTTATGGCGCGAAACTTCTTCGAGTATCAATAGGAGACCATGCCAATCATCGTGACAGGTAATTTCAACATCGATTTGAGCAAAGAGGGAGAACACAGAGTTAGAGGACTTCATGGACCTGAGCCTCAACCTCAAACTGGCTTCGGAATCCACTAAAGCAACCAATCTTAGTGGATCATGAATGGACCTAACGTTCAACCGGTAGATTTGTTTGGAGAGCAAAAGTTACCGCTCATGCTTCATCTTCCATCGACCGGTTCTATCGGTGTTGAAGTGTTAACCGGACCAACCAAATAATAACACTCAATGTCCATCATAGATCAGAACTGACATGCAACAAATAGTTTGAACATTGATTAGAATTTTTGTCAGTACCTAGAAATCTTTCATAAGTTAAGCTAACGAAGAAGCTAACGTTATCCAACGTCAACTTGGCGGTCGTATCTCGGAAACAACCTCTTACTTTTTTTCTCAGCGAAGAATCACACCATCAACGAAAATAGCGCGAAAGCAATAACCAATCGCGTGCGAGTAGCGAACGGAATGACGAAACAACCAAGCGAGAACCCCACCACTCGCCATCGGTGAACGGAGCTCGAGCAAATAAAACCACTGGTTGTTCTGCTCCCAGCTCATTCACAAATCGAACGGCATAACGAACGGATCAAGCAGCGGAGCAGCAAAGAAGAGCGCGTGAAAGCCACAGCAGTGTGCGAGTAACGACGGAACCAGAGAGCAACGAAGCGAAAGCAACAACTGAAAAACATTCAGTGGACGGATTAGTAGTCAGCGTCAACCGGCGACCTGTTGGAAAGTAACGCCAGCGAAATATACACCATCTGCTTCTCATTACCATTCATATTCTTGTACTTGAAGAATTCAATGAAATGGTTTGGCGATGGAGCAAAGAGTTATTTAGGATGATTTTACTTAACAAAGAGTTGTTGATAAATATTCCAATCAATAAGAGTTGTTTTAAAAAAGTTCACTTTTACAATATTTTTAAGTTCCATCACGCCAAAGCAGCAATTCTCCCAAGAGGGTTGACTTGAGGAATGAGCTGCAGCGCTTAGGCAATCATCGATTAGTGACGCTTTGAGACGAACTGCGTGAAATACTGGATCATAGCGGCCCAGCCTGCATATTGATGAGTATCAATGTACAGAGCCTAAATGCTCATGCAATGGATATTGCTACAGACCAAAGCACTGGACCGATTCTATCGATTCTCACGATCGAAGCACCCGAGCTATCAAACATCTAATCTACTGGAGGATTTTGGCGAACTACAGCTGGAGCCAGAAACCGATCACCCAACCTAGCAACACAAGGAAGCAACGACCAAACAAACAAATTCAATCATCTGGCATTATTCCTGGAACACCAAACACTGGTTCTCGGAACCACAGAACGACAAATGGTGCTTTTCAGGACTACCAAAATGAGTCCAAAAAGAGTTAACTTCTGAAAACTTCATACGATCAATAACAACACAAAACTAGTATACTTACAAATTCATACACATGACAAATCAAATTATTAATCATCGTAGTTCTACGTCAACCCCGCGGTAATGTAATAGACATTACCCACCCCAAATTTTTTACATTCCGCTTCGGGAAGTTGTAATTTTTGCACGAGGCACACTAAAGACGCGTCAATATAATCCATTCCGTGCATCGGATCCTTCATTACTCGTATTGCAGCATATTTTTCAATTAATTTGAACCTCATTGATAATCAATTTTCTAAAACTGACACTCTTCTGCTTCTGATATTCAAAAACACCAACGACATACGGGCATCGTTGTTTGTTTTGCCCATCTACTTTTGTGCCATCTTCATTGGTACAATCATATTGGTGGTGGTGCGGTTACTTTGATGGTGGCATAAATTCAGTGAATTGAGTATAGTGAGCATGATTTTTTTCGTCCCTGGTCTTAATCAATCTTAAGAGCTCTTCTGGAGCATTTTCCTCATGGAAAATATCTGGTCCGTTGTCGAGCGGCCATCGATGAAACCTGCTTGATTTATTCTACTTAAAAAGCTACATACTTAAATTATTTCACCGCACCGAGGACCCAACAGCTGAGATTTCGATAATATACCGAAATTTCGATAAATGTTATACCGTCAAGCTACCATTCACCGTGCATTTAAGAAAAATTTGCACTTCAAAAAAATATATAACTTTTCCAAATAATTTGAAGCGTACTAGAATACCACTACGTAGCGGGCAATTATATAATAATTCAGTGAAAAATCTAAAACTAGTGATGCATAACAAAAAATTAGTCAAAAATTATGTTTGAAAATGTCATGTTAAGGTCGCCTCGTACCGTTCTATGTCACCATTTACCGTGCACACTAGTGCACCATTCACCGTGCGTATAGTTTTCGTCATGATTGATTTTGTATCTTGAAGAAACGTTGTTAATGGAGCAACTATGTTGCTAGTAGTGTGCGCATTCATTTTTAAGAGTATTCAAATCTTCATTTACAATAAAAACTATAAAAGTTTAAAAATTGGCTAAAATATTATTTTTCAATTAAATCGTTATAGGAGGTTTGACTGTATTGTCCAAACCATTCCATATTCACTTAAATTCTAAATATGAAGTAGTTTAATGACGACATAACAATATATCTAATATTATCGGCATAATTTCATGCCTTTTACACTATACACGGTAATAGGAACCATATATATTGAAAAGGATCCATTCACCGTGCATTTGGGTTTCGACTGAAACACAATAAAAATTCTAATTTGCATTAAATCTCATTGCTCATACAATGAAATACATCTTACTAATAATATCCACAGTGAAAACTTGTTGAAATTTTGAAAAATTTCATACTCTATCGTTAAAATAAAAATGTGATTTTTTGGCGTTTCTACTAAGATTGTTGCAATATCTCGTTATCAAACAGAATTCACATGATTTTGTCTACATAAAGTAGGTTTTTCAAAATTATTTGTGACAAAAACTACTTCGTTTCATCAGTTTTATCTTATTTTGCTGACCAAAGAATGATTTGTGAAAATTGTATGAATATTCTGTAGGAATTTGTATATGTGCACGGTGAATGGAGGCCGCACGGTGACTGGTGACTTAACGGTACCGAGATTCGGCAAATAATTGCCGATTTCCAAATTTAAGTGTGTAAAGGAAATTTTTCAAACGCTTGTGGGTTATTGTGGCTGTATCGATCAGCACCAACTATGAAATAGACTGGATTGCAGGTTTTTCAACCAGAGTGGTTTTATGTTATGACCCATGCATTATGCATTTCACCTTGCATTTCACTCAACCAGCCCCATTGCACTGAATAGTGCAGTTTGTCCCTCATGTTCCCACCAGAATGATAACAAACTTATTCAAAACTCGGATTGTTCCCTTCCTTTGGTGGAAGAATAACCCAGACGAGGTGTTTCTCACTCTTTGAGCGGAAAAACACTCGGTTCTAGGAAATGACAGCTTCCCTGCCTCGTTAGTGTAGTGAAAGTGGAGTGCAAAAGGCAGGAAAATGAGCAAACTAGCCGTTGCTGTTAGTTTCGGCGGGAGCAGATGCCATGCCTTTTTTATGCTTGTCTTCCTTACTTTCGTTTACATCGCGGTGACAAGAACTTCTTCTGGTTCAACGCGGGTACAATGAGTCTACTGGAACTTAACCTGATTTTGATTTGGTTTCCTTGAAGCAGTCGACCAAATAGCTGATGATTTCCAACCCTTCATAGGTTAACCCTGATACAGTACAATAGTGTTCAGAACCTGGGAAGCCAAAAGAGTCATAATCATTTGGGATGCTTGTCTCCTGCCATGATCGTCAAGTTGACTGTGGGTCGTTCCCAAAGCTTTGGAACGGGTAAAATAAACAAATTTGCATGAGAATCTGTTGCGAATAAAGTTCTCTTGCTGCAAGGAAGAGAAGTACACAGTTTTTTTTTTTGCATACCTTGTCTTCCATCCACGGAACTGGTTGTATATTTTAACCTGCAAGAGTTGTTATGCAAATGCGATACTCGATGACTTTCCCGAACGAAAAATAGCAACATGGAAGTCATTCTGGGGGAGAAAAAGCATGAATTAAATAAGGGAAAGTTTTCGACAATCAAACAAGTTTTAGCGACGATGTTTCAATTTTGTGAACTTTATGGATACCGAACAGTTTAGAACAGCTGAGGGATAAAAAACGGATTTATTTGTACCGTTTGTCAAAATTCAATAAATTGAAGGGCAGTTGTGTACAAAACTCTATTTTGTATCAAGGAGCAAAGTTAGAATATGACAAAGTCGACCATTATGCCACTACTTAAAATAGTTTGTGAATCAGTTTATGCAATAAAAATGTTCATGCCTTGAGCAATACGAAGCGAAGCGGGGAGATCGACAATTGATATAAGCATAAAGGAACAAATCAATTAGGGTTTGATTCTCGCAAGGATATCATGGACATCATGGAATAGGTTGCAAATTTTCTCGTCTTGTCATGTGATATACTAATGCATTACAGTCAGTTGAATGGATAAGTTAGGGACCAGCTCGGGATCTATCGTAGTTACAGAACACAAAACTAGTGCAAATGCAATCCTAGGGACCATCGAGGTAGCCATGAAGTCCAACTTTTACTATAGTTCTTAAAGAGGAAAATAACCATCGTTGTTTTACAAAATTTCAAGACCAGTTTTTTGGCTCAAAACTTATGCGATGTTCAAGAAAATCTATCATTGCATTACACTTGCTATCTGAATTGCGATGATAGATTTTTATAAGGATTTCTTTAAATTTGAAAGAAAAACTGGTTTTTCATTTTTGATGATTGCTGATGATTGAATGATGGATTCTTGAGCCTTAACTCGATATCGAGATACAAAACATCGAGTTAAGGAGATTTTACTATACACGGTGTGGCAGTAACCGTTATTAACAGAAAAAATGTCCAACAATTTGGCACCTACCATTTGAAAGATATAGTATTCACGCATCTTCTCTGTGAATTGGAAAATATTCTAACGAGGGAAACTAAAGTTATCGTGATTTGAAACTTTTGAGCTTTTTGGAAGGGAAATTCACATGCTTATAAATATTCCCCAACGGTTCATCATTATTAACTTGTAAACCAGCTAAGTTATTACCGTAATCCGGGGTAACATTGATCAGTTTTTAGGATATTTCTTAAATATTTCATCCAAAAATGTAAATGTTGTGAGTTTTATATTTTTAAAACAAGTACTGCCACCCATAGCTCGTGACTATATACTGTATATTGTTTTGACGTAGAAGTACGTCTTTCTTCTCTATACAGGAGTGAAATTGGAATTTCAAAACCAAGAGCGTTACGCTGGCATGAAATATTTTAAACGTTTATAACTTCTCGCTGGCTTAACGAAATTTCTTGATTAGCACCTCAATCGAAAGATAAAACATCAAAGCTTCATGTCGTTTACTCAATGAATCCCACATACCTGTCCAAATAGTTTAATAACTGTTTTAAAATAAAACATTGATTTCAAGCAAATCTATAAATAGGGGTGGCTAGAGAAAATTTGACGTCATTTGCTTTTCACTCTCCGATTGGCTCGCATCACAGCAGGCGACAGATCAGCTTGCTCTGACCGGGCGTGCTTCTCAGGCACAGACATCGATAGCGAAGGACGCCCCCGTTTGTCTTGCTTCGCTCAAATCAAACTGTCGAGCGAGCGAGAGAAGATGCCGTCCGAAGCTAAAGCCATCACCGATGCCGCCGCCTAGAAAAAGAAGAGGAAGCAGTCCACAGGTGAATTTGCGGTCGAACTGTGAACACGGTCGGGCGAGTCATTCTCGCTTTGTGGTTCACCGCTTGTTTGCGTTCACCCAGCCATCGTCATCGCCGCCGCAAATTTCATCGGCCGAGGAGCTGTTGACCCGCGCTTCAAAATTTCGACTCGTGATGAAATCATCATTGGTGGTCAAGAAGCAATCCCGTTAGGAGCAAATACCAGAAGCCCCCTGAGTTTTGCTGGTCCGAGCAGTGTTATTTATCCGTAACAACATCGAAGCTAACAAAGCCATCGGTTCTTTTCAGAGCCATCAAATTTATGGAAAAGAGTTACAAGAGGAATATTTCCGACTTTATTTATAACTTCGAACATTCCTAAATCAATTTCACGGCTTCATACAAAATTTAATTTGTCATGAATAATTTATGACTCAACCATTTGAGTTGTACGATTGTACTCGCGGACGCTGCTGCAGTACCGTCGGGGTGAGTGCTCAACATTTCACAACGTTTGTAAAATAGAGTGGCTTTTCCAACAGCGCCTTTTATGCTCCATATTTTATGAGAACACCTTGATTAGGAAAATTATCCCATGTAACAAAATTGCGACATATTTAGAATGCTTTTGATAAGACATTCTCATAGAACAATTGTAATAATTTTGGCACCCATGGATCCGAAATTTACCGTCATAATAAAGAAAACTATTGATTATCAATAGCTCGTATAGAATATTTAGGGAATGCCAATCATTCCAACAATTCATGTTCGACCAATTTCTCACGCATTAGCATTCTCCGCAATTTTCAAGTAATTCCAAGCAAAACACATCATTGGCACACACCCATTTCCCAGATTGGTCGATCAGAAAGCGAAGAGCACAAAAGGGAGGAGCATTATCTGCTATTCTAAGGTTATAAAATATGCTGCCATCGTTGGATTCAGTTTCATTCCAATTCTGCTTTCGAGCTGGTAAGAGCTCTTGCTTAGTGAGAAGTACCTCGCTGCTAGAAGCCTGCTGAGCTGTTAATCCAGAATCTGGTTTGTGAAATCGCTCAAGATTTCAAAATTGAGCTACGTTTCCAGATTTCAACTAAATCCCTGTGATCCGCTACCCTGTTGCTGTTGTGCACCCATGAAATATTTAGCTGGTTAGTCGAATAAACTGAGAACTTATTCACATCTTCTCATTCTTCTTCTTCTTCTTGGCAACGTCCTCACTAGGACAAAGCCTGCTTCTCAGCTTAGTGTTCTTATGACATTTCCACAGTTATTAACTGAGAGCTTTCTTTGCCAAAGTTTCCATTTTTGCATTCGTATATCGTGTGGCAGGTACGATTATACTCTATGCCCAGGGAAGTCAAGAAAATTTCCATTACGAAAAGATCCTGAACCGACCGGGAATCGAACCCAGACACCTTCAGCATGGCTTTGCTTTGTAGCCGCGGACTCTAACCACTCGGCTAAGAAAGGCCCCAACTTATTCACATGCATTTGAAACTTTTTCAATTTTCCATACAAAATGACCAACTTTGGTAAGGTAGATCTCAGTTATTTATGGAAATTTTTTCGAATGAAACTTTCACAGAACATCAGATGTAACTTGAGTTTTAACATATATTTTTGAATAATTTTTCCAATCACAAGTTTATAAGTAATAACGGTTTGACTAAACTGTAATTTTCGACGAAAAATTCAAAACTTTTTATCTTAAAATCTGATAGCCTTACACAAAAACTGTCTTCAGCAAACTTATTCATTTCGTCAAAATCTACAACTTTGCTGAAGATACCATGAAGCTATTTCTTCATTATGTTTAGTTATGTCAATTATAAAAAAATCGTCAAAAAATTAACTTTAATCAAACTGCTTTTCAACGTGTGATTGGAAAAATCACTCAATAATATATGTTAAAATTCAAGTCATGTCTGATATTCTGTGAAAATTTCATTCAAATCGGTCCATAAATAACTGAGATATAGTTTATCAAAGTTGGTCATTTTGCATGAAAAATCAAAAGAGTTGCAGTTTTTTGACGTTGGATAACGTCCTTCGGCAACATATGGGGGTACAATTTCAAAAAACGAAAAATTGAGCATGGAACGAAAAATGGTCAGGTTTTGACCGCTAATAACTCAGCCATTTGTCGATAGATTTTCAATGTTTATACATCAATCGATCGGAAATTTATCTACGCGTCGATTCAAATGGAGGACACTATTGATTATTGGCAACAAACTATTGAAAAATTGTAAAATGTTGACCCCTTTCTTATCTAACCAATCACGTTCAAGCACATTTTTGGGTTCCGCTTCCCACTATAAAAGCGCACCGGTCCTGCTTCTTCCCTCAGTCTTCTTTTTGCGGTCGGACTGTTCACACGGTCGGGCGAGTCATTTTCGCTTTGCGTTTGCTCCCGCCGTCACAGTTCAATTTGTGTCGTCGGAAGAGGAAGACGCAAGGTTTATTTGCGGCGGCGATGACGATGGCTTGGGCGCTTCTCCGAGCAGCGAACTACTGCCGCTCGGAAAAACGTCCAAGCCGTCGTCATCGCCGCCGCAAATTTATCCGCGCTTGCAGATTTCGACTTTGAATTCAGCATCGGTGGTCAAGAAGCAAGCCCGCTAGGAACGATATACCACAGGCCCTCTGAGTTGCTGATCCGAGGAGCTGCTTCTAATCAAGCGTCGGACTTGTGAAATCGCTCAAGATTTTTAAAAGTGAGCATCGTTTGCAGATTTCGACTTATGCCCGGTAATCAACAATCCGTTGCTCTTGTGCGCCATCCACGTCACGTCATTTAGCTGGTTCGTCGTATAAGCAAATCGGCGCTTTTCAGGGCCATCAAATGTGTTGAAAAGAGTTGAAAGAATAATATTTTCGACCTTATTACATCTTATA
This sequence comes from Aedes aegypti, assembly GCF_002204515.2. NCBI lineage: Eukaryota > Metazoa > Arthropoda > Insecta > Diptera > Culicidae > Aedes > Aedes aegypti. The sequence continues at coordinate 188,299,412 of NC_035107.1, read as the reverse complement.
TTTCTCAATCAATCTCACAGCTTCATACAAAATTTAATTTGTCAAGAATAATGATGGCACAACAATTTGATACTGTATTCGTGGACGCTGCTGCAGTGCCGTCACAACATTTCACAATGATTGCAAAATAGAATGGCATTTCCAACAGCTTCTTAGACTTGCCATATTTTATGAGAACATATGTAACAAAATTGCGACATATTTAGAACGCTTCTGAAAAGAAATTCTCATTGAACAATTTTCATCATTTTGGCACCCATGGATCAGAAATTTTCCTTCATACAAAAGAAAACTATTGATTATCAATAGCTAACCATTGAATATTAGAAATTTTTCTACGAATCGACTCCAATAATTAAAATTATTGATTTTCATGAATAAACTATTGAAAAATCGATAAATATCAAGGCATGTCTTATTTTCCATAGAAAAGCACATTTTTCTTGTGTGTTCCTAGCACAGACATCATTGCTCGATATCTTAGCCACTTACGTCATGCAAAAGGGAAACGCCCCTTCGGCCTTCTTCTTACTCTTCTTTATTCTATCGTGTTCAGTCGAATCCAACCAAGCTTCAATGAGCCCCGCGCACATCAGTCAATCGTCGACCAGCAACCGGAGAAGGACTCCTATCGGAATAAATTTTACACATTCGTCGCTGCTGCTGCTTCTGCTCTTGTTTATTCCCAACCCAAGCTAAATGCTGCGGATTCCGTGAAATTGCTCATCATGGCCATGGGCATCCAGCTAGACCATCAAATTCGTGGAGAACTCGTCTAGAAACCTTGAAAATTGCCGTCGGAGAAGTGAGCAAACCAACGAAAACAAAGAAGCACAAAATTACCGACCGCATTTTCGATTTAATCGTCTTCGGTAATCTTTTGCTGTGTTTCTGTCTAACAATGGATTGACAACCCAGTTCGATCGACGGTGATTAGCCCCAACCGTCCTTTTCAGGACGACAATTTCATTTTGAAAGAGTTGTGAGAATTTTCTACCGTGAAGAGTGACATTACTGGTGATTGGATGTGATTGATTCAGATTTTGGTCAGTAATTTGCATGCAATCATTTATCACGGCTAAATAATTCTTCTCGAGAGTCACAGTGTCAAGAAATTTTTATTTCTTCCCATTGTGCGCGCGGTCAGGTAAATCGCGAACGGCACTTGAATTAAGAATCCATCACGGTTTGCCTCGCAATTAGTGATGATTGAATGATGCCGTTGTCGTTGTCGCATGCTAGAGCGATCAGTATCAACTTGGCGAACAAAGAGCTAAAACTTATCAGCAACAGCTTTGTTGACGTTTTTGATTTGGTAAGAAATTGTCGATCGAATCGAAATACACACACAGAGAAGACTGCAAAAATGCTACCGCCGCCCCGACCCGAGCGACGGGAACCTAGATGAAACTTTGTTTGCCATTTATCTCCGTTGAAAACTTATCATTCAAAATTACAATTGATAACTATATATTAATTATTCAATAGTGGCCCTGTAAAGGGTTGTTATTTGAAATTGTGCTTCAATGCAATTTAAGCGCCTTCGCCACGGATACGACGATTCCAGCTGGATGTACTTTGGCATAATGGTGACACGCTTGGCGTGGATCGCGTACAGGTTGGTATCCTCAAACAAACCTCTGGAATCGCAGATCGGTCTTAAGTGAAACGGGAGACCGTGTTATTTTCCCTATCTTTTGTCTCACTCTAACAATTATCATCAAAACTTTGCAGAAGTAAATCTCTAGTTTAGTGAACCAATTAAACTGAAAATGTATGGGCTGTGCACTACATATATATAATGCTAGTTGAACATTTTTCGCATCGATATATTGAGTGGTACTTGAGATTAACTTTTCAAATGGAGAGGGTGATTAAAACACCGTCCCTGGCCTTAATCAAGAAGTCCTGATCGATTTCACCGCCAGCAACAACGATTCGCAACTCTGCACCTGTTATGATGTGGATCTGGGCTTGTCAGATGATTATGGTGATATTTTGCGCTGCCGAGATCACTATAATGAAATTTTTTATAATGAATTCTCCCGGATACCACAATGAAGCAGAAGTAGTTCTTTATGGCGCGAAACTTCTTCGAGTATCAATAGGAGACCATGCCAATCATCGTGACAGGTAATTTTCAACATCGATTTGAGCAAAGAGGAGAACACAGAGTTAGAGGACTTCATGGACCTGAGCCTCAACCTCAAACTGGCTTCGGAATCCACTAAAGCAACCAATCTTAGTGGATCATGAATGGACCTAACGTTCAACCGGTAGATTTGTTTGGAGAGCAAAAGTTACCGCTCATGCTTCATCTTCCATCGACCGGTTCTATCGGTGTTGAAGTGTTAACCGGACCAACCAAATAATAACACTCAATGTCCATCATAGATCAGAACTGACATGCAACAAATAGTTTGAACATTGATTAGAATTTTTGTCAGTACCTAGAAATCTTTCATAAGTTAAGCTAACGAAGAAGCTAACGTTATCCAACGTCAACTTGGCGGTCGTATCTCGGAAACAACCTCTTACTTTTTGACGTAGAAGTACGTCTTTCTTCTCTATACAGGAGTGAAATTGGAATTTCAAAACCAGGAGCGTTACGTTGGCATGAAATATTTTAAACGTTTATAACTTTGCACTGGCTTAACGGAATTTCTTGATTAGCACCTCAATCGAAAGCCAAGACATCAAAGCTTCATGTCGTTAACTTACTGAATCCCACAAACCTGTTTAATAGTTTAATAACTGTTTTAAAAGAGAACGTTGATTTCAAGCAAATCTATAAATAGGGGTGGCTAGAGAAAATTTGACGTCATTTGCTTTTCACTCTCCGATTGGCTCGCATCTCAGCAAGCGACAAATCTGCTGACCGGGCGTGCTTCTCAGGCACAGACATCGATAGCGAAGGACGCCCCCGTTTGTCTTGCTTCGCTCAAATCAAACTGTCGAGCGAGCGAGAGAAGATGCCGTCCGAAGCTAAAGCCATCACCGCTGCCGCCGCCTAGAAGAAGAAGAGGAAGCAGTACACAGGAGAAATTGCGGTCGAACTGTGAACACGGTCGGGCGAGTCATTCTCGCTTTGTGGTTCACCGCTTGTTTGCGTTCACCCAGCCATCGTCATCGCCGCCGCAAATTTCATCGGCCGAGGAGCTGTTGACCCGCGCTTCAAAATTTCGACTCGTGATGAAATCATCTTTGGTGGTCAAGAAGCAATCCCGTTAGGAGCAAATACCAGAAGCCCCCTGAGTTTTGCAGGTCCGAGCAGTGTTAGTTATCCGTAACAACATCGAAGCTAACAAAGCCATCGGTTCTTTTCAGAGCCATCAAATTTGTGGAAAAGAGTTAAAAGAGAAATATTTCCGATTTTATTTATAACTTCTAATATTCCTAAATCAATTTCACAGCTTCATACAAAATTTCATTTGTCACGAATAATTTATGACTCAACCATTTGAGATTGTACTCGCGGACGCTGCTGCAGTGCCGTCGGGGTGAGTGCTCAACATTTCACAACGATTGCAAAATAGAGTGGCTTTTCCAACAGCGCCTTTTATGTTCCATATTTTATGGGAACACTTTGATTAGGAAAATTATCCCATATGACAAAATTGCGACATATTTAGAATGCTTTTGAAAAGACATTCTCATTGAACAATTGTAATAATTTTGGCACCCATGGATCAGAAATTTACCGTCATAATAAAGAAAACTATTAATTATCAATAGCTCGTATTGAATATTTAGGGAATGCCAATCATTCCAACAATTCATATTCGACCAATTTCTCACGTAATAGTATTCTCCGCAATTTTCAAGTAATTCCAAGCCCAACACATTATTGGCACATACCCATTTCCCAGCATCATCTGCTATTCCAAGGTTATAAAACATGCTGCCTTCGTTGGATTCAGTTTCATTCCATTTCCGCTTTCGAGCTGGTAAGAGCTCCTCCGAACTTGCTTAGCGAGAAGTACCTCGCTGCTAGAAGCTTGCTGAGCTGTTAATCCAGAATCTGGTTTGTGAAATCGCTCAAGATTTCAAGATTGAGCTACGTTTCCAGATTTCAACTAAATCCCTGTGATCCGCTACCCTGTTTCTGTTGTGCACCCATGAATTATTCAGCTGGTTTGTTGAATAAACAGAGAACTTATTCACATCTTCTTCTTCTTGGCATAATGTCCTCATTGGAACAGAGCCTGCTTCTCAGCTTAGTGTTCTTATGACACTTCCACAGTTATTAACTGAGAGCTTTCTTTGCCAAAGTTTCCATTTTTGCATTCGTATATCGTGTGACAGGTACGATTATACTCTATGCCAAGGGAAGTCAAGAAAATTTCCATTCCGAAAAGATCCTGGACCGACCGGGAATCGAACCAAGACACCTTCAGCATGGCTTTGCTTTGTAGCCGCGGACACTAACCACTCGGCTAAGGAAGGCCCCAACTTATTCGCATGCATTTGCAACTTTTTCGATTTTCCATACAAAATGACCAACTTTGGTAAGTTAGATCTCAGTTATTATGGAAATATTTTCGAATGAAACTTTCACAGAACATCAGATGTAACTTGAATTTTAACATATATTTTTTGATAATTTTTCCAATCACAAGTTTATAAGTAATAACGGTTTGATTAAACTGTAATTTTCGACGAAAAATTCAAAACTTTTTATCTTAAAATTTCATAGCCTTACACAAAAACTGTCTTCAGCAAACTTATTCATCTCGTCAAAATCTACAACTTTGCTGAAGATACCATGAAGCTATTCCTTCAATATGTTTAGTTATGTCAATCATAAAAAATCGTCAAAATATTCACTCTAGTCAAACCGTAACTGCTTTTCATCGTGTGATTGGAAAAATAACTCAAAAACATATGTTAAAATTTAAGTTATGTCTGATATTCTGTGAAAATTTCATTCAAATCGGTCCATAAATAACTGAGATATAGTTTATCAAAGTCGGTCATTTTGCATGAAAAATCAATAGAGTTGCCTTTTTTTTCTCAGCGAAGAATTACACCATCAACGAAAATAGCGCGAAAGCAATAACCAATCGCGTGCGAGTAGCGAACGGAGTGACGAAACAACCAAGCGAGAACCCCACCACTCGCCATCGGTGAACGGAGCTCGAGCAAATAAAACCACTGGTTGTTCTGCTCCCAGCTCATTCACAAATCGAACGGCATAATGAACGGATCAAGCAGCGGAGCAGCAAAGAAGAGCGCGTGAAAGCCACAGCAGTGTGCGAGTAGCGAACGGAACCAGAGATCAACGAAGCGAAAGCAACAACTGAAAATCATTCAGTGGACGGATTAGTAGTCAGCGCCAACCGGCGACCTGTTGGAAAGTAACGCCAGCGAAATATACACCATCTGCCTCTCCTTACCATTCATATTCTTGTACTTGATGAATTCAATGAAATGGTTTGGTTTGGCGATGAAGCAAAGAGTTATTAAGGATGATTTTACTTAACAAAGAGTTGTTGATAAATATTCCAATCAATAAGAGTTGTTTTGAAAAAGTTCACTTTTATCAGAATTTTCCTCGGAAAATTTCTGCTTTACCAAAGAGTTGTTAATGAAATTCCTGCAGTAAAGGGTCGAGTTTCTCCCCACGAATATATCCAGCCAGGACCAGTCATGGAGGACAATCCATCCAGAGCATCACGGCCCCCGCTTCCAAAATTCTCGAGTACGGAAATTGGAAAATGAATTAAAATTGCGACATTAAAATCAATAAATTGTTTCTTGACCAATTGTAATGAGCAACTATTGATCTGAATTGATTTTTCTACATGTTGTCTATTGCGTTAATCAGAGAAATAGGCTATATGAAATTGATGATGTCTTGGCAAGGGATGTACAAGATGAGCATTATGTTGTTATTGCATCCCGACGGCACTGCAGCAGCGTTCTCGGACCATCCTCAAATTGCCGTATTATCGATTATTCGTGATAAATCAGATATTGTATGATGCTACGAGATGAATTAAGAGATTATAGCAAGTTTTTGGTAAGCACATTAAGAAATATTACTAGCTATATTATCACGAGAAGTTCTTACTAGCTCGAAAGTGTAAATGAAATGAACCGAATCCTATTGTTGTTACAGAGGGATTTTAATCCGAAGGTCATTCGTCCCTTAAATGAACCGAATCTGTCAAAGATAGTATGTTTTACATAATTTGAATTGCAGACGATGCTCCTCCCTTTCGTATTCTTCGCCTTCTTCTGATTGACCAATCTAGGATAAGGTACATGGAGTTGATGTCTTGGTTAGGGATTTACATATCTTGGAAAATTCACATGCGCGTTCGTATGGACAGTAAAAATATCAACATTATTTTAATAGCTTACAATAAATTAAAATCACGCATGATATTCAATAGTTTTCTTTATTATGACGGTAAATTTCTGATCCATGGGTGCCAAAATTATTACAATTGTTCAATGAGAATGTCTATTCGAATGCATTCTTAAAATGTCGCAATTTTGTTACATGTGATAATTTTGCTAATCAAAGTGTTCCCACAAAATATGGAACATCAAAGACGCTGTTGGAAATGCCACTCTATGTTACAATTGTTGTGGAATGTTGAGCACTCACCCCGACGGCACTGCAGCAGCGTCCGCGATTACAGTCTCAAAATGTTTAGTCATAAATTATTCATGACAAATGAAATTTTGTATGAAGCTGTGAAATTGATTTAGGAATATAAGAAGTCATATATAAAGTCGGAAATATTTCTCTTTTAACTCTTTTCCACCAATTTGATGGCCCTGAAAAGGGCTGATGGCTTTGTTGCTCTTACAGATAAATAACACTGCGGGATGTTATCAGTTGATTGCCATGGTCAAACGGGGAATCCTCAACTCAAATGTATAAATTTGAGCAAGTTATTTGCTTATACGACGAACCGAAAGATCCGTGGCGTGGATGACGCACAACAATAACAGGTAGTGGATCACCGGGCTTAAGTTGAAATCTGATGATGGCGGCGATGACGATGGCTGGGTGAACGCAAACAAGCGGTGAAGCACAAAGCCAGAATGACTTGCCCGACCGTGTTCACAGTTCGACCGCAAATTTTCCTGTGGACTGCTTCCTCTTCTTCTTCTTCTTCTTATTGGCGGCGGCAGCGGTGATGACTTTGGCTTCGGACGGCATCTTCTCTCGCTCGCTCGACAGTTTGATTTGAGCGAAGCAAGACAAACGGGGAAGTCCTTCCAGGTCCGTCCCACTCGGGCTCAGATTGGGTACCACTTCTAGTACTGCATTTGGTCCCTCGGTAGTGCAAAAGGTACCCAAGTTTGACAGATCGCAGTACATTCTAGATTACCTTATGTGCCATAAAATTTTGGGTAACTGCAAGAGACATGGGGGTCTTTAATTTGTCTTTGGTCCTTCGCTATCGAAGTCTGTGCCTGAGAAGCACGCCCGGTCAGAGCAAGACGATCTGTTGCCTGCTGAGATGCGATCCAAGCGGAGAATGGAAAGCAAATGACGTCAAATTTTCTCTAGCCACCCCTATTTATAGATTTGCTTGAAATCAACGTTCTCTTCTAAAACAGTTATTGAACTATTTAGACAGTTATGTGGGATTCAGTAAGTAAACGACATGACCCTTTGATGTCTTGTCTTTCAATTGAGGTGCCATTCAAGGAATTTCGTTAAACCAGAAAACAGTTATAAGAGTTCAAAATATTTCTTGCCAACGCAAGGCTCTTGGTTTTGAAACTCCAATTTCACTCCTGTATAGAGAATTTTTATTTTACTTTCAAACTGTGCGGCATAATCAAATGCAAACGCATTCAGTTCCCGATGGTTAGCGCCTGTGCTTTTACTGTTCATAAGTCGCAAGGTGGAACTTTCCCCGAGGTCGTGTACGACTATGACAAAAGCCAGGATCAGCAATTGGTATATGTTGGTTTGTCGCGGGTTACTTCACTGCAAGGGCTATTTTTGACAAACTCTTCCAATTTTTTGACGTTGGATAACGTCTTACGGCAACATACTGGGGTACAATTTCGAAAAACGAAAAATCGCTCGCGTCACGAAAAGTTGTTAGATTTTGACTTTTAATAACTTACTAACGCCTGGATAGATTTTCAAGATTCTTGCACCAATCGATTGGAAATCTTTCGAATCTACTCCAACAATGAAAACTATTGATTATCATGACTTAACTATTGAAAAATTGGGAAATATCGAAGCATGTCTTATTTTTTATAGAAAAGCACATTTTTCTTGTGTATTCCTGACACAGACATCATTGCGCGATATCTTAGCCACTTTCGTCATTCAAAGGGAAACGCCCCTTTCGGTCTTCTTCTTCTCTTTATTATCTCGTGTTCAGTCGAAGCCAACCAAACTCGACTTTACGCGCGCATCAGTCAATCGTTGACCAGCAACCGGAGAAGGACTCATATCGGAATAAAATTTACACGTTCGTCGCTGCTGCTGCTGCTGTTTATTCCCAAGCTAAAAGCTGCGGGTTCCGTGTAATCGCTCATCATGGCCCTTGGCATCCAGCTAGCCCATCGAATTCGTGGAGAATGCGTCCAGAAACCTTGATAATTACCGTCGGAGGAGTGAGCAAACCATCGAATACAAGGATGTACAAGAGAGCACAAAATTACCGACCGCATTTTAATTTAATCGTTTTCGGTGATCTTTTGGTGTGTTTTTGTCTAACAATGGAATGAAAACCCAGTTTGATCGACGGTGACTACCACCAACCGTCCTTTTCAGGACGACAATTTCATTTTAAAAGAGTTGTGAGAATTTTCCACCGTGAAGAGCGACATTACTGATGATTGATTCAGATTTTGGTCAGTCATTTGCACGCAACCATAAATGGGAAATAAATTTCCCATTGTGCGCGCGCGGGGCGATCCTCGACAGTGTGTGCATGAGTCGGATAAATTGCGAACGGCACTTGAATGAAGAATTCCTCCCGGTTTGTTTCGCATTTAGAAATGATCGCATAATGCCGTTGTCGCCGTCGCTACCTAAATGATACTAGAGCGATCAGTATCAACTCGTCGAACACAGAGCTAAAACTAATAAGCAACAGCTTTGTTGACGTTTCGATTTGGTAAGACATTGTCGAACGAATGGAAATACGCACACAGAAAAGACTGCTACCGCCGCCCGACCCGAACGACGGGAACCTATGTTAAACTTTGTTTGCCATTTATCTCCGTTGAAAACTAATCTTCCGAAACTATAATTGATAACTAAATAAATTATTGAATCAATTGTGGCCCTGAAAAGGGCAGTTGTTTGAAATTGTGCTTCAATGCAATTTCAGCACGTTCGCCACGGATACGACGAGTATCGAAAGGAACCCACTTAAGCAATCAATCTTAGTGGATCATGCGTGGACCTTCAAGCGGAATATTTGTTTGTTGAGCAAAAGTTATCGCTCATGCTTCTTCTTCCATCGACCGGTTGAAGAGTTAATCGAACCAACCAAATAATAACGACCTACAAGAATTTTCGACCTACAAGAATTCTGTGCCAATTTTCGGATTTTCATACAAAGTAGGCCAAAACCGTATCGAAAATCGGTCGAAAGTTAGTGTTGGGTCGAAAATTGGTGCTGTTCTCTCAGAAATCTTTCATAAGTTCGTGACGGTCTCAAGCCAGGAAATAGAAGATGCTAATGTTATCCAACGTCACTTTGGCGGTCGTATCTCGGAAACAACCTCTTACTTTTTAAGTTCAATCACGCCAAAGGCAGCAATTCTACCAAGAGGGTTGACTTGAGGAATGAGCTGCAGCGCTTAGGCAATCATCGATTAGTGACGCTTTGAGACGAACTGCGTGAAATACTGGATCATAGCGGCCAAGCCTGCATATTGATGAGTATCAATGTACAGAGCCTAAATGCTCATGCAATGGATATTGCTACAGACCAAAGCACTGGACCGATTCTATCGATTATCATGATCGAAGCACCCGAGCTATCAAACATCTAATCTACTGGAGGAGTTTCGCGAAACCGGCCAGAAACCAATCACCCAACCAAGCAACACAAGGAAGCAACGACCAAACAAACAAATTCAATCATCTGGCATTATTCCTGGAACACCAAACACTGGTTCTCGGAACCACAGAACGACAAATGGTTCTTTTCAGGACTACCAAAATAAGTCCAAAAAGAATTAACTTCTGAAAACTTCATCCGATCAATAACAACATAAAACTAGTACACTTACAAATTCATACACTTGACAAATCAAATTATTAATCATCGTAGTTCTACGTCAACCCTGCGGTAATGTAATAGACATTACCCACCCCAAATTTTTTTTAATTTCTTTATTAGTATCATTTCAAACATAACCTTCATTTCTTCTGTGTGTTCTGTGTTATTAGACAACACATTCATCCTAATTCGGTAAAACAAATTTAATATTTTATTAACAACATATTACATTTCATTTGCTGTAGCAGTTCAGATATTTTACAGGTGAGTTTTTTACCTGCTTATAAGAGAAAAAACACGTTTTCAATTTACTTAACTTAACTTAACCTAAAAATATAACGCATTAATCGTGGCAATAGAAGATTGTAACGTTTTTGCCTGAAATTATCAATTATTTTATTTGACATTTGTTCCAATATTTCAACATTGGATATTTTATGTAACACATTAGTACTATACAAGGGACCCGCATAATCATGAACCATATGTGTACTGTTTCCTAAATGACCACAACTATTTGCAACAATACCAGACCCATTTCGTATAACATGCAAAATAACAATAAATGTACAGTACCAGTAACGGTATTGACAGTTCGATAAATAGTAATTGGAAAAAATACAATATGGGGAATAGGCGGTTAAGTTATGTTACCATATAAAATCATCGATTTTCCCGAACAATTTTTTTCGTTTACAGTTTGTTGAATGGTAGATTTACTATCCATTTCTTGACAAATCTACTGTTCATCAAATAAGGTTGGAATGGTTAAACTATTAAAAATTATTGAAAACAAATACTGTATGTGTAATTATGTGTGTACGGTGTTTTATGGTATTTTAACCCTATGCTGAATTGTACCCTTACGTTCATACTATTTCAAAGATTCGGGGAAAATGAGTCAAACAACATTAGATTTCATATTGGTTTTATAATATTTATTTAATCTGTTTTATTTTTATTTTGCTTGGATCGTTATTTATTCTTTCAAGTGGATCTTTCTCTCAAATATTGCCCCGGCTGCAGAATGGCGGATCAGCTGACGTCGTTGAATATCTGTACTATTTAACATCTAAGTGTAGCGCATATTTACCATAGTTGATTTAGCCAGTAAAGTGGATTTTGCGGAATAAAGCGCATCAGCTTTTCCGAAAAAAACGCATTGATTCTTCAAACATTTGGTTCCTTCTGAAACATGAAAAAAATACATTGATAATACATATATCGAGACCCAAACACTTCTACTTACCATCAAGACAAGAATGCCATCGTTTTGTGGGTGGAATTGATTCCATTCAATCCGGATCTTAAGTCCAGCCCTTCAGCTTTAAAATTGTTTCACTATGGTTTGGTACTACGCACAAAGTCCATTTCCTTTTCGGATTCCTTTAGTTCCTCGCGCATTTCCTGACTTTTAGTTTTGTGCTGTTGCCACATAATGTTTTGTTCATGAAGACGTCGCGTCCGATGAAATTGCACTACAGGTAAATGTGCATGTTGAGGCCATCAGCAAGCTGCCGGGGTGTTTTCATTACACCGCGCCGGCAGACGAACATGCCTCATGCTGAGGCCCCCAAGTCGCACTCTTCAAGTCCGCACTATTCTGTAAAACACTCTACTTACCTGTTTCTCATCATTCATTCAGCATACCTGAAACAAAACAACAAAACATTAGCAAAACATTAGAGTTTCATCAGAGCATTACTTACCATTTCGATCATTCCAGATCACAACATTGAACAAACATTGTTATTGTTTGCATTGTATCATTGTCTGACAGTTCCAGAAGATTCAATCTATCAATTGTATAACAGTTATCTTTCAACACATTATTGTATACAACAATACACTTCTGGAATATTCCATGCAAGTAAATAGGGAAGAGCGGAGTATAAATAGGACACCCTTACGTTGTAAATATCAGTCTGAAATAAATCGTGAATTCGAACACATCTCTCCGAGTAATTATTCCCTACCGGATCGTATCCGCGGGAACAGTTTGGCGCTGTAGACAGGATGCTAGTTCTTAACTAGTATCCTGGTGAATAGTAGTGAAGTGTAAAGAATTGTTCGACCAGTTATTGCGAGTAGTGTGACTGCGTGAATCCGCCGTGTGATCCAACATGCCGATACTTCGACTGCCGTTGACACCCTATGGCTTCGCTACGACCATTGCCTACTCTGCTTGGACATCTTCACGACCATGTCGGCGGTAATGTTTCCTAATCGTCAACGACAACGCTGTGAACAACATGTACATCGCTTCTTCATCTGTTCGTCGGAGCAGTTTCGCTGTGCGCAACAACCCGTTGCGTGAAATTCGTGCCTCCGAGAACCCTGCACATCGCATCATTCGGCACACCATCGATCGCAACAATCCGTTGCATCTTTCATCGTCGAAGCGGCTACGGCAATCGCAACAATCCGTTGCCCGAAGTTATTGCCTTCGAGTTGGATATTTGTTCTTCATCAACCTTTGTTGGAGCAGTTTCCCTGTGCGCATCAGTCCGTTGCCGAAACTATTGCCTTCGAAAATCGCACTATGCATCGAAACCATCAAATTTACGGTGTACTTCAACGTCGGAGCGGCCTCTTTAAGTGCTAGTGCCTTCGAGTTGGATACCGTCACGTTTCGTATCGTGCAACAATCCGTTGCACAAATACACAAGAATCGCCAAACGGTCCCTGCCAGCCAGCGACTATTGCTTTGGGATTCACATCTCCATCAACGTTCAGCATCGCCAAGCGGTCCCTGCCAGCCAGCGACTTTTGCCTTGGGATCAACGTCATCACTCGAATCGCCGAAACAATCTCTACCAGCCAGCGATTATTGCTTTCGGGATTAACATCATCGTCATCATCGCAAATCGTCGTAGCGGCCGCTGCCAGCCAGCGTCTATCGCCTACGAGATATGTACGGGCACACTCATCTGCGAAATCTATAACTCATCATCATCTTGAATCGCCGAAACGGTCCCTGCCAGCCAGCGACTATTGCTTCGGGATTCACGTCATCGTTTCAACATCCTATATCGCCGAAGCGGCCACTGCAAGCCAGTGTCTATTGCCTTCGGGATGCAGAAGGACATTCTTAGCATTAAACATCAACTCATCGCTTCAACATCGTATCATGCTGCCTAAGCGATTGCCACACGTTGGACTGCACAACAACGAAATCGATTCCCAACCCATTCATCAACGAAGCATCAACTACTAGTTTCAACTTCATTCATTAAAATCATCATCATCATCAAGACGATAGCAGCCAATGTACTTGCATGCAAACTTCGTCATTCATTCATCTCATCATCATCGCCTCAAACCGATTGCTCAAGGTGGGCGGCATATCATCATTGTTTCATCATCTTCGACCGCCATTCTACCAAGGTGGGCGGCACGGCATCTCCTATCATCATTACGATCATCAACGATGAGTCAACTCGTCCCTCCGGCTTACCAGAATAAGCGGCGAGAAGCCGAAACAACGATTCGAGATCCCTATCCCTGTGTCATCACCAATATGACCAAAGTCCAGAAATTGTTCCCAATTTGGTGGGCGGAATGTTGAGGCCATCAGCAAGCTGCCGGGGTGTTTTCATTACACCGCGCCGGCAGACGAACATGCCTCATGCTGAGGCCCCAAGTCGCACTCTTCAAGTCCGCACTATTCTGTAAAACACTCTACTTACCTGTTTCTCATCATTCATTCAGCATACCTGAAACAAAACAACAAAACATTAGCAAAACATTAGAGTTTCATCAGAGCATTACTTACCATTTCGATCATTCCAGATCACAACATTGAACAAACATTGTTATTGTTTGCATTGTATCATTGTCTGACAGTTCCAGAAGATTCAATCTATCAATTGTATAACAGTTATCTTTCAACACATTATTGTATACAACAATACACTTCTGGAATATTCCATGCAAGTAAATAGGGAAGAGCGGAGTATAAATAGGACACCCTTACGTTGTAAATATCAGTCTGAAATAAATCGTGAATTCGAACACATCTCTCCGAGTAATTATTCCCTACCGGATCGTATCCGCGGGAACAGTTTGGCGCTGTAGACAGGATGCTAGTTCTTAACTAGTATCCTGGTGAATAGTAGTGAAGTGTAAAGAATTGTTCGACCAGTTATTGCGAGTAGTGTGACTGCGTGAATCCGCCGTGTGATCCAACATGCCGATACTTCGACTGCCGTTGACACCCTATGGCTTCGCTACGACCATTGCCTACTCTGCTTGGACATCTTCACGACCATGTCGGCGGTAATGTTTCCTAATCGTCAACGACAACGCTGTGAACAACATGTACATCGCTTCTTCATCTGTTCGTCGGAGCAGTTTCGCTGTGCGCAACAACCCGTTGCGTGAAATTCGTGCCTCCGAGAACCCTGCACATCGCATCATTCGGCACACCATCGATCGCAACAATCCGTTGCATCTTTCATCGTCGAAGCGGCTACGGCAATCGCAACAATCCGTTGCCCGAAGTTATTGCCTTCGAGTTGGATATTTGTTCTTCATCAACCTTTGTTGGAGCAGTTTCCCTGTGCGCATCAGTCCGTTGCCGAAACTATTGCCTTCGAAAATCGCACTATGCATCGAAACCATCAAATTTACGGTGTACTTCAACGTCGGAGCGGCCTCTTTAAGTGCTAGTGCCTTCGAGTTGGATACCGTCACGTTTCGTATCGTGCAACAATCCGTTGCACAAATACACAAGAATCGCCAAACGGTCCCTGCCAGCCAGCGACTATTGCTTTGGGATTCACATCTCCATCAACGTTCAGCATCGCCAAGCGGTCCCTGCCAGCCAGCGACTTTTGCCTTGGGATCAACGTCATCACTCGAATCGCCGAAACAATCTCTACCAGCCAGCGATTATTGCTTTCGGGATTAACATCATCGTCATCATCGCAAATCGTCGTAGCGGCCGCTGCCAGCCAGCGTCTATCGCCTACGAGATATGTACGGGCACACTCATCTGCGAAATCTATAACTCATCATCATCTTGAATCGCCGAAACGGTCCCTGCCAGCCAGCGACTATTGCTTTCGGGATTCACGTCATCGTTTCAACATCCTATATCGCCGAAGCGGCCACTGCAAGCCAGTGTCTATTGCCTTCGGGATGCAGAAGGACATTCTTAGCATTAAACATCAACTCATCGCTTCAACATCGTATCATGCTGCCTAAGCGATTGCCACACGTTGGACTGCACAACAACGAAATCGATTCCCAACCCATTCATCAACGAAGCATCAACTACTAGTTTCAACTTCATTCATTAAAATCATCATCATCATCAAGACGATAGCAGCCAATGTACTTGCATGCAAACTTCGTCATTCATTCATCTCATCATCATCGCCTCAAACCGATTGCTCAAGGTGGGCGGCATATCATCATTGTTTCATCATCTTCGACCGCCATTCTACCAAGGTGGGCGGCACGGCATCTCCTATCATCATTACGATCATCAACGATGAGTCAACTCGTCCCTCCGGCTTACCAGAATAAGCGGCGAGAAGCCGAAACAACGATTCGAGATCCCTATCCCTGTGTCATCACCAATATGACCAAAGTCCAGAAATTGTTCCCAATTTGGTGGGCGGAATGTTGAGGCCATCAGCAAGCTGCCGGGGTGTTTTCATTACACCGCGCCGGCAGACGAACATGCCTCATGCTGAGGCCCCAAGTCGCACTCTTCAAGTCCGCACTATTCTGTAAAACACTCTACTTACCTGTTTCTCATCATTCATTCAGCATACCTGAAACAAAACAACAAAACATTAGCAAAACATTAGAGTTTCATCAGAGCATTACTTACCATTTCGATCATTCCAGATCACAACATTGAACAAACATTGTTATTGTTTGCATTGTATCATTGTCTGACAGTTCCAGAAGATTCAATCTATCAATTGTATAACAGTTATCTTTCAACACATTATTGTATACAACAATACACTTCTGGAATATTCCATGCAAGTAAATAGGGAAGAGCGGAGTATAAATAGGACACCCTTACGTTGTAAATATCAGTCTGAAATAAATCGTGAATTCGAACACATCTCTCCGAGTAATTATTCCCTACCGGATCGTATCCGCGGGAACAGTGCATTTGCAGCTGAATAACACCACGAAAAATAAAAACACCGACACTAATCCGTGATAAAGCCATGAATTAATTTAATTTTCACTTTTTGAAAACAAAACATATGACAGCTTCGCCAATATAATGAAAATTGGCAAGCACCCAACCATCACCAATACCAATAAATGCTACTGTTTTCCAAATTGTTAAACAAATGTAATTAATGGTGAAATACACACATGTGTTAGTGTGTTGTGCAAATAATTTGAGAAAGGGTTACGGTACGTTGCTACCATTTATCTCAAATTTTCATGCTCATATGGTGTAACTGTTTTTGCACAGTACAATAAATTGTCACTGTTTGGTTTAGATTGAAGAATCAGTTTTTTTATTGTCTAGAGCAATGATTTTCATATTGTTCAACTAAAAATCAACTGTTTTGAATACACTAACCTTTTCAGATAGAATAGATTTACTGTTCTGAACATTAGACAAACTGTGTTTTTCTATGCGGGGAGGAAGCTTCAGAATCATTTTCAAAATTTTATTTTGAATTCTCTAAATAATTGAAAACATTTGTTAAAAATATCAACTAAGAATGATAAGCTACTTTCGGGAAGTTTCTTGATGAGGATGAAAAAAATTCCATCATCGCCAGGAGCTTTCATATTTTTGAATTTTTTAATAACAGTTCTCATTTCTTCCAAATCAGTATCCCAGGAATTTTCGAAAACGTTCTCTTGATTGAGAATATTTTCGAAGTCCTGAGTAACTTGATTTTCTATTGGACTAGTAAGTCCTTATTAAAATTGTGCGCGCTTTCAAACTGCATAGCAGTTTTCTTCTTCCAATGCCGGTATTGGCTTCTGAGGTTTTTTTTTTTAATTTTAGATAATTTCCAAAAATGCTTAGAGCCAAGGTACAATTGAGAAATTTTATTTTCAAAATTTTTGTTTCTTAATTGAGAAAAACGTTTCTAGATTTCTTATTTATTCTGTTATATTTTTCTCCAATTTTTATGTTGTTCGCCCACGCAGTTACGGATCACCCACAGTGACGGATCACTTTGGCGTTCAACATCGAATAACTTGCCCAAAACATAAACGTTTACGTAAAACATATTTTTCCCATGTTATACTATTTGTCTTCTACCATTTGTAATGTTCAACCGCTAAATAACGGTGTATTTGACAAATGTTTAGTTGGTACCACACAGCTATCATTATATGGTCGTTTTCTGTAAGAAGTGCCGTCAGCATTCATAAGCTCCAGGGCTGGTAGCAAGTCACTTTTTAGTGACTTGGTCACTTTTTTCGACCTGGTCACTAAAAAGTCACTATTTCCAACAAAAAGTCACTAAAGTCACTTTTTTTCAGAAAAATGGTCACTTAAGTCACTATTTTCGTGATCTGATGATAAATCAACCAGATTATCGCAAATTTCTCAAACCTTAATGCCAGTCCAGCAATGTCTTACTGGTTTCTATTATTCTAATGCAAACATTTTCTAAGATCAGTGTCTAAATCAATGAAGTGTCTTAAGAGGACAGGATTCTGTGCTAACTTTCTGGAAGAATTCAGGTGACATTTTTGACAGAATATCTAGAATTTATTTGTTGAGTTTTTTAAATTTGAATGACGGCTCAATTACTGACAGACCTGCTGAGTATATATAAATTTCTGCAGAAACCAACGGACAATAGACTGAAGAGATCTTTAGCCTACCTTTGAAGAAAGCTCAACAAAAGTGATTCAATATAGAAGCCTGAAACTTCTATGAAAATTTAAATAAAAATAATATAACAAATTTTTCAGAAACTGGTTCAGGAATCAGATTCAGTTTATCTCCAGTTATAGATAAAGCTTCGAAGCTACCTTTGGAAAGTGAGGGTTAAATTTTAAATGATTTCTTGCTGGGATGCTTTTCTCTTCTATTTTAATCGATTCTGCCAGAAATCAAACAAGATTTCGCTAAACAATCTTTCTTTATCATCGTAAATTTATTCTCGAACTCTTCCTGACATTTCCCAGAAAACAACTTTTAAGAATTTTGGCGATCGAGTTCGCCATTACTGACAAAGAATTTTGCCATAATTTTTTTCTTCTGAGTTGATGAATTTTTGAATTTCCAGGAAAGTTTCTGTACTGACCTGAATCCGAGTTTAAAGTTATAGCATATGCCTAACTCTGCGGCCTAGCGTTTATGCGCCCCGTACAAGATTCACCAGAATTTTTGATAGGCACGTTCTGTCCCTTGATGATGTTTCATATCTATTGTAATTCGGTGAAGTAATTTGAATTACTTAAGCTCATTCAAATGTGGTAATATTCTTAATTTTTCGCTTTTGAACTTCAATTTTGCACTTATATTTATAGTTATGTAGTCATCATTCCAGAAAGTACTTTTGTGCTTATTCTGCGCGTCGCGTGTGTTGAGACTAGTCGCTCTCACCTCGGGTGACGTGAGACAACTAATGTTAATCAAATGGAGCGAGTCGACACTTGTCACCTCATGCGGCTCGTCTCATCTCACACGCCATGCAGAATAAGCACAACTAGAAATTCCAAAAAATAAGCAATCACGACTTTGGTCTACTATTTCTATACAAAAAACTCGTTTATGTAATGAATGCTTTATCATTGTTAGCTATTCTCTAACGTCAAATCTACCTGTTCATGAATTTCAGCATTTCTATCGTTTATAATCTAAGTATTGCGGCGCTCATTTTAAATCCACATCCAGCGGCGGCGGTAACGCGAAGATAACATGAGCGCATTTCAAACGCAACGTGAAATTTCAAGTAAGCTTGGATTGTTTCCGTTCTGCAAGGACGCAAATGTACCAAATTTGCCAAATAAACGCATTCCGTGGATTTCTCTTGCAGAGCACAATATGCAAAATTAGTCATTGTGCCGCCGATAAACATTCCAATGACTTCGCCGCTAAAAATTCTATCACGGTTTGTTTACCAGAGTTCATGTATTTGATTTTTTTGTTTAGTTTTTTGACTGAAATCAGAAATATAACATAGGGGAAGTGGTGGTAAAATGAACAGGGGTGATAAAATGAACACCGTGCCTTTTACCGAGAAAAAACTAATTTCGATGAATTTTTATCACGCACGGATGATTTAGAGCATAAATCTGAGTGTTCGAGTTGATACGTAGGTCAATTGAAGTGAAAATATCAACGAAAACTAAGATTTTAGAAAACCATGTTTGAAAATCAGAACTTATCTATTTTAGTCTGAATCTATGTCGCTGCTATAGATTACATCCCTATTTTTGATGTTGTGCGATAGAACTATACAAATTTCTCGTATTTCTATCAGAAACAAGATGATTTTCTTAAGGTGTTCATTTTACCACCCCTTCCCTACATTTAACTCTCCCTTACTCGATATTCCGTATCTCGATATCGAGTTAGAGAACCATAGTAAAAGTTGGTTTTCATGACTAACTCGATGGTCCCTTAGATTGCAGTTGCACCTCTTTAAGTCTATGGTTGCACTGGTTTTGTGTTCTGTAACTCGATACCTCCCTAACTCGATGATCCCTTCAATATCGAGTTAGGGAGAATTGACTGTATTAAAATATATGAAGCCAATGTTCGTCTCGTAAAAAAGGTAATAATCTAAAATATGACATCTTTTTTAACCATTTATGACAATTAATTCTTGTTGTTTTCAAGTCACTTTTAGGTCACTTTTTGGTCACTTTTTTGATCATTTTGGTCACTAAAGTCACTATTATTTTGCTGTCTGACTGCTACCAGCCCTGTAAGCTCCCACAGGTGGTAAAATTCAAATGTTATAGCATAAAACATGCTCGTTTGGGAAAAAATTTGGGGTGGGTAATGTCTATTACATTACCGCAGGGTTGACGTAGAACTACGATGATTAATAATTTGATTTGTCAAGTGTATGAATTTGTAAGTGTACTAGTTTTATGTTGTTATTGATCGGATGAAGTTTTCAGAAGTTAATTCTTTTTGGACTTATTTTGGTAGTCCTGAAAAGAACCATTTGTCGTTCTGTGGTTCCGAGAACCAGTGTTTGGTGTTCCAGGAATAATGCCAGATGATTGAATTTGTTTGTTTGGTCGTTGCTTCCTTGTGTTGCTTGGTTGGGTGATTGGTTTCTGGCCGGTTTCGCGAAACTCCTCCAGTAGATTAGATGTTTGATAGCTCGGGTGCTTCGATCATGATAATCGATAGAATCGGTCCAGTGCTTTGGTCTGTAGCAATATCCATTGCATGAGCATTTAGGCTCTGTACATTGATACTCATCAATATGCAGGCTTGGCCGCTATGATCCAGTATTTCACGCAGTTCGTCTCAAAGCGTCACTAATCGATGATTGCCTAAGCGCTGCAGCTCATTCCTCAAGTCAACCCTCTTGGTAGAATTGCTGCCTTTGGCGTGATTGAACTTAAAAAGTAAGAGGTTGTTTCCGAGATACGACCGCCAAAGTGACGTTGGATAACATTAGCATCTTCTATTTCCTGGCTTGAGACCGTCACGAACTTATGAAAGATTTCTGAGAGAACAGCACCAATTTTCGACCCAACACTAACTTTCGACCGATTTTCGATACGGTTTTGGCCTACTTTGTATGAAAATCCGAAAATTGGCACAGAATTCTTGTAGGTCGAAAATTCTTGTAGGTCGTTATTATTTGGTTGGTTCGATTAACTCTTCAACCGGTCGATGGAAGAAGAAGCATGAGCGATAACTTTTGCTCAACAAACAAATATTCCGCTTGAAGGTCCACGCATGATCCACTAAGATTGATTGCTTAAGTGGGTTCCTTTCGATACTCGTCGTATCCGTGGCGAACGTGCTGAAATTGCATTGAAGCACAATTTCAAACAACTGCCCTTTTCAGGGCCACAATTGATTCAATAATTTATTTAGTTATCAATTATAGTTTCGGAAGATTAGTTTTCAACGGAGATAAATGGCAAACAAAGTTTAACATAGGTTCCCGTCGTTCGGGTCGGGCGGCGGTAGCAGTCTTTTCTGTGTGCGTATTTCCATTCGTTCGACAATGTCTTACCAAATCGAAACGTCAACAAAGCTGTTGCTTATTAGTTTTAGCTCTGTGTTCGACGAGTTGATACTGATCGCTCTAGTATCATTTAGGTAGCGACGGCGACAACGGCATTATGCGATCATTTCTAAATGCGAAACAAACCGGGAGGAATTCTTCATTCAAGTGCCGTTCGCAATTTATCCGACTCATGCACACACTGTCGAGGATCGCCCCGCGCGCGCACAATGGGAAATTTATTTCCCATTTATGGTTGCGTGCAAATGACTGACCAAAATCTGAATCAATCATCAGTAATGTCGCTCTTCACGGTGGAAAATTCTCACAACTCTTTTAAAATGAAATTGTCGTCCTGAAAAGGACGGTTGGTGGTAGTCACCGTCGATCAAACTGGGTTTTCATTCCATTGTTAGACAAAAACACACCAAAAGATCACCGAAAACGATTAAATTAAAATGCGGTCGGTAATTTTGTGCTCTCTTGTACATCCTTGTATTCGATGGTTTGCTCACTCCTCCGACGGTAATTATCAAGGTTTCTGGACGCATTCTCCACGAATTCGATGGGCTAGCTGGATGCCAAGGGCCATGATGAGCGATTACACGGAACCCGCAGCTTTTAGCTTGGGAATAAACAGCAGCAGCAGCAGCGACGAACGTGTAAATTTTATTCCGATATGAGTCCTTCTCCGGTTGCTGGTCAACGATTGACTGATGCGCGCGTAAAGTCGAGTTTGGTTGGCTTCGACTGAACACGAGATAATAAAGAGAAGAAGAAGACCGAAAGGGGCGTTTCCCTTTGAATGACGAAAGTGGCTAAGATATCGCGCAATGATGTCTGTGTCAGGAATACACAAGAAAAATGTGCTTTTCTATAAAAAATAAGACATGCTTCGATATTTCCCAATTTTTCAATAGTTAAGTCATGATAATCAATAGTTTTCATTGTTGGAGTAGATTCGAAAGATTTCCAATCGATTGGTGCAAGAATCTTGAAAATCTATCCAGGCGTTAGTAAGTTATTAAAAGTCAAAATCTAACAACTTTTCGTGACGCGAGCGATTTTTCGTTTTTCGAAATTGTACCCCAGTATGTTGCCGTAAGACGTTATCCAACGTCAAAAAATTGGAAGAGTTTGTCAAAAATAGCCCTTGCAGTGAAGTAACCCGCGACAAACCAACATATACCAATTGCTGATCCTGGCTTTTGTCATAGTCGTACACGACCTCGGGGAAAGTTCCACCTTGCGACTTATGAACAGTAAAAGCACAGGCGCTAACCATCGGGAACTGAATGCGTTTGCATTTGATTATGCCGCACAGTTTGAAAGTAAAATAAAAATTCTCTATACAGGAGTGAAATTGGAGTTTCAAAACCAAGAGCCTTGCGTTGGCAAGAAATATTTTGAACTCTTATAACTGTTTTCTGGTTTAACGAAATTCCTTGAATGGCACCTCAATTGAAAGACAAGACATCAAAGGGTCATGTCGTTTACTTACTGAATCCCACATAACTGTCTAAATAGTTCAATAACTGTTTTAGAAGAGAACGTTGATTTCAAGCAAATCTATAAATAGGGGTGGCTAGAGAAAATTTGACGTCATTTGCTTTCCATTCTCCGCTTGGATCGCATCTCAGCAGGCAACAGATCGTCTTGCTCTGACCGGGCGTGCTTCTCAGGCACAGACTTCGATAGCGAAGGACCAAAGACAAATTAAAGACCCCCATGTCTCTTGCAGTTACCCAAAATTTTATGGCACATAAGGTAATCTAGAATGTACTGCGATCTGTCAAACTTGGGTACCTTTTGCACTACCGAGGGACCAAATGCAGTACTAGAAGTGGTACCCAATCTGAGCCCGAGTGGGACGGACCTGGAAGGACTTCCCCGTTTGTCTTGCTTCGCTCAAATCAAACTGTCGAGCGAGCGAGAGAAGATGCCGTCCGAAGCCAAAGTCATCACCGCTGCCGCCGCCAATAAGAAGAAGAAGAAGAAGAGGAAGCAGTCCACAGGAAAATTTGCGGTCGAACTGTGAACACGGTCGGGCAAGTCATTCTGGCTTTGTGCTTCACCGCTTGTTTGCGTTCACCCAGCCATCGTCATCGCCGCCATCATCAGATTTCAACTTAAGCCCGGTGATCCACTACCTGTTATTGTTGTGCGTCATCCACGCCACGGATCTTTCGGTTCGTCGTATAAGCAAATAACTTGCTCAAATTTATACATTTGAGTTGAGGATTCCCCGTTTGACCATGGCAATCAACTGATAACATCCCGCAGTGTTATTTATCTGTAAGAGCAACAAAGCCATCAGCCCTTTTCAGGGCCATCAAATTGGTGGAAAAGAGTTAAAAGAGAAATATTTCCGACTTTATATATGACTTCTTATATTCCTAAATCAATTTCACAGCTTCATACAAAATTTCATTTGTCATGAATAATTTATGACTAAACATTTTGAGACTGTAATCGCGGACGCTGCTGCAGTGCCGTCGGGGTGAGTGCTCAACATTCCACAACAATTGTAACATAGAGTGGCATTTCCAACAGCGTCTTTGATGTTCCATATTTTGTGGGAACACTTTGATTAGCAAAATTATCACATGTAACAAAATTGCGACATTTTAAGAATGCATTCGAATAGACATTCTCATTGAACAATTGTAATAATTTTGGCACCCATGGATCAGAAATTTACCGTCATAATAAAGAAAACTATTGAATATCATGCGTGATTTTAATTTATTGTAAGCTATTAAAATAATGTTGATATTTTTACTGTCCATACGAACGCGCATGTGAATTTTCCAAGATATGTAAATCCCTAACCAAGACATCAACTCCATGTACCTTATCCTAGATTGGTCAATCAGAAGAAGGCGAAGAATACGAAAGGGAGGAGCATCGTCTGCAATTCAAATTATGTAAAACATACTATCTTTGACAGATTCGGTTCATTTAAGGGACGAATGACCTTCGGATTAAAATCCCTCTGTAACAACAATAGGATTCGGTTCATTTCATTTACACTTTCGAGCTAGTAAGAACTTCTCGTGATAATATAGCTAGTAATATTTCTTAATGTGCTTACCAAAAACTTGCTATAATCTCTTAATTCATCTCGTAGCATCATACAATATCTGATTTATCACGAATAATCGATAATACGGCAATTTGAGGATGGTCCGAGAACGCTGCTGCAGTGCCGTCGGGATGCAATAACAACATAATGCTCATCTTGTACATCCCTTGCCAAGACATCATCAATTTCATATAGCCTATTTCTCTGATTAACGCAATAGACAACATGTAGAAAAATCAATTCAGATCAATAGTTGCTCATTACAATTGGTCAAGAAACAATTTATTGATTTTAATGTCGCAATTTTAATTCATTTTCCAATTTCCGTACTCGAGAATTTTGGAAGCGGGGGCCGTGATGCTCTGGATGGATTGTCCTCCATGACTGGTCCTGGCTGGATATATTCGTGGGGAGAAACTCGACCCTTTACTGCAGGAATTTCATTAACAACTCTTTGGTAAAGCAGAAATTTTCCGAGGAAAATTCTGATAAAAGTGAACTTTTTCAAAACAACTCTTATTGATTGGAATATTTATCAACAACTCTTTGTTAAGTAAAATCATCCTTAATAACTCTTTGCTTCATCGCCAAACCAAACCATTTCATTGAATTCATCAAGTACAAGAATATGAATGGTAAGGAGAGGCAGATGGTGTATATTTCGCTGGCGTTACTTTCCAACAGGTCGCCGGTTGGCGCTGACTACTAATCCGTCCACTGAATGATTTTCAGTTGTTGCTTTCGCTTCGTTGATCTCTGGTTCCGTTCGCTACTCGCACACTGCTGTGGCTTTCACGCGCTCTTCTTTGCTGCTCCGCTGCTTGATCCGTTCATTATGCCGTTCGATTTGTGAATGAGCTGGGAGCAGAACAACCAGTGGTTTTATTTGCTCGAGCTCCGTTCACCGATGGCGAGTGGTGGGGTTCTCGCTTGGTTGTTTCGTCACTCCGTTCGCTACTCGCACGCGATTGGTTATTGCTTTCGCGCTATTTTCGTTGATGGTGTAATTCTTCGCTGAGAAAAAAAAGGCAACTCTATTGATTTTTCATGCAAAATGACCGACTTTGATAAACTATATCTCAGTTATTTATGGACCGATTTGAATGAAATTTTCACAGAATATCAGACATAACTTAAATTTTAACATATGTTTTTGAGTTATTTTTCCAATCACACGATGAAAAGCAGTTACGGTTTGACTAGAGTGAATATTTTGACGATTTTTTATGATTGACATAACTAAACATATTGAAGGAATAGCTTCATGGTATCTTCAGCAAAGTTGTAGATTTTGACGAGATGAATAAGTTTGCTGAAGACAGTTTTTGTGTAAGGCTATGAAATTTTAAGATAAAAAGTTTTGAATTTTTCGTCGAAAATTACAGTTTAATCAAACCGTTATTACTTATAAACTTGTGATTGGAAAAATTATCAAAAAATATATGTTAAAATTCAAGTTACATCTGATGTTCTGTGAAAGTTTCATTCGAAAATATTTCCATAATAACTGAGATCTAACTTACCAAAGTTGGTCATTTTGTATGGAAAATCGAAAAAGTTGCAAATGCATGCGAATAAGTTGGGGCCTTCCTTAGCCGAGTGGTTAGTGTCCGCGGCTACAAAGCAAAGCCATGCTGAAGGTGTCTTGGTTCGATTCCCGGTCGGTCCAGGATCTTTTCGGAATGGAAATTTTCTTGACTTCCCTTGGCATAGAGTATAATCGTACCTGTCACACGATATACGAATGCAAAAATGGAAACTTTGGCAAAGAAAGCTCTCAGTTAATAACTGTGGAAGTGTCATAAGAACACTAAGCTGAGAAGCAGGCTCTGTTCCAATGAGGACATTATGCCAAGAAGAAGAAGATGTGAATAAGTTCTCTGTTTATTCAACAAACCAGCTGAATAATTCATGGGTGCACAACAGAAACAGGGTAGCGGATCACAGGGATTTAGTTGAAATCTGGAAACGTAGCTCAATCTTGAAATCTTGAGCGATTTCACAAACCAGATTCTGGATTAACAGCTCAGCAAGCTTCTAGCAGCGAGGTACTTCTCGCTAAGCAAGTTCGGAGGAGCTCTTACCAGCTCGAAAGCGGAAATGGAATGAAACTGAATCCAACGAAGGCAGCATGTTTTATAACCTTGGAATAGCAGATGATGCTGGGAAATGGGTATGTGCCAATAATGTGTTGGGCTTGGAATTACTTGAAAATTGCGGAGAATACTATTACGTGAGAAATTGGTCGAATATGAATTGTTGGAATGATTGGCATTCCCTAAATATTCAATACGAGCTATTGATAATTAATAGTTTTCTTTATTATGACGGTAAATTTCTGATCCATGGGTGCCAAAATTATTACAATTGTTCAATGAGAATGTCTTTTCAAAAGCATTCTAAATATGTCGCAATTTTGTCATATGGGATAATTTTCCTAATCAAAGTGTTCCCATAAAATATGGAACATAAAAGGCGCTGTTGGAAAAGCCACTCTATTTTGCAATCGTTGTGAAATGTTGAGCACTCACCCCGACGGCACTGCAGCAGCGTCCGCGAGTACAATCTCAAATGGTTGAGTCATAAATTATTCGTGACAAATGAAATTTTGTATGAAGCTGTGAAATTGATTTAGGAATATTAGAAGTTATAAATAAAATCGGAAATATTTCTCTTTTAACTCTTTTCCACAAATTTGATGGCTCTGAAAAGAACCGATGGCTTTGTTAGCTTCGATGTTGTTACGGATAACTAACACTGCTCGGACCTGCAAAACTCAGGGGGCTTCTGGTATTTGCTCCTAACGGGATTGCTTCTTGACCACCAAAGATGATTTCATCACGAGTCGAAATTTTGAAGCGCGGGTCAACAGCTCCTCGGCCGATGAAATTTGCGGCGGCGATGACGATGGCTGGGTGAACGCAAACAAGCGGTGAACCACAAAGCGAGAATGACTCGCCCGACCGTGTTCACAGTTCGACCGCAATTTCTCCTGTGTACTGCTTCCTCTTCTTCTTCTAGGCGGCGGCAGCGGTGATGGCTTTAGCTTCGGACGGCATCTTCTCTCGCTCGCTCGACAGTTTGATTTGAGCGAAGCAAGACAAACGGGGGCGTCCTTCGCTATCGATGTCTGTGCCTGAGAAGCACGCCCGGTCAGCAGATTTGTCGCTTGCTGAGATGCGAGCCAATCGGAGAGTGAAAAGCAAATGACGTCAAATTTTCTCTAGCCACCCCTATTTATAGATTTGCTTGAAATCAACGTTCTCTTTTAAAACAGTTATTAAACTATTTAAACAGGTTTGTGGGATTCAGTAAGTTAACGACATGAAGCTTTGATGTCTTGGCTTTCGATTGAGGTGCTAATCAAGAAATTCCGTTAAGCCAGTGCAAAGTTATAAACGTTTAAAATATTTCATGCCAACGTAACGCTCCTGGTTTTGAAATTCCAATTTCACTCCTGTATAGAGAAGAAAGACGTACTTCTACGTCAAAAACATGTTATAGCATAAAACATGCTTCGATTCAGTATGAATTCATCATTGGAAAACATTTTTCTTGATTGTTGATTCTAAATACCAAATATTATAACCAAATATTAATATCACACTTCTAACTAGTGATCCATAACATGGACCAGGAAATTATTGTTTACTACGGTTATGGATCACATCCAAAGAATGTAGATTTCTTCGCACGCCATCGAGAAGCAGTCTTCCTGCTTGATGAGAAATGATTTTAACAAACTTGATACATTCTTCAGAGTCGCCTTTACAGGCCTCTGTTGATGCGAATGGGACATGGGAAAGGAGAAGAAACCGAATAGAGCAGCCGTGCGCGCTCTCTCTCCGGTCGCAGGCAGCATGCTGTTGCCGAAGCACAAAATCAATGAAAACACGGAGCGCATTGAAACTCTTTCGAAACCTCTTCCAATATGCCATACCATTTTTACCTCTTCTCTTCTCTTTCGCCAACACTTCACTTCACTTCTCTTCTCTTGCGGTATGCCATCAGCCTTATGGTGTTCTGATCCACAATTGTGTCCGGTTGATTCATTAGAGTACCATCATCCTCTCTCTTAGGGCCCAGATACCGTAGCGATAAATGCGCAGCCAGGCTTGATAGAAACTCCTCTGCGAGGCAAAGAGGAGGCGATTTTGCCGTTGTTCTGAGGAGAAAAAAATAAACTCAAAATTTTCAACACAGATCCTCAAGCGATTCGAGTGAGAGTGCAGAAAAATGCGAGGATTTTTTCAGACACTCTCTCTCTCGTTGCGATGCTCACCATCACTCACACTTCAAACGAACTCTCGAGTCTGCCGCCCGAACAGACAGTCCTCGGGGAGTTGTGAGAGCACCCTTTTTTGATGGAATTTAACTCGTTTTTTTTTGTGCTGCTTCTTCCTCGCTCATTTTTCGTTGCCTCGCTGCTTAGCATTTTTTGGCTCCCTCGCAAAGAGGCACTGGCAGCACGCTGCTCTAGAGTATGTCACCGAACTCTGATGATGTTGAGGAGAATTATCAAGCCTGCGCGCAGCTATTTAGCAAGACGGATTTTTTCGGGTTGGAAATTTTCTCGACTTCCTTAGGCATAGAGTATCTTCGTGCCTTCCACACGATATACGAATGCAGAAATGGTGAATTGGCAAAGTTAATAACTGTGTAAGTGCTCATAAGAACACTTAGCTGAGAAGCAGGCTTATCCCAGTGGAACGATACGCCATATAGAAGAAGAAGACATAGAAAAGCATAGTTACATCAATGCGACAGTTGTATTGCATATCTAGCGTCAACAATTCCGCACTTTTAACACTAATGATATTTACTTGTGACGTAAACCTTATTACACTTAACTATTACACAACTTAAACAAAAATGTGACTAAATTATAAGCCTCTTTGGACGTATCTTAAAACCTCAATGTACAACAACCAAATTTTACATGAAAATACAAAATAAGCGCTATGTATTTGATTGTACACTTCCGTGCATAAGTTTGGGTTCACCCCCTAAAAACATACAAAAGTATTCAGTCCATTTCTCTGGGATTACACGTTCATTTGAAATTCTCGGCTTAGAGAGTTTCAAACCGGACGTGTAATCCCAGAGATGTGGAGGTGTTCCAAGCGTAGTTTATCTGACTTGTTTCCAAACGAATTCAGTGAAGAACATCGCGAGTGAAGTGGACAAAGAAACAGATCTATCAAACATTTTTGAGCTTAATGGTATTATATGTTTTGAAATATTAGTTTTGTATTACTATCCCAAATGCCATGATTCGTTCAAATGTGTGATAAAAATTAATATTGTGTGGTGTGGCGACGACAGTTTGGTGGGTGAACTGGATATTGATATAGACTGCGACATTGTAAGTGCCAGAACCGAGAATAAAGGGTGAGAAATTTCGTCAATTAGATGGTAAGCATTCCTTTTCTTCGAATTTTCCAAAACAATTTGCCAAGTAACGCGAAGACCATCGCCCAGTGCTGTAAACATTCGACACTTTGCGCGACTTTCGTTTCGTTGTCATGGTCAGCAGTCATAGCACGAGCATTAGAATGAACTTCGGCAAATACAAAAAAGTGTCAATTGAATGTCGTCTGAAACGATGAAATTTGCATAAATCATAATTTTTGCATAGAATTCAAACATCGAATCATAAATAACATGAATAGTTTGATCTTGCCTGTTATGTCGAATGTGACACACATACAGCGAAAGCAAAACAGAAACAAACAAAACCGTAACGTTTCCTAGCGAAGCTATGGTGGTCAGTGGCATTCGATTGACATTTTTCTTTTCGACATTCGTTTGATCGCTCGTGTTGTGAATGTTTAGGAGAAGCGCTGCCGAATGTCGATGAAAACGTATCGACTACCGTGATTGCTTACAACACTGCCATCGCCACGGTCAACATTTACAATTTTGATTGCCTCTGTATATATGAAAGTAGATCATTGCATCTTACTTTTACGTCATGTCGTGTATTTTTTTGGCTTGGTTCGATCATGTAATTTTAAAATCGAATGTGAACTTATGTCAAGTAGTTCGCTTCTTTTATGTGCATCTAAGTGAATTGAAATTTACACGAAGTTTTCGTAGAGTGCACACCATAAAACTCGGTTCGCAGCTGCCTCCCTCCATCCTTGGCTGCGGCCCACACTAACCAGATCTTGCAGCATATGGGCAGCCCACCGTGCGTGCTGTGCTCCTCGCCTTCTTGTACCTGCCGGATCGGAAGCGAACACCATTTTTGCAGGATTGTTGTCCGGCATTCTTACAACATGCCCCGCCCAACATATTCTTCCAGATTTTTCTACCTTCAGGATGCTAGATTCGCCGTAGAGTACAGTGAGCTCGTGGTTCATCCTTCGCCGCCACACACCGTTCTCCTGCACACCGTAAGGATCGTCCTATGTACCCGACGTTCGAAGACTCCGAGTGCTTGCATGTTCTCCTTGAGCATCGTCCACGTTTCACACCCGTAAAGGACCAACGGTCTAATCAGCGTTTTGTACATGGTACATTTGGTGCGGAGACAAACCTTTTTTGACCGCAGGTTCTTCTGGATCCCATAGTAGGCACGACTTCCACAAATGATGCGCCTTCCTATTTCACGGCTTACATCGTTGTCCGCCGTCAGCTAGGATCCGAGATAAATTAATTCATCTACCACCTCGAAGGTATTCCCGTCAATCGTAACGCTGTTTCCTAGACGCTGTTGTGTTTTGTGCTCATGAAAGCAATTAAAGTTCCAGAAAATGTTAAGTTTCACTTAAACTTTGCTGTCAAACTTGAGATTACGTGATTAAATCCACAGTCGCCTCACATTTAATTTTATGGATAGCACACATGTATACCATTAAAGGTACAGATACGTACATCAGAGTTGGACTAAACGGAGGATGTCTAATCAAATGGAGTAGAAAACATTTTACCTTCGTGAACCATATATCTACAATCTATATAGCATCGCAATCAATTATAATATTGAGAAAAAATACGATACGATACGGATACGAGTAACTGACACTGAAGAAGACTGCAAGTGGTAGTCGAAAAACGCATATCTGTCAAAGATAAGCATTTAGGAGCGGAATTTAAAGGTACACGGTACTCCATCTACTTTTAAGCAAGCATGGGAAAATTCACTCACTCACCCGAACGCAACCGATAAAATATCTGTAAAGTACCTGCTGCCACCGAATGTTCAATGACTGCCGAACGCTACTAGGGTGAGCGCAATCCCGACGAATCGTAAACGATTGAGATAAAGCGAAAATGAAAAGATATACGGAGCGGAGAGAGCACCTATCCTCTCTTAAATTGGAGACACGAAAGAACGCATTCGCCATTCGATCACTGAAAGCTTCCTGCGAAATGTACAGATTTTGCGTTCACTGAAACATTTCGCCTTGTGTATTACCAGTCAGTGAACGCTCTTCAGCTCTCAAATACGAATGCCACTCGTGCGGAATCGGAATGTAAAGAATCATTCGCTGCAGCAATCGGATGCCTTCGGCAGAAGGAGTCGGTAGTGAATCATTCTGTTGCCGTTTTTGTCTAACTTGTCGCTCGGCGAACAAGAAGAAAGCGCTTTGGAAATTGAAACACTCAGCTTGGTCGGAGAAACGGCAATCTCGCTCTTGACCGCTTGTGGATGTGAGCGAGAGAAATGCAATATTCGAGTGAATGTTTCCCATGCTTGCTTTTAAGTTCCTCTATTGAGATTCTTCTCAGAGGATTCGAATACACTAATAAGAGCAATTATGATATCTCGCATAACTTCTGATCTCGCCCTAAAAGCCATTGGTAACCATGTGTGTAGCTCGTTGTTTCTGAGCATTTGAATGGATTTTCATGTTATTTAACAACGCTATGGGGAAGAAAGGATCAATATCTACCAGCCCGTGATGTTGGTTTGGATGCTATTTCTTTCATTTGCTCAGAAACAACGAACTACGCTCGTGGTTACCAATGGCTTTTAGGGCGTTATCTTAGAGTATGCGAGATATGCTTAATTTAAGAGAGGATTGCTGCCGTGAACCGCTAGTCACTCCTGTAGTAAATAAAAACTCTTCAAGAACGCTGCCTTTACAAAGACGTCCGTTCATCTCGAAATCCGTCAAATGAATCACGACATCAGTCTGAAAAGAATGTATCGAACCTGACAGTCAGCATCTCGTACCTTGCTTACCCGAATATATCTTTCGTAATCCTCCTGGGTCACCCGAGCGTCGCATACTCTCGAAACAGCCTACGAACTTCGGGAAAACTCGGTGCATCTGTCATTTGCAAATATCTCCATGTGGTTTATGTCAGCAGTATGCGGCGCCGCCATCTTTTCGAATCCAACATATTCTAAGCAACCGATGGATACTCAAATGCATTTCAATGCGGATACTCAAATGATCTTGGCTGCTGTCAAATCCATTAGGTGGGATTGGGGTTGCCATATACGTGGTTTATGTCGACTGCAAGGGCTGCCAAATTTACTTATAAAGTTAAACAGAATCATATTTTGCCTTTATTTAAACAAGCATTGTTTTTTTTTTTCAATATTTTTCAACGTCATTCTATACACTACAAGTATTGTTTTTTTTTTTTGACGTAGAAGTACGTCTTTCTTCTCTATACAGGAGTGAAATTGGAATTTCAAAACCGAGAGCGTTACGCTGGCATGAAATATTTTAAACGTTTATAACTTTTCGCTGGCTTAACGAAATTTCTTGATTAGCACCTCAATCGAAAGATAAGACATCAAAGCTTCATGTCGTTTACTTACTGAATCCCACATACCTGTCCAAATAGTTTAATAACTGTTTTAAAATAGAACGTTGATTTCAAGCAAATCTATAAATAGGGGTGGCTAGAGAAAATTTGACGTCATCATTGGCGTAGCTAGGATTTTTTTCTGGAGGGGGCCTAGGGGGGGCCTAGAAAAAATTCGTTTTACAGATGTAATGTCGGTCACAATAATCACGATTTCACAAATTTCGTAGTTTTAACAGATTTGTATTTTATTTTTCTTATTGTTATATTTGTATTATTAATATTTGTAAATTTCAATTTTCGCTACGAAAAAGCTTTTTGTAATCCATTCAAAAATTCTTCATGAATTCTAGCAAAAAAACTCACAAGATATGTCCTTTGTGATTCTTCCACGAACTTTTCAGGTATTCAACCATGTGCTTTGAAGAGATTCCTCTGATAATTCCTTCGGGAATTTCTCCATGAATTATTCTCGTACTTTTCAGTACTTTCTTCAAGAAACCTCTTACCTGTTTTCACTGAGTTCGTTCTGGAATTCCCACGGAAAATCATTCCCAGATTTTTTTATTTCACCAGAAAATTTCTCGAACAATCTCTATCGAATTGTTTAAAAAATCCCTTAAAGAATTCCGCCAGAGAATGCAATCATTTCTTTAATCATTTCTCCTGTAAGGTCTTCTACGTACTTATTACATATAAATTGCAATTGTTAGTATGAAGGGCTCATCAATAATTTGTTCAGGATTTGCAGGAATAACTGAGGATTTCTCCCAAAAATATAGTAGAGTAAAGTGGGGCAAAAGTTAGAGTGGGGTAAGAGTTTCTTTTAGAGATTTCTATTTCAATTCAAAACATAACTTACAAATGTCATGGTGGTTCGAATACTATTCAAGTAGGAGACTTTCACTCCAAACATCATAAAAATTGATTGAGATTTGGAAAAGTTATGGCTATTTGTTGGTTTTGACGTGAATATTGTAATTTTTGGTCAAACTTTCAATTTTATGTCAGGGCGTTTCTAGCCCTACCATAAAAAAGCTTTGAGGTGTATTAGATTTTGCATAAATGCTTGGAAACAATTTTTGGCCCATAGTGGGACAAAAGTTCGAATCAGCGGGGCAAAAGCTCGACCCATGTGTAAAATCACGGAAAAAAATCAAATTGCACAAATTTTACATATTATCTTCAAATTTAGCGGAAATTGCCTGATCGTGCGAAAAATATCATCAAAATTTAACGTTTCCACTTAGTTTTGCGAAAAGCTGCTATTTCAATACAGAGTCAGAATAAGGGCGAATGTGAGGACTAATACATTCTCAGTAAAATCGGTTTGAAGTTGGCGGGTTTAATTTTAATTCTATATTATGTTTCCGATCGATTTAATCGCATGATGCATTTTTGTAGGGTCCATTACAATATTATTTTTGTAGCAACACATTTCACTTATTTAAATATTATGAATAACATGTTAAAATAAATAAAAATCTATCATGTGCCATTCAACAAAATTTAGAGCTGTTGCGCCCCTCGGTTTTTCGTCTACTTCAGTTTGACAACAGCGATTGCGCCTTTTGACCTCGTCCTTCTGGTTTGACTATCATCAGCTTCGCCGTTCTGCTACGCTCTCTCGCACGAACCTTTATCACTAACGCCCTTCTGCACACTCAGTTTGAAATGCGCCCTGCTGCCACACTCAAGCTCAAATGCGCCCGGTTACCGCAGAGGGGGAAGATGGGCGAAATTGACATCAGAGTTCGAATCGAAAGAGAATATCAAATGCGCCTTTATGTTTTTCTTACTTATTTCGTGAAAAACGTTATTTTTAAGGAACAGATGTACATTATAAGATTGCAATTTATCAAACAAACTGTTAGGTGAATAAAACTCAGTTTGTTTATATTTGTCAGTTAGGCCGTTAATCTGGTACTGTATTGATTTTTTGGTATATTAAAATTAACCATGCTTTGGGCAAATTTTTGATGAAAATTTAGTGTGTATTTTCCGGAAAACATAAGTTAACGGCTGGTTTAAAGTATGCCTGTCATAAAATTATCAATATTTAGTGTTTAAGCCAGCAAACTTTTGCCCCACACTGGGTTCGAATTCTTGTTCCACCGGTGGGGCAAAAGTTCGGTTAAGACAATTTATTTTGAAACTGTTATAATTAAAAATGGGTACATATTTTGACACAAGTTTGTTTAGCAAAACTATAACCAATATGTTGAAGATTCACTGTATGGTATTTATTTGTTTTATCAACTGCTATTGTTTTTCTGGAAACTTTGATTATACCATTAAGGTCGAACTTTTGCCCCACCTTACTCTACACAAAATTCTAGGTGGCTCACCAAAAATGTCTTTAAGATCACTAAGCAAGGATTCATTCTACGAATTATTCAAAGAGTTTTCCAACAGTTTTCCCAACTTTGTTTTTAAAGTTCTTCCTATAGTTTCTTTACAGGAAATGTAATGTGTTACTGTAAGGAACTTATCAAAAAAATTCTCCAAAAATTCCATCAAGTATTATTTTTGGTTCTATTTTTCCGGAATGGCAATATCTGGATTCTTCCATAAATAACATTTAAAATTGTACCCACTCTCCAGTTCGTTTGGATCAAAAACTACTCCCGGAATATCTCAATATTTTTTTGGGATTGCTTTGCAAAATCCTCTACGAATCAATCCATATCAGATTTATAAAAATAAAACAATAAAACAAAGAAACACATACAAAAGATGGTTTTAAAGAACCTTTTTGGTATTTTGTTTAATAATTGCAGCTGAAATGTAATTTGAAAAATTTACTACATTCTTGTCGTAAAATTCAAGAATTCAAAATCGTTGAATTTCTGAAACTTATTGACAATCTACCTCACAGAAAACCTTTACTACGAAAATTATTGTTCTGTTTTCTTCGTCTTTTTCAATAGACAATGATTCTTGTTAAAACGGATGGAATTTTTACTGAAAGTATTTGTAACTAAAATCTTAATATTTTACATGAACTTAGAAGTTTCATGATACTATGGTGAACATACTGATTCCTACCTTTAGAAAATCCAAACAAACTTTTTATCGATTAACGATTAAACGCAAAAATATTGCAGGTATTTTTTAAAAACATTACCGAAGATGTATTATGGTAAAATTATTTATGTAAGATTTTAGTAAATTGAAATCTAAGGGGATACCTTTGCATTAATTTGAAAATTTGATGAGGATCTCCTGATAGACTTTAAAGAATTAGGAACCATACGTATAAAAAACTGAAATCTTTCAAAACTCATTGTTCACTTTTTTTTTAGATTCTTTAAATTGTTAATTTTTGGCGTATGGAAAGATGTTTGTACGAAGTTCATCAAAGCGTCATGCGAAGGAAGGGTAAACTACTAAATGTTGAAGCAGGTAGAACAAAAGATGGGCAATGGCGCAATGAAAGATAATTTTTAATCTTAAAACCTCTCTAATAAATTTACATATAAAATAAATTTCTCAAAAAGGTCCATCAAAATCTTCTTTAGAAATCATCCTTGAAATCTATCCTTCCTCGATTTCTCGTTCTCTAGAATCCGCTCTTGCATCGCAAATCAAGCAAAGAATATGGATTCTGTCAATAATTGGTAAAAATATTTCTAAAGAAGTATTTTAAGGTAGATCTACACAAACATCTTTATGAGTATCTTAATAAATCTTTTCCCCATTCCCAGTTATTTTGCTACATGTTTCTCTACAGATTCCTTTACCGGTATTCTTATTTCGGAAGCAAAAGTTCTCCGGGGGGGTTTTAATAAATTTCCTCTAAAGATTCGAAGGCAAGAGACAACAACAATTTTCTTTCCAATCTTGGATAATCCTTGGGATTCGGAGCAAAATTTCTAGAAAAAAAAAAAACATATAAGAATTTTTGACGCAATTTGTGCAGTTTTTTGGAAATATTTCTTAATGACATTTGATGAACTTCGCGAAAGAATTTGTAAAACATTTTTTGGAAAATTATATAAAGAAATTTACAGAACAATTTCTAATATAACTTTTTTTGAGAAATTGCGAGAGAAAACTAAAATTTAAAAAAATAATTAACATTTTGAGGTGAAACCCGGGGAAATTTTCCGGAATCAATTGATAATGAAAAGTAAACATAGAAGGAATGGATATCAACCAGGAGGAATTCGCATTGAAAGTATGAAAAAGTCTCACCATAGTATTTGAGATCTGAGGCCACCCTTCAATATTCCTTAAGGAATTTGATTATACTAAAATTTTATAAAGAATATCGAATATTTGTTTTTAAGTTGCAACAAATCTGTTGGAAATTAATTAATAAATTATTTTATGAAATAATAAATTTTCTTGGAAAAACATAGTTTAACCCTCTAATACCCAACCCCGCCTTTAGACGGGGAATTTTGTGTATTTTTTCGTAGCTCGGAAATTAAAATGATTTTATTTTTGGCCTAAACCTTGACTCATAACACGCATATAAGAAACGTTTTTTATGATTTTTGTATCTTTTTTGTATTATTGAAAATTGTTTGAAAAATTGTATTCTTATATAACCTACAAATGCCTGGGATTCATTTAACGTGTATTATAAAAAAATCGTACCTTTTATATTTTTCTACGATCAACCTATCACAGAAGAAGAGCCTGATGGTATTGAAATGATTTCAAATTTTTTCCGTTAGATACACGGAAAATAAAAAATGTTCCAGAAAAAAATTAAAAAATTCATATTTTCAAAAGTATAGTAAAAGCTCAAATTTTTATTTTTGTCAAAAATCAGTAACCAGAAGAGGCTTCAAGAAAAAATTGAAAAGCATAGGGATGTTCAAAAATAAAAATAATAAAAAAATCAAAAACCAAAATTCTTAAATTTGCGAAGAAAAATAAATCATTGCCCAAACCGTGTTTAGAATGATTTTAGATAACGAAAAATAATATTTACATCGAAAACAAAAATTTGGGTATTAGAGGGTTAAGCAATAAATTAATTCATGCAAAAATACTTAATAATTTGAACCATAATCAAAGAGAAAATTCATTGCTGAAATAAAACACTATGGTCGGTTTTGATACATTTTTTTACACCAGATTAAGTTTCTGCCATTCATATGAAGAAAACTCGTCAATGGCGGAAATCCTTGTAAATTAAGCCTAATTTTTTGACAAAATTGGGGACGGACCTGGTGTAGTGGTTAGAACACTCGCCTCTCACGCCGAGGACCTGGGATCGAATCCCATCCCCGACAAAGTCACTTATGACGTAAAAAGTTATAGTGACGACTTCCTTCGGAAGGGAAGTAAAGCCGTTGGTCCCGAGATGAACTAGCCTAGGGCTAAAAATCTCGTTAATAAAGTCAAACCAACCAACCAACCTTTGACAAAATTCCCAGCTTTGTATTATCTGAGTATTTCCTTTAGTAATTTCGTCATGTTTTTCAATTATTTGTTTTCGGACACTATATAATTTATAGTTAGTTTTACGGATTTCTTTAGTGGATTCTTCTAAGGGAAATCATCATCACTGAACATCAGAAGTTTCCTCCAAAAACCTGAGTATGCAGAGAATATGCTGCTTTATGCTGAAACAGCATTATTAGAGAAAAAACTAATTTTGAGAATTGCTACGCTGATGTAGTGTAAGACAAGCGATGTTTTCTCACTATAGTTTTACAACATAAAATAACGTAAAAATTCAGAAGATTCTGCTTCATGCTAAATTGTTTTATTTTTTTTAATTTTTAGTTTTATTATCATCAAAAATTCTGGGGGGGGGCCTGGATGATTCTGGAGGGGGCCAGGCCCCCCTGGCCCCCCCTGTTCCTACGCCAATGGACGTCATTTGCTTTTCACTCTCCGATTGGCTCGCATCTCAGCAGGCGACAGATCGGCTTGCTCCGACCGGGCGTGCTTCTCAGGCACAGACATCGATAGCGAAGGACGCCCCCGTTTGTCTTGCTTCGCTCAAATCAAACTGTCGAGCGAGCGAGAGAAGATGCCGTCCGAAGCTAAAGCCATCACCGCTGCCGTCGCCTAGACGAAGAAGAGGAAGCAGTCCACAGGAGAATTTGCGGTCGAACTGTGAACACGGTCGGGCGAGTCATTCTCGCTTTATGGTTCACCGCTTGTTTGCGTTCACCCAGCCATCGTCATCGCCGCCGCAAATTTCATCGGCCGAGGAGCTGTTGACCCGCGCTTCAAAATTTCGACTCGTGATGAAATCATCATTGGTGGTCAAGAAGCAATCCCGTTAGGGGCAAATACCAGAAGCCCCCTGAGTTTTGCTGGTCCGAGCAGTGTTATTTATCCGTAACAACATCGAAGCTTACAAAGCCATCGGTTCTTTTCAGAGCCATCAAATTTGTGGAAAAGAGTTGAAAGAGAAATATTTCCGACTTTATTTATAACTTCTTATATTCCTAAATCAATTTCACACGGCTTCATATAAAATTTCATTTGTCATGAATAATTTATGACTCAACCATTTGAGATTGTACTCGCGGACGCTGCTGCAGTGCCATCGGGGTGAGTGCACAACATTTCACAACGATTGAAAAATAGAGTGGCTTTTCCAACAGCGCCTTTTATGTTCCATATTTTATGGGAACACTTTGATTAGGAAAATTATCCCATGTAACAAAATTGCGACATGTTTAGAATGCTTTTGAAAAGACATTCTCATTGAACAAATGTAATAATTTTGGCACCCATGAATCAGAAATTCACCGTCATAATAAAGAAAACTATTGATTATTAATAGCTCGTATTGAATATTTAGGGAATGCCAATCATTCCAACACCAATTTCTCACGTATTAGTATTCTCCACAATTTTCAAGTAATTCCAAGCCCAACACATTATTGGCACATACCCATTTCCCAGACTGGTCGATCAGAAAAAGCACAAAAGGGAGGAGCATCATCTGCTATTCCAAGGTTATAAAACATGCTGCCTTCGTTGGATTCAGTTTCATTCCATTTCCGCTTTCGAGCTGGTAAGAGCTCCTCCGAACTTGCTCACTATTGAGCTACGTTTCCAGATTTCAACTAAATCCCTGTGATCCGCTACCCTGTTGCTGTTGTGCACCCATGAAATATTTAGCTGGTTTGTTGAATAAACAGAGAACTTATTCACATCTTCTTATTCTTCTTCTTCTTGGCATTAACGTCCTCACTGGGACAGAGCCTGCTTCTCAGCTTAGTGTTCTTATGATACTTCCACAGTTATTAACTGAGAGCTTTCTTTGCCAAAGTTTCCATTTTTGCAATCGTATATCGTGTGGCAGGTACGATTAGGGGTCGTCCATTAATTAGGTAAGAGTTTATGGGGGGAGGAGGGGTTTGAGATTTCTTACGCATCATACAAATTATTTTTAATTTTCATACAAAAAATCTTACTATGGGGGAGGGGGGGTCTAAAAACCGCCAAAATTGTCTTACGTAATTAATGGATCGCCCCTTATACTCTATGCCCAGGGAATTTAAGAAAATTTCCATTACGAAAAGATCCTGGACCGACCGGGAATCGAATCCAGACATCTTCAGCATGGCTTTGCTTTGTAGCCGCGGACTCTAACCAAACCACTCGGCTAAGGAAGGCCCCAACTTATTCACATGTATTTGCAACTTTTTCGATTTTCCATACAAAATGACCAACTTTGGTAAGTTAGATCTCAGTTATTTATGGAAATATTGTCGAATGAAACATTCACAGAATATCAGATGTAACTTGAGTTTTAACATATATTTTTGAATAATTTTTCCAATTACAAGTTTTTAAGAAATAACGGTTTGACTAAACTGTAATTTTCGACGAAAAATTCAAAACTTTTTATCTTAAATTCTGATAGCCTTACACAAAAACTGTCTTCAGTAAACTTATTCATCTCGTCAAAATCTACAACTTTGCTGTTAAGTTATGTCAATTATAAAAAATCGTCAAAAAATTCACTTTAGTCAAACCGTTACTGCTTTTCAACGTGTCATTGGAAAAATCACTCAAAAATATATGTTAAAATTTAAGTTACCATGACCCCACAGTTATGGATCAAATAGTGTGGAGTCCAACCTATAAAATTCAATAAAACGACATGGAACATGTAAAATTGTAATTTAAAAGCACGAATCGAATCGTTTTAAAATGGAACTTCGGTCAGTAAACTGTTTTGAGTGTAATATTTACTTAGGATTGCATAAAAATGAAAAATTGTTCCGGTTATTGAAAACCATATTATGGATCAATTATTCATATTATGGATCAAATTGTGACATATTACGGATCAGTGCGCAAAATCAAAAGATTTTCAGCTCAATGCATCTGTAATGCATGATTTGGTGAAAGTTAACAATGTGTCACATATTACTGCAAAAAATAGTAGTGTTAGAGTTAGAAACAAAGGTAAAATGCCCTTTTTTGTGATACTGCATTGTAGTAACTGAGAAATCAACTGTTTACGCTCCACACCAAGTTTTCCACCCAATTTTGTCTGCTCAAAAATGAAATTTACAAATCTTAATATTTTATTCGTTTTATCCTTAGTGCTATTGTCTGAAAATGTCGAAACCAATGCTTAAAATGGCAGAAATCTACATTTTTTGGAAGTGATCCATAACCGTGGTAAACAATCATTTCCTGGTCCATACTATGGATCGCTAGTTAGAGGTGCTAATATTCGGTATTTAGAGTATACAATCAAGAAAAATGTTTTCCAAAGATGAATTCATACTAAATCGAAGCGAATGACCATGTTTTATGCTATAACATTTGAATTTTACCACTTGTGGGAGCTTATAAATGCTGACGGCACTTCTTACAGAAAACGACCATATAATGATAGCTGTGTGGTACCAACTAAACATTTGTCAAATACACCGTTATTTAGCGGTCGAATGTTGTGCTTAACATAACAAATGGTAGAAGACAAATAGTATAACATGGGAAAAATATGTTTTTCGTCAACGTTTATGTTTTGAGCGAGTTATCCGATGTTGAGCGCCAATGTGATCCGTCACTGTGGGTGATCCGTAACTGTGTGGGCGATTCTATGACACTACCCCGAACGCCACTACCCCGAATGCCACTACCCCGAACGCCATTACCCCGAAAGCCATTACCCGAATGGGTCATTACCCCGAACGCCACTAACCCGAATGGGTCACTACCCCGAACGCCATTACCCCGAATGGATAACATTTTGAGACATATTCTAGTTAGAGAGTGGGGAGATAATTGTACGATTCCTTTTGAGTATTTCACGAGTTTGGGTCAAAAATGTATTTTTCAAATATTAGAAGATAGAAAAGCAGCTAGTTGTTCAGCAAATAATTTTTACACACTAAGTTTTGTCCTCTAAATTTGGGAAGATTCACACAGCCACATTGCAATGCTTTGAAGAACAGCCTATTTTGTAAAGAAGGGTGAATTTATTATGAGAAGGACTG
This sequence comes from Aedes aegypti, assembly GCF_002204515.2. Taxonomy (NCBI): domain Eukaryota; kingdom Metazoa; phylum Arthropoda; class Insecta; order Diptera; family Culicidae; genus Aedes; species Aedes aegypti. Next base: position 188,256,739 of record NC_035107.1, on the reverse strand, counting down.
CTATAATATGCACAAAATAAGGATGTAGTAAAGTCTCTTATTGGACGTCGGTAGCCACTTCCTTTACTCATTTTTATAGGTGTCGGGCATTAAGATTAAGATCTTCTTAAAGATTTTGTTTCGTAAACGATGGTAATGGAAGTTCAACATGAGATAGTCGCTGCAAGTGTTGTTCTATGGAACCCGCCTAAAAACCAACCTAATAGACGACCGTTCCGCTATCGCACTTGTACACTTGTACATGTTAGAAAAATCGGCGGCCTCTGATTGACGCTACAGAAAGAACTTTTGTTGATTTGTGGGATCATTAATTTGAATTTCTGTGAGATAACCACAAAAAAAAATATTTTTTTGATTCAAGATAATGAAAATATGATGATGGCAGAAAAGTGGTGAGTAAATCCATAAGAGACCTGTCTGTTTTAATACAAGAAGATAAAAGAAAGGGAAAATTTCCGATTAGAATTATAGCAGGAATCACTTTAGTGAATGCCTTCAAAATATATTCTTTTATAAAAAGCTGTTTTATATGGAAATATTAGTGACTAGCTTATCCAACAAAATCGTTAAAGAACAGCCTATTTAAAAAACAAGGGCAAATTTCTGGTGAAATGTTTGCAGCTATGACGTGAATGATCACTGTAACAACGTGATGCTATGACACAACCTATATTCATAAGAAAGAAAAATATTTGTTCAAAATCAAAATTGAAATATGAACACCACCAACAAGTCCAAATACCGGTGATTACGCATCTGTTAAGCAACACCACATTGAGGGTTATGGATTCGAATTCCTTTCAGTCAATAAAAGGCTTATTTTATTAAAGCCCATTCACAAGTTTCGTAACGCTGAAGGGAGCAAAAAAGTTTGTGGGTGGTTGTCCTCAAAATGTTACAGCCCATTCACAATATGTAGAATTTCCATACAAAAAAAAAGTACGAGGGGGTGGGTAGCACTGCGGAACACGTTTTTGTCTCCAGCACCAAAATACCGCTATTCACTTAATTAAGGGTTGCTGAATCCATTGCCGTTTTCAGAAATATCAGAGCACGTCTAGTTTTTGAGATATTGACTGTTGAAAAAGCGAAAAATGACTATTTCAGCCAACTTGCATGCAAGTTTGCCAGCTTGTAAGGTAATATATTGGCTTAATTTGCCACAGAATTCAAACTTTATGTGTATAACAATACTTATCATCAAAGTTTGTATTACTTTCGATACGGAAAAGTCATTTTTTGATGGTACAGAGAATTGTTGTATTTTGCCCAGGGATTGAATCCTGAGAAAATTGAGAGAATCTCTCACGTATCGCTCTCTGTAACTATCATAACATGCTGCACATTATGAGAGACTGTTTATCGTATACTGCTACAAGTTTGATCAGATTGGGGGGATAGTAGTGCATGATAAAACCCCTCTAAACATGCTCCAAGCCTGGGGGACACTGTTGTTATTGGAAGTTCGTGGATTGTTTATCGTGCCAGTAAAGAAAAACACCTATCCCCAACAGTAAACAAGCGAGAAAAATGGATTTTATCATCGCTCTCTCTTTGGGGCTCTCGCTCGCTGCTTCCATTTATCAGACTTGTTACACCTTGCGATACAATGACGATCGTGGACCGCAACAGATGGGATGTTTTTCTTTTCTTGCTTTGATCGTGCTTCATTCTCAAATGAGAGCGAATTCTGCAACGCCTGATTTTGCCATATAGAAGAAACGAAGAATTTTGTATGGAGACTGCAAGCATGTTGAAAAAATCGGTTTAATCGAAATTTAATCGCGCAATTTCAATCAAATTATGTCTGAAATGAAAGTTCAAATTCTATTTTGCATGTTTGGTGGATTAGATTACAAAAAAGTATGATAAATTGTACTTTAAATTTCATGTAAACATTAATAAAACCAGTGTTTTATACAACTTTGGCGACCTGTAGCTAAAAATTGTGACGTGCTGGAACATTTCTGAGAATGGCACCAGATTCAGCAACCCCAAATCTACTAGAGACACATAATTTGATCCTTGAGACACGCAAAAATGTCATTTTTGTTACGCTGTGTAGGTGTTAAAAATGGCAATTTTTGACGAAATGAATGAACCCTTGAATTGCGAAGGTGCCCACTGAGCTGATAAACAGGCACTGTCTCAGAAAGAATGAGAAGAATATAGTTGCCATCAAGATATTTCGAAAGAATAGCTGGCATATAAAAAAAGGGAAAATATATGATGAACATTTTACCGACGAATTTTACGTGCAATGAAGCCAGCCTTCATTAGAGACGCATTTTTGCACGCAAAACAAGATACTGTACTGTATCTCATACTATTCGGGATAATGGCTCATTCGGGGTAGTGGCGTTCGGGGTAATGACCCATTCGGGGTAATGGCTTTCGGGATAGTGACCCATTCGGGGTAGTGGCGTTCGGGGTAGTGGCGTTCGGGGTAATGGCGTTCGGGGTAATGGGATGGAGCCGTGTGGGCATGGTATTTCTGATATTCTGTGAAAATTTCATTCAAATCGGTTCATAAATAACTGAGATATGGTTTATCAAAGTTGGTTATTTTGCATGAAAAATCAAAAGAGTTGCAGTTTTTTTTTCTCAGCGAAGAATCATCAACGAAAATAGCGCGAAAGCAATAACCAATCGCGTGCGAGTAGCGAACGGAGTGACGAAACAACTAAGCGAGAACCCCACCACTCGCCATCGGTGAAAGAAGCTCGAGCAAATAAAACCACTGGTTGGTCTGCTCCCAGCTCATTCACAAATCGAACGGCATAACGAACGGATCAAGCAGCGGAGCAGCAAAGAAGAGCGCGTGAAAGCCACAGCAGTGTGCGAGTAACGAACGGAACCAGAGAGCAACAACTGAAAATCATTCAGTGGACGGATTAGTAGTCAGCGCCAACCGGCGACCTGTTGGAAAGTAACGCCAGCGAAATATACACCATCTGCCTCTCCTTACCATTCATATTCTTGTACTTGATGAATTCAATGAAATGGTTTGGTTTGGCGATGGAGCAAAGAGTTATTTAGGATGATTTTACTTAACAAAGAGTTGTTGATAAATATTCCAATCAATAAGAGTTGTTTTGAAAAAGTTCACTTTAAGCAGACTTTTCCTCGGAAAATTTCTGCTTTACCAAAGAGTTGTTAATGAAATTCCTGCAGCAAAGGGTCGAGGTTCTCCCCACGAATATTTCCAGCCAGGACCAGTCATGGCCCCCGCTTCCAAAAATCTCGAGTACGGATGTTGGAAAATGTATTAAAATTGCGACAAATTTTAAATACTATTCAATAAACTGTTTCTTGATCAATTGTAATGAGCAACTATTGATCTGAATTGATTTTTCTACATGTTGTCTATTGCGTTAATCTGAGAAATAGGCTATATGAAATTGATGTCTTGGCAAGGGACGTATAAGATGAGCATTATGCTGTTATTGCATCCCGACGGCACTGCAGCAGCGTTCTCGGACCATCCTCAAATTGCCGTATTGTCGATTATTCGTGATAAATCAGACATTGTATGATGCTACGAGATGAATTAAGAGATTATAGCAAGTATGTGGTAAGCACATTAAGAAATATTACTAGCTATACTGTGTTTATCACGAGAAGTTCTTACTAGCTCGAAAGTGTAAATGAAATGAACCGAATCCAGTTGTTGTTACAGAGGGATTTTAATCCGAAGGTCATTCGTCCCTTAAATGAACCGAATCTGTCGAAGATAGTATGTTTTACATAATTTGAATTGCAGAAGATGCTCCTCCCTTTCGTATTCTTCGCCTTCTTCTGATTGACCAATCATGGATAAGATACATGAAGTTGATGTCTTGGTTAGGGATTTACATACCTTGGAAAATTCACATGCGCGTTCGTATGGACAGTAAAAATATCAACATTATTTTAATAGCTTACAATTAATTAAAATCACGCATGTTTTGGTTTCGTGCAAATTTTAAATATTTCTGATCAATGTTCAATGTGTTCTGATTAATATACTATGACATTTGCAATAGACTAACATGTAGAAAAATTTCAGATCAATAGTTGCTCATTACAATGGGTCAGGAAACAGTTTGTTGAACAGTATTTAAAATCTGTCGCAATTTTAATACATTTTCCAATATCCATACTCGAGAATTTAGGAAGTGTTCCCCCATTATATAATAAATCAACGATGCTGTTAGAAATACCATACAATGCTGAGTAGTATGATGTTAATACGGTCCGACGGCGCTGCAGCGGTAAATTCTCAAATTCATGTAATTATGTGGGGTAAATTATGTGAACCAAATTGTAGTATACCGCGATATTTAGATCATTATAGATAAATCAGTAAATATCATCCAATAAACCCTTTTATGAACGTATGTTGGCCCTGAAAAGGGCCGATTGAGCTTGGATGCTGTGACCACGAGTCGAAATCAAGAAGCGCGGATCGGTCAACCTAGAAATCTTGAGCGATTTCACAAACCAGATGCTGGATTGGCAGCTTGAAGCTCAGCAGATTTCTAGCATCGAGGTACTACTCGCTGAGCAAGTTCGGAGGAGCTCTTACCAGCTCGAAAGCGGAATTGGAATGAAACTGGATCCGACGAAGGAAGCATGTTTTATAACCTCAGAATAGCAGATGATGCTCCTCCCTTTTGTGCTCTTCGCTTTCTGATCGACCAATCTGGGAAATGGGTATGTGCCAATAATGTGTTGGGCTTGGAATTACTTGAAAATTGCGGAGAATGCTACTGCGTGAGAAATTGGTCGAACATGAATTGCTGGAAGGGTTGACATTAACTAAATATTCAATACGAGCTATTGATAATCAATCGTTTTCTTTATTATGACGGTAAATTTCTGATCCATGGGTGCCAAAATTATTACAATTGTTCCATGAGAATGTCTTTTCAAAAGCATTCTTAATATGTCGCAATTTTGTTACATGTGATAATTTTGCTAATCAAAGTGTTCCCATAAAATATGGATTTCAAAGACGCTGTTGGAAAAGCCACTCTATTTTACAATCGTTGTGGAATGTTGAGCACTCACCCCGACGGCACTGCAGCAGCGTCCGCGAGTACAATCTCAAATGGTTGAGTCATAAATTATTCATGACAAATGAAATTTTGTATGTAGCTGTGAAATTGATTTAGGAATATAAGAAGTCATATATAAAGTCGGAAATATTTCTCTTTTAACTCTTTTCCACTAATTTGATGGCCCTGAAAAGGGCCGATGGCTTTGTTAGCTTTGATGCTCTTACAGATAAATAACACTGCGGGATGTTATCAGTTGATTGCCATGGTCAAACGGGGAATCCTCAACTCAAATGTATAAATTTGAGCATATTTGCTTATACGACGAACCGAAAGTTTCGTGGCGTGGATGGCGCACAACAGTAACAGGTAGTGGATACCGGGCTTAAGTCGAAATCTGATGATGGCGGCGATGACGATGGCTGGGTGAACGCAAACAAGCGGTGAAGCACAAAGCGAGAATGACTTGCCCGACCGTGTTCACAGTTCGACCGCAAATTTTCCTGTGGACTGCTTGCTCTTCTTCTTCTTGGCGGCGGCAGCGGTGATGACTTTGGCTTCGGACGGCATCTTCTCTCGCTCGCTCGACAGTTTGATTTGAGCGAAGCAAGACAGACGGGGAGGTCTTTCGCTATCGATGTCTGTGCCTGAGAAGCACGCCCGGTCAGAGCAAGCCGATCTGTCGCTTGCTGAGATGCGATCCAAGCGGAGAATGGAAAGCAAATGACGTCAAATTTTGTCTAGCACCCCTATTTATAGATTTGCTTGAAATCAACGTTCTATTTTAAAACAGTTATTAAACTATTTGGACAGGTATGTGGGATTTAGTAAGTAGACGACATGACCCTTTGATGTCTTGTCTTTCAATTGCGGTGCCATTCAATGAATTTCGTTAAACCAGCAAACAGTTATAAGAGTTCAAAATATTTCATGCCAACGTAAGGCTCTTGGTTTTGAAATTCCAATTTCACTCCTGTATAGAGAATTTTTATTTTACTTTCAAACTGTGCGGCATAATCAACTGCAAACGCATTCAGTTCCCGATGGTTAGTGCATGTGCTTTTACTGTTCATAAGTCGCAAGGTGGAACTTTCCCCGAGGTCGTGTACGACTATGACAAAAGCCAGGATCTGTTATTGGTATATGTTTGTTTGTCGCGGGTTACTTCACTGCAAGGACTATTTTTGACAAACTCTTCCAATATTTTTAAGTTCCATCATGCCAAAGGCAGCAATTCTCCCAAGAGGGTTGACTTGAGGAATGAGCTGCAGCGCTTAGGCAATCATCGATTAGTGACGCTTTGAGACGAACTGCGTGAAATACTGGATCATAGCGGCCAAGCCTGCATATTGATGATGTACAGAGCCTAAATGCTCATGCAATGGATATTGCTACAAACCAAAGCACTGGACCGATTCTATCGATTCTAACGATCGAAGCACCCGAGCTATCAAACATCTAATCTACTGGAGGAGTTTGGCGAACTACAGCTGGAGCCAGAAACCGATCACCCAACCAAGCAACACAAGGAAGCAACGACCAAACAAACAAATTCAATCATCTGGCATTATTCCTGGAACACCAAACACTGGTTTTCGGAACCACAGAACGACAAATGGTTCTTTTCAGGACTACCAAAATGAGTCCAAAAAGAGTTAACTTCTGAAACATCCGATCAATAACAATACAAAACTAGTACACTTACAAATTCATACACATGACAAATCAAATTATTAATCATCGTAGTTTTACGTCAACCCGGCGGTAATGTAAAAGACATTACCCACCCCAATTTTTTCAATATTTTTCAACGTCATTCTATACACTACAACTCCCATCTGCATTTTTGCCATTTTTGAGTTACAACCACTTTTCGCCCTATTTTCTATATACTAATAGCAGCAGCAATCAATAAAAGCGTGTTGTTCTGAAAAAATAAAAAACGACAGCAAGTCAAATTGTCTCATAATCAAAAGTAATCGCAAGTCAGCTCCAATAATAAATTATATAATAATTACAAAAAAAATGTAATATATTTATAAACGGATTTATTTTAAAATTAAAATGATTTCATACATTTTGAAGTATTTTCGAAGCATTTCTATAAACGATTGTTGTAGTGGCAAATCATTCCAGTAGGATTTTTTGGTATTACTGACAAATGGCAAGATAACTTTGAGCAAAGCTTCCTTCCGTTCTTTTGTGATGCCTTCCTGTGCAGCCTGCCTTTTCAGTGTATTTTCCAGGTTGAAATTTTCACTACTGATCTGCTATAACTGCTTCTTTGAGAATATTCATTAATTCACTTCCATCGAAAGCGTTGCTGTAAGAAAGTTCGCAGCTTCCCTTCTTGAAAACAATGTGTTTTATGTTTTCAATATACGGCCGCAGTGTGCATTTATTTATCATGTATTGAGTTGTATTCATGGTAGTGTTAAAAAATCGTTGATCTGATCGCAAGTCAGTCTCTCTGGTTTTTTTAGTTGAAAAAAATATATGAGGTTAAACAAAATATATGAGAAAACTTGCGAAATCCTTACCAGCAGTTTTCTCATTTCCTTGTCTTTTCAGATGGGACTGACTTGCGATTCACGGCAGATTGATGAATATAAATCGCTCGTGTTAGTTAGGCTTAATCGCATTTTGACAGCACCTGTTTCTCCAAGAACCAAACTTACCATAAGTAAATGAAAAACCAAATTTAATACTATACCATTTAATTCCACTAAGGTTTGTATCATTTGACAGATACGCGTATTTCGACCTCAACTGTAAACACGACACTGAAGACGGTCGTGTACTAGATTCGACTTCAAGGCTCGAAGATTTGTAAGGGGGATCTTGGAAGGGCCTTTAAGATCTAGCTTATGCGCCAGATGACATTAGTCATCTGCTAGAACTCAAGATCGGTTTTGCCCTGCTAGCCAAATTTTCCCCAACGCTTTCTGTGAATCCGTCTTAATATAATTCCCTACAACCTTCCAGAAAACTCCGTTCCCAAGCAGGTAAAATATCTTCCAAAATTTCAGTAATTCAAATCTACTTATTCCTTAGTATTTCCAAAAGTTTTATTTAACATTTTATATTCGTTTATTGAAAACCAATTAAAAGTAATTTTTATTGCCTTGTTGGCGATCCCTTTAAAAATAGAGAAATTATTTAAAAACTATTTCCATTTCTAAGCCGAGGTTTTAATTGAGTAAAATATTTTTGCCTAACGCTATCTGTGAACGGATCCGTTAGTGGTAATAATTTAAATCTATCAACCTAATCTGAGTAGTGACGTCATTCTTTTGAGTTGTCATAAAATCTTGAGTACCATAAAACGGGGTAACTTTGATAGTTTTTTCGAAGAAAACTTGAATATTTATGCATGCTGTTTCAAAGAATTATAGTTTATTTTTTTAAAACAAGTACTGGTATCCTTTCTGTTTCTGTTCGGGATGAACCACTGCGACCAATTTTTTTTTTTTTTTTTTGATCTTTTGTGGTATACCCGTGTCCTTTGTTTAGTGCATGTCGTTCTACTCCATTACTATTGAGAAATAATGAAATAGTCGTTTTTAATACAATTATCATTCTTTGCCATTTTGCATAGAGCATCTTTAGAAAGAGATACCGCTATTTATACCTTTTGGAGAAAACAGTTTATCACCATAAAACTCTCAAAAGCGCGCCCCTTAATCAGGTTCGGCCACTAAGCTGGTTGAATGATACTGATTTTGACCATGCATCGGTACTCTAGCGTATCAAATTATTGCTTCTACTTATAAGGTTCAAAGTCGTTTTTTGAAACTGTGAACAGGTTTCATCGCATGAAACATTTAGATTCCTTGAAACAAGAAGCTTATTTTAGAAGTTAGGAGGTCTGCTACTACACTGATTCGGAATCGTTTCCCTCCTAGATATCGAAAGATATACTCTTGAACTCGGAAAGTACTTGTCTCATGAGTCGAAACCAACCTCAGATGCTGATTGTGCCATTTTTTCCACTTCGACCTCCTCATTATCTAGGACAAATAGGTGGGTCTTAGTGGCTTGTTACTCTCTTATACTCTTCCGACCGTAACTTATAAATATTCACAAGAACAGATACAACTAGAGTACAATATGGTAGATCTTACCCCGTAACGCACCACGAAAAGGTGATCTACCAGCGTTACGGGTACTGGTATCCTAACAAATGATTGCAGTTGATAGATCGCCAAAAGATTCATTCCGAATGGATATATAATTTTTCATATAACTTAAAGTCAGTTTTCTGTTCTGGGGTACCGTAATTTCGGGTGAAATTGATCATTTTTCACGATTTATCTAGTATGTTTTCTATAATGTTAACAATGCCAAACAACTAAATGCAGGAAAACAAGTACGAAGGTGAGTCTCATCGAATTATGTACCGAAATTTTCTAACAAACGTCATTTTAGTGTTAAAAAATACCTCTAAAATAAAAAATCAGAGGATCTCATTTCGGGGTGAAATTGATCACTTGTCAATGCCATTATTGTTAGTTTCTAAAACATCTCTATATAATAAATTTGAGCTCCCTGAATCCGAATATGCTTGTAAAATTTTTAACAATTCAATATTTATATAAATAACGAATAGTTAAATTTCAAGAATTACGCGGTAAACGCCTAAATGTCTGCAATTTCCTAAGGAATTCAATTATATCTAACAGAAATTCAATTATTTCAACCATATGAGCTAATTGGTACGAGTTTTGGTGATGAAATCTGGTTTGGGGATATATCTCAAACATCCTCACAAACTTTCAGGTTTATACCATGTTCAAATCCTTGCTTATAAATAGAAGTTCATAGGTGTTTGTCAATACTGCACCATGCATTATTTTGAAATTTTACGTTATTTTCATAGTAATAAACATTCTTTAACGCAAAAAACTTCACAACACACAATTCTACAATAGTTACGACAAGCAACGTTCATTTACTGCAGCTTACATTGATATTTGTGCTCCATTACGAATAAATAAAATCGTGTAATACGATGATCAATTTCACCCTTCTGATCAATTGCACCCGATTTTACGGTAACTTTGATAATGGAGTAGAAACCGAACAGAATAGAATGAATCACGGAACATTTATAGGGCGTTGCATGCCTCTGGGCGTTAAACGCTATATGGAAATTTCTGACTTAGATTACAAAAATTGTCCCAGTTTGTGAAAATGGTATTCGCTAAGAGATTTGAGACCGAATTCATGTTCTACTATAACTAGGCTATCAAGGATAAGTGACAAACTCATTATGACTTCATGAAATAGTGATCGTAGAACAGATTGTTTGTAAGCGTTTCGAAGATGCTAAAATCTTATAAATTTTTACTTTTTGCATATATATCCTCAAATGTACTTGATTCCAACAAAAATACAGGGGATAGGCAAAATGATTGAGATAGGCAAAATTTTGCCCAAATTCAAATGCTTATAACTTTATGAAAAATGGATGAAATTGGATGCATCTGGAAGCAGTCGACGGCAAATTTGGTCCAGTTTTAGGAACTTCCTTGGCCATGCATATTGGCCACTGGACACCGGAGATGTTCCGGATTTTCTGAGGTCATGTCCAAATGTCATTTTTTCTGTCGCTTGTATTTTTGTGTGGTGTAAAGTTAGATAGATGTTTGCAATTTTCCTAGAAACTAGAACTAATAGGAAGTTGAATGCCACCGGACGCATTAAGATTGGTTGGAAATCTTCAGAAATATGACCATTTCCGTAAAACTGGTTCCGGAAAGCATGGTCAGTCATGTTTGTATTTCCAATCATGTAAATATTACCCGGAGCTATATCCAAGCGGACACCAACCTTAAAAATGATGTTTCCTGCAGCGTATTCAGAACCATTAGATGCACAGACCACTCTATAGAAGGTTCCAGGTGCCCTGGGGGAAGTGGTCAATTAGGAACATATCTGGAACCATATCAATATGGGCATCAAACTTCATTATTTTCAAAGGTTATGCTTTCCGAAGCATTTCCAGCATCACCGGCTGCCATAACCACTTTATAGTAGGTTCCAGGTGCCCCGGGGGATGTGGCCAATTCGGAACGTAACTTTTACGTCAGTTCTAATTTTCTGAAGTGGTTTTCTAAAATCTATGTGGGGCGAATCTCGCTGGCTGTGGTTTTCCTTCCCCAGTCAGACCTCTCGCGTTCGTACAGAACCACGTGTAGCGATGTGGTTCACGCGAGGCCGAATCCTTCAATCCGTTGACCACGCACTCTGGGGACACCCTTAGCGGCACGAAGCCACGAGACGAAGAGTGCCTCCAGGGGATCCCCCTGGTCCGATCGAATTAGGCACCAATACTGAGAGCGTCAGGTGCAAGAGCTGCTCGTGCACTAGGCGAGGTTGTTTGGCAGCTCTCCTACTCTCCGAAGCTTCGAGGCTAATCCACAACCCCAATGCTCACGCGGTCACATGTGGTGACTGTGAAATAAACAATATTAACACCTCCAACACACCAAATGATTTTTCCTGAATTTACCTCACGTTACTGCTTTTCACTTTTCAGCTAGTTTTCTTTAATAGTTTTTAGGTTCTCACTCACGTACTTTTCCTACAGAAATTATCAATTAGCTTTCATATTTGTGATTCCGTTTTTTTGACAAAAAAAAATGTGCTCACATCAATAATTTTTCCTAACAACTCCACTCACGATTTTAAATGAACTGGATTTAACCCTTTTAAGCTTTTAAAATAAATTAAATTAATTAACTTTTCCTTGTTTTTTTTTCTAATCTTACATTACTAACTATCACTTTAAATAGGTTTACTCACTTGAAATAGATTCACTCTCTAACTTTATTCTTCGGCGGTCTGAACTGGAAAGAACTGGTATAGATTTCCAGAAATTTCTTTTTAATTCTGGTCCAAAACTTTTGTTTTTATTTCCAATTTTCTTCCTATTGATAGGTTGAATAATTTCGGCTTTGAAACAGTTTCACGAGACCCTGATTCGAGCACGTACCACTTGGTTGCCTACCTTATAGGCGCGAAATTATTTGCAATTTAGGGATGTCTATGAAACGACGATTTGACGCCTGTTTCAGATTTATTGACAAACTTACTATTTTTAGCATTTAACTTTTATTTATTTAGATAACATTATAACAGATAACACTGAATCAGCAATTTCACACCACAAGACTCGGTACGTAGCCGCATCTTTACGTCCTCGGTTCAGCCACACGTTCGCGAAACCGTTGTGCACTTGATCCGCCCATCTAGCTCGCTGCGCTCCACGTGGAGCGCAGCGAGAGGGCTGCTATCCGGTGTTCTTACAATATGCCCTGCCCATCGTATCCTTACAGCTTTACCCACCTTATGGATACTGTGTTCGCCATAGAGCTGGTCGAGCTCGTGATTCATCCTTCATCCCCTTACACCGTTTTTGTACAGGATGTTTTCAATGAAGGCCTAGACATAAAATATAAACATACCTGTCACACGATATAGGACCATTTTAAATAAGAAAGCTTTCAGTTAATAGGTGCTTACAGAGTAGTTGGCATAGTTATGAAGCACTAATAAATAAAAAACAACGACTTTGTTCTGCGAGGAAGTTATAGCTCTAAAAAATTATAAAGATAGAAAAAGGTCACATTACCAATGAAAAACTTAATCCTACTAAGCCGTTTCAATATTGCTAGTTGGGTTTACGGGGGTTTGATTAAGTTCGTAAAGCAGTCAAGTAAGAATCAATATTACTTCATATCCTGGAATATTAAATTGATGCAACGTATACAAACCTCGTAGCTCGCTTAAGCAAAACCTGCGTCACTTTAACATCGCCGCGTAGTAATTCCACCACCGCGTTTGTCATCATCGCTCTCAAGTTTAAATTGAATGTGGTTTTTGTGGCTCCCCTCCCGGAGTAAATGTTGTCACTGACAGGCTCTGGAAAACGCTCGGCAAACCGCAGCTCGACACATTTCACGCTGCAATGCAATCAGTGTGTGTTTATTGATTTTAACATTCATATTTTCGCTCCACCGTTTGCGGATTTGTGCGATTCACGACGTGGTGTCTCTTATCCTGATTACCTATCTGCGCTTCGTGGAAAAAACGGATTGAATGGATGTGGTAATTTGAAACGAAATTAAGCCGTTGCCAATTGTTGGAGATCATTCTCAACGTTTTTTTCCTGGTTGAGGCGATTGGGAATAAATCCAAACGAGAAATTTTACAATTCGGCATTAACAATGGCTGAGAATATATTCATCAGCAAAGTTTTTTTTTATGTCAATTTTGTTCTGAAATGATGTTGCTTATATTTGCACATGAACAAACACTCACTGGGTGCATTCTTCTTCCTTCTTGTGTGCAATTTCCTACTTCAAACTGACAAGTTTTACAACAGTTCGAAAGAACCACGGTGCGCTTTCTTGGAAAGTTTCGAGAGCTGACAACAAAAATGTGCAAGTCCGTGTCGGATTGTTATGTATGTTGCAACTCATTGCAATGCTGTTGTTAAATATGAAATAAATTCACAAGAACAGTTTCTTGTAACAGAAAGCGGAGGTAATGCAAGATGTAGGATGGATTATCGTTAATTATACGCAAAACTTTGAGGTACTGCGCTAAGGGGGTTTCCTCATTTGCAACTCATGTTCAAAGAAAATGGGAAACATTCACTTTACCAATGCGTACTTGAGACTTTATATGTAAAGATAATGCAGTTGTAAAACCGGACAAGCTATATTGATCTTTTTTATTTCTTTATTAGCAACATTTCAAACTTATCATTCATTGCTTGTATATAGATCTTTTGTGTTTGGCAACACTTCTACTCCTTCACTTCCACCACGGAACGGAAGTGTATCTTTGAAGTCAAAAACTGATGAAATTTACCAGTTGTTAGTCGCGACACCTAGCGGTAGAAGGCACACATTTTACACAGTTAATTGAACTGGAATTATACAACATACTTGTCAACCAAGTATAAACATGAAAGTACCAATCGAAAGGTGCAAATAATTATTTGAAAACACCGTTGCAACTTTTCAAATTGCTTAAAGGCAAATATTTTCAAAGCTAACAGATCACTTTGTTATCTGGTTACCAGTAGAAAACCCGTCGGGTTTGTTTTGAGGAGCACATAATTAACATTTTACTCGGAATAGTTATTTTGTAGACGACCAGAGAGCACTGAAAAGCATAATAAACCTTTTTCCTTTGAAAATGTACAGATCCGGTGTTCAAGACATGCACGTTTAGTGTGAGAATCTTAGAAAAGTGATGTTTGGCAACATAGGTTATACACAGATAAAAATATTTAAATTCAAATGTAGTGTAAACTGAGGCATAGAGTAAAACTAAACCAAATTCATCTATTGTTACGGCATTTTATTAATTTTCAACTTAAGAAGGTTCAATGCTACATGATCGTTTAAATTTGAAGTGCGTTTAATTGAAAAATAAGCGGTTAATCGTTGACATTTCAGTTTATTTTGATGCTCCAAATATGTGCATGAAAATAAACTTAAATTTACAACATATTTTTAGCTGTGTATAAACTTCCGGATTCTTTATTAGTAGTTAAATTTGTTTTTAAATTACGCGTATCGCAAGAATAATGATTCAAAATGATTATGCCAATGGAAATCAGTTCAATAATCGATTGTTTATGTCCTAATAGGCCAGGGGAAGTCGTTCACTCAGAGTGAATTTATAGCAGAGAAAATGTAGATTTTGTATGAAAATTGGCAGGAAAATGAATGACAAGTTCATCCACTTCTCCTGGCCTATGGATCAAAGCACGAGTTCACTAATTTAACTTTTGAGCGGTGCCGAATTCACTCGTTGCCATGGTCACGTAAATAACACGGCACCGCTCAAACGTCAGATAGTGAACTCGTGCATCGGTCCATTGTTGGATTGAAAACATGAAATTTGGACGTAAACAAACATTTTCAGTGTCTCTCGTCCTCTCCTAGCGATGCTCTATGACAGTGGCGCATGATATTTGCCTATGAACTAATTTACGATCACGTCACGCTGAAACTTTCAGCGAGAAAAAAACCTTTACTGTGGGCCTTGTTTACAAAAAAGAACGATTTTGCTGCGCATTGATCCACTCAATTTTCATTCGGTGAATATTCATTCATTAGTCCGGATGTAATTTTTTGTGAACACGTCCATGGACTTATCCACGATCTTCTTTCATCCTCGACATTATTTTTTTGCGCTTTAAATGCGGGCCGTATTAACATTCAATGACATCCGGTGAACATTCGTTCACCGAATGAACATTCAATGGATGAACGTTTGACGAAATTATGCATTGTTTGTAACAACAAACAGATTTTTTATTCACTGGAAGTTGCAATGTGACGTCATCGTAAATAGGCCGGGGGAAGGTGTTACCCTGGAGTGAATTTATAGCAGAGAAAAAGTAGATTTTGTATGAAAATTGACAGGAAAATGAATGACAAATTCATCCACTTCTCCTGGGCTATTAGTTCATTGCGTTAAAATTCTTTACTTGTTACGCGGGACTACAAATTTACCTAAATTTGACTTCTCTTCACTCAAATATTGGAATATACTGGCATAAAGCTCTCAACAAAATTCAACTCAGTTTTTTTCTACCCAGAATTATCATTTCAAGTCTCCGTAGTGGGTTGAAACAACCTAAAATTAGCTAAACTCGTAAAAACTCAAATCTGGCTTATTTCACGGATAATCATCGTTGAGTCGACGTGTCTCTCTCCGTTTTTGACAACATTGCCGTTGCGAGAGAGGCGAAACAACCCAAACTATTGGTAATAACCTGAGAGAGACTCGCGAAGAGGAAAAATATCAACGTCATATGATCGAGAATAATCCAAAGCAGAAATGGAAACATTTTGATTGTTATTAGAAAAAATCTGGTTTTTAAAATTACAATGGATTTAAAAAATCATTTTCATATAAAAAAAAAACAAGTATTCAGATGAAACAGGTTCATTTTTTATTTTTACCAGCATTCTCCCATAGTGGTTATCACTCCCAATGGTATGGGTGCCCTAGTGTAGATGTAGTTGTGAACCTTAGAGGAAAACAATATGCACTCAGTCTCGAAAAACACCCAAAAAGCGGGTGTAATTTTTTGAAATTGGGTAATATTTCTATATGCATTTTGATGAGTCTGGAAAGCGTGTGCAAGTTTCTTTGAGGATAACAAAAACAGACTGAGTATGACGAGCGTATGCTAGTCTACGTGTCTTCAAATGTCACTAAGCTCTATTGGCAAAAAAACAGTAAAATACTATCAAAATCATGATTATGTACATCTCTTTGTGTGTGTATGACGGATTTCACGCCCACTCGACAAAGGAATTTGCAGCACCCTTCAGAATTCAATGAAACTTTCTGGGTGTGAAGACTATGTGAAACTAGGATACTTTACATACTTTGTTTTTTTCAAAATTGATCTAGACTAACATTTGGAAAGGGTCAAAGTTTTTTTTTTACTTTTTTTATAAACCCGTATAACTCGAAAGCGGTAAGACCTACAAAAAAGTGTTGTATGGGGGATTGTCGTCAAATTTTGAAGTTTTAGAAAAAAAAATATTGAAAAACTAAGAAAACATTTCTACACTGAAAAAAAATATTCGAAGCTTTAAAGTCGATTTGATAAAAACGGCCATTTTAGATTTTGATTGTTCTTAGGCAAAAAGTTTCGCAATTAAGTTTACTAAAAGTCGTTTTTTAAATAAAGGCAATCAATGGACTTCGCCTCTGCCTATGAGAAAATCAAATCTGACTAACAATCTGACGGATTTTTATATTACAGGAGAACTAGTCTCGCTTTTAGAGGAAAGCGACAAAGAAGATGTAGTTTTTTCAGCAATGGCTAACCACCGATCGCTGTAACTTAGAATTTCTAAGTTAGAAACTATAATGAAGCCTGTTGAAGATTTTTTTACGTATTTCGTGAAGAAAGTTGATAAGCTCATAACTCATGATTTAATTTGCAAAGAACAGTCTTCTTTTCTACGAAACAAAAAAGACTCCTTAAAACAAGGTGAAATACTGGTATTCGAGATTTGATAACCAAAAATATAATAAATTGAAAAACGTTAGTTTTGTTATAATATCAGAAGTGTTGACCCATGACACAGTGACAGTTCAGCTATTTATTTCAAAATTGATGAATTTTGTTAAACAAAAAATAAATTTCTTAAAAGTTATTTTTAAGTCAGATGGAGCTGCAGCTCATTGTATATATAAAAAAATTGCCAGCTTATGTAATTTCAAGAAAATACATAGATTGGAAGCAGAGTGGCACTTTTTTGCCACATCCCACGGCAAAGGCCGCTATTGGTGGCACTCTCAAGCGAATGGCAAAAAGAGCAAGTCTTGCAAAAGACTATGGAAACACAATTGCAACTCCGCGTGAACTATTCGACTGGCCAGTGAAACAAACTGATACATTTATCACCAAATTAAATTTCTGTTGTGTATCTAATGAACAATATGTTAAATGTCAGAGGAATTGGGGGAATTGTTTGATAAGGTTAAAACTGTCCCTGGTACCCAAAAATATCATTGTTTTATGCTTATTAGTGATACACAAATTGCAGCCAAACGGTATAACAATTCAGAGGATGAACCAAAATTATTCAATTTATTCAGTAAATCCCAAAAATAATGTAAATATTCATGTGCAGATACTACGTTTAAGGATTTATAGCAATAATAAAAATAATGATGCATGATAAAAACAAATCACGACTTTTTTCTCATAAGCATAATATTGACCCTCTCCAGACACCTGTTAAGCTTGGCTTTGACCAAATAAGAAATAAAATATTATTGTGATATCTATCCAACCATTAAAAAAAACCCATCGGATTGTTAGACGGAGTTGATTTTCTCATAAGCGGTTTGGTGCGAGATCAATTGTATTTAACTAAAAAAAAACTCTGTATACAGTCACCCCACAGTTATGGATAGCACACAGATATGGATCAAAGTTGGAATAAAATGGGAATATCTCATCAAATACAGGTGCAATTTTGCCGAATACAATTTACCTACGAGAACCATAAATCTGTATAGCATCGCAATCAATCATAATATGCTTAAGTATTTTTTTTCCGTCCGTAGGAAATAAAATGTCAACCGTATTCCCAGAAGCGTTGATTCATAACTGTGGGGTATAGAAACTCATACCACAGTTATGAATCAACGATAAGACGATTCCAAAAAAATCGCCAGAACGTATGCTTTCACTAACACACCATTCATTTACCTCGCAGTTAAATTGCTTTTATAGTGTTCTGATCCATAATATGAGTCGATTTGATCCATAATACGGATCCTCCTCTTCCACTGATCCACATCTGTGGGGCGGACATCTTTTGGAATTTCTTTTGAAATTGACACTTTTTGGAAAATGACCGCGAATTTTGAGCTGTATTCTCAAAAACAACTATATTCTGCAGTGTCAGGAAGGTAATTTTAATTTGTACAGCGTCACCATGTTTTTCAATCATATATTGTTCTGAAAAATGACCCTTAGTTGATCCATAGCTGTGGGGTGACTGTAATTCCGATTTATTTCTTTTAACTACTCCCAATAAAACAAATATAATCTATTTTGTGATTAAAACTCATTTATCACTTGAAAATATGATCATACTAGACTATTTAAAGCGAAATAAAAATGCTTAAGGATGATCAAAATCTGAAATGGTCGTTTTTTTCAAATCGACTTTAAAGTTTTAAATCATTTTTTTTTCAGTGTACAAAATGTTTTTTTTTTTTTTCAAAATTTGTTTAAAACTTCAGGAAATATCACGACAGTTCCCCATACAACACTTTTTTGTAGGGCTTACCGTTTTCGAGTTTTACGGGTTTATAAAAAAAAAAATTTTCCTTTTTCAAATGCTAGTCTAGATCGATTTTGAAAGAACAAAATATGCAAAGTATCTTAGTTTCACATACTTTTGACATCCAGAAAGTTTCATTGAATTCTGAAGGGGTGCTGCCAATCGCGTGTCGAGTTGTTTTCAGGAGTTATCTAGGATCTACGGGTAATTGACGGTGATATTTGACCAGCTTTTCTAGTAATAGCTTCAACGCTTCAAGTATAAGATTACCTGCTTTAAGGCTCCTCCAAATCAACGCTATTTTTTTCAGCGACAGCGACGAAAAATCGCCGCAATTCCGTCGTTGTGTCGCTGCAAGTACTCTGTGATATGTGATATTATCTAGACAAACACGACAAAAATCGTAGCGATATCGCGCCTCCGTGGCTTGGGCACGCTCATAAAGCTGTACATGCAGCGAAATCACGGTGATTGTTTGTTAAAAAATCTCCTTGATTTGGGGAGCCTTTACGCTCCAATCTTCTAAGATCTTGTTTGCAACCTTGGTCTGATGAGGTAGTCTGAAACACGTCATTTTTATTCACTGCCTCAAGCATTTGGTCTAGAGTGTGCTCGGAAACATCAACGGGCTTCCAGGGCCATTTTTGTCAGACTTCAGCAAATGCTACAAGCTAGACCAGAATATTTCCATTGATCCTTGAAGACCATGTCTATCGGATTCCCCCCACTCTTGAGCTTCGTTTTCCTTGAAACCCTAAATGGATTCTTTTTGTTCAAGGTTTGAGTTCAACAGAGCTGGTGGTTGCTCTCAGGGCTTCTGTTTTTTCTATGTTTCTGTCAAGCATACTTGATTCAGCATATCGGATTTTGTTTTAGACCTCTGCTTCGGGTATTACTTTTCTTCTAAAATTCCCACGTTTTAAGAAAGTTTTCAACTTTTCTTCTGAATGCAAATCCATGATTTGTTACTGTTCACAAACGTTTAAGTTACAATCATGGAAGTGTTCTCTGTCATAAATCTAAATGCAAACAATAACGGAACAGGAGTCTGCCATTTTCTCGCACAAAAGTTCCATATTCACTAGACTTGCCGAAAACAATCAAAACATGCGGATAAATATACACTCAGAAATAAAAATAATCACAGAATTACTAAAGTTTATGCATTAATGACTATTTTCTATCTGCCTTTCTTTTATTCTGCTGTGAATTTCTACACTAAATGTCATTTCACCTGGGTTGAAGCTTAGCGATGCTTCAACCCAGGCGACAAATAGGTGATAAAAAAAACCCAAATAGGTGATAAAAAAAACCCCAGGTGACAAATAGGAATAAAATTTCCTGCATAATGAAAGACAGGCAGATAGAAAATAGTCATAAATTACTAAAATTTAGTCATTCTGTGACTAGCCGTGTTTCTTAGTGTAGTGTTGCTGCAACGAACTTTGACAGTCGGTCAAACGGTTGCAGCAACATAAATCGGTTTGACTAACTTGGGGGCGGAGTCAATGTTGGTCAAACCGTCTGAGCGTCTGTGGGCTGCATTACAGCTATTTTCATTTCACATTTCTCAGTGCTTTTGTTTACAACTGCTTGTACTACGTGGCCATTACCATAGAATAACACTGTCAAAAATGCCTCAAAAACAAATGAACTGGAAGCTTCTGTGAAAATGCCTATAGGACGATGTAGAGAATAAAGAACGATATGAGCAATAAAACTGTTAAAAAATAACTTGCTTTTAAATTAGTAGTTTGGTATTATTTAAAAATAGCTGATTCACATATCCCATACAGTAGGGTCTGGCCTTTACTTAAACATTAAGAGCCAGTTCGCGAGAGCCGCAACCCCTTCTTGTATTGATGTTCTCCGATCAGGCTGAAATTTTCAGGGATTATTCTACTATATAAAAGATGATGTTTTGCAAAATTTTAGATTTTTATATTAGGGGGAAGTGGGACAAAATGACCCCCAATGATTTCATGTCACTAAACATGCAAAATCACAAAAAACTGATATAACTATAGTAAAAGTGCACGGATTATGTTTGAAATTTGGCATGAATACTCTACGTTATATGAACTTTGAGATTGGCAATGGTATATGGATTTTGAAAGTACTTCAAATCGAGAAAAATGAGTTTTTCATAAAAAATTTAGTGATTTTCAAATCGATTTTTTTTCTTACCAACCGAACTAGGTCAAAAAACTAAATATGACGTTTTGTAGGGTAACTCATGGCCTTTCATTTGAGGTGCATTCCAGATATGCCGTTTCAAAAATTTTCGAAAAAAAATTTTTTTTC